>NW_027361829.1:52505000-53050000 GCF_039654945.1 Dendrobates tinctorius
CACATTCAAAAGATATGTCTTTACATCAGGAGGCAGGCTCAGATGGTGTTAGGCCCAGTATGGCTTGCACATGATTGCACAAAGGTGAGAAAGGGTACCGTATCCCCGGATAACATGTATGGATATCGTACACATTCATAAGATATGTCTATACATCAGGAGGCAGGCTCAGACGGTGTAAGGCCCAGTATGGCTTGCAAGTGATTGCACAAAGGTGAGAAAGGGTACCGTATCCCCGGATAACATGTATGGATAGCGTACACATTCAAAAGATATGTCTATACATCAGGAGGCAGGCTCAGACGTTGTCAGGCACAGTATGGATTTGACAGCCCAGGCTACACAGCGGAGGAGCAGGGAGAGGTAAAGATTGCAAATGCTGGGGCCCTGCCCAAGCAAGGGGGGCCCACTCGTGGGCGCCGGTACTGGCACTGGGCCCCTCATAGTACGGCGGTGTGTCTGACGGCGGGTGTGCACCACCACCGTCAGAGACACTTGATTGCACTATGAATGACCCTGTGCCAGTGCCCGCGCCCAAGAGTCGGCCTACCCACCTGTCCAGGGCAACGGCACTCGCACGGTGTCGTGCGCTAGGTGGTGACCCCGGCCATGGGGGGGAGGCAGCACAGTTAGGGAGTTTTAGAAAGTGGCATATGTTGATGTTGGACATTCAGCTGATGCAAAAGGCGAAATACGTCAAGTCCCAGGAAGAGGTGGACCAAAGCAAGCCATTTTTCTGTCACCCTATGTGTCATCAGGGGAAGGTGGGACAAAATCCTTGGAAACCCATGCATGGTTCATTTTAGTGAAGGTTAGATCATCCACATTTTGGGTTGACAGACGGGTCCTTTTTTCTGTCAGGATTGATCCAGCTGCACTAAAGACTCTTTCCGATAGCACACTTGCAGCTGGGCAAGCGAGCTCCTATAAGGCATATTGTGCCAATTCAGGCCAGGTGTCCAGTTTAGCAGCCCAGTAGTCAAAGGGGAATGACCTGTGTGGGAGAACATCGATATGGGAGGAAAAGTAGTTTGTAACCATAGTTGACAACTGCTGTCTCCTGTCACTTTCCATCGATGCTGTATTACCAGTTGTGTGAGCGGTACTTGAAAAATCAGTCCACAACATTGTCATGAAACCCCTGTCTCCAACGCCACTTCTGCTGTGTGCACCATGTACACCTCTGCCAAGCTGCCCCCGGCCCGTACGGCTCGTGTGAGAACCATCACCGCTGCTGTGTGCTGGGAATGCCTCAAGCAACCGATTTACCAGAGTTGCTTGTTTATTAGCCAATATTAGGTCAAGGTTCTCCTGTGGCATGATGTTTTGTAATTTGCCTTTATAGCGTGGATCCAGGATGCTGGCCAACCAGTAGTCGTCATCGTTCATCATTTTGGCAATGCGGGGGTCCCTTTTTAGGATCCGCAAGGCATAATCTGACATGTGGGCCAATGTTCCCAGTGTCAATGATGCACTGCGAGTGCTGGTTGGAGGAGCACTTTCTGGCAAATCCACATCCCTCCAATCACGCACAAACCCTGTACCAGACCTTGCCACGCCAACATTTTCACTTGCCCCACGAGATGCATCCTCCTCCCCTAAGTAATCATCCCCATCATCATCCTCCTCCTCCTCTTCTTCCTCCAACTCGTCCAGGAGAGGTCCCTGAGCAGACAATGGCTGAATGTCATCAAGGATTCCCTCCTCCTCTTCCTCCTCGTCAACATTGGCTGCAGACGCCTGCTCCTTAAGGTGCGTCAAAGTTTGCATGAGCAGACGCATAAGTGGGATGCTCATGCTTAGGATGGCGTCGTCTGCGCTTACCAGCCGTGTGCATTCCTCAAAACACTGAAGGACTTTACAGAGGTCTTTCAGCTTCGACCACTGCACACCTGTCAACTCCATGTCTGCTCTCAAAGTGCCTGGCCGTGTATCCTCCCACAAATGCATTATGGTCTGCCTCTGCTCACACAGCCGCTCCACCATGTGCAGGGTGGAGTTCCACCTTGTTGCAATGTCGATAATGAGGCGGTGGTTGGTAAGGTGGAGCAATCGCTGCAGCTTCTGCATACGAACGGAGTGTACAGGCGACCGGCGGATGTGGGCACACAGTCTTCGCACCTTATGGAGCAGGGCTGTTAACTCCGGATAATTTTTGAGGAAGCACTGCACCACCAGGTTCAAGGTATGAGCCAAGCAAGGTATGTGGCTGAGTTTTGAAAGGGCTATGGCTGCCATAAAATTACGTCCGTTATCACTAACTACCTTGCCTGCCTCAAGATGTACACTGCCCAGCCATGACTCAGTTTGTCGCTTCAAGTACTCGGCCAGCACCTCGGCGGTGTGTCTGTCGCCCAAACACATCATCTGCAACACAGCCTGCTGACTCTTTCCACTAGCTGCTCGATAGGGGGACACCTCGTGTGCAACAGTGGCAGCTGCAGATGGAGTGCTCGTACGACTGCGCTCTGTGGACGAGCTTTCGCTTCTGGAGGAGGAGGAGGGTGGAACGCCTACAGCCAACTGTTTCCTATACCGTGGGTTAGGCAGCACTGTCCCACCACCGCTGTCCCCTGTGGACCCTGCATCCACCACATTAACCCAGTGCGCAGTGATGGACACGTAACGGCCCTGGCCATGCCGACTGGACCATGCATCAGTTGTGAGGTGCACCTTTCCACTCACTGACTGCTTGAGTGCATGGACAATGCGGTCTTTCACATGATGGTGGAGGGCTGGGATGGCTTTGCGAGAGAAGAAGTGGAGACTGGGTAGGTCATAGCGTGGTACTGCATAGGCCATGAGTTCGCGGAAAGCTGCGCTTTCCACCAACCGATAGGGCATCATCTCAAACGAGATTAGTTTGGCAATGTGGGCGTTCAAACCCATGGAAAGCGGATGAGAGACTGAGTACTTTCTTGACCTACTCATAGTGTCTGGGAGGGTGAGCTGGACTTGAGAGCTGCATATGGTGGAAGTAGCGGTGGACAGGGCGGACTGAGAGAGGGTTGATGATGGTGATGGAGTTGGTGTTCTTTCTGATGGCCTAGATTCAGTATTTCGTTGATATAACAGTGGGATTCCCTGACTGCTGTGGCCTTGCAACGACACCTCAACATTTGCTGCTGTGCTAACCGGTGGGCTTACAGTGGGGGAAACAATGTAGCGTTGCTGACTACCTTCTTTGTGATCAGTTGCACATGTGGCACTTGAGGTTTGGTGTTGTGTCCACGCTTGCAAGTGCATGCTGGTTAAATGTCTAAGCATGCAACTGGTATTCAAATTTTTCAGATTTTTCCCTCGGCTAAAGGTCTTTGCGCACTTCTTACAGATAACCTTGGCCTGATCATGAGGATTTTGTTCAAAAAGGTGCCACACTGCACTCTTCCTACTTTGGCAGACATTTTGCGGCCTAGCACGCTGTGATGTTTTGACCCTCTGGACAAGCTGTCCAGCAACTCTTTTGAATTTTGGAACCTGTCTTTGGAGTGCTCTGGGCCTGCCAGATAACAGCTGTTGCGATGTTGATGTCTGCTGTGGATGCTCCTCATCTGAGCTATTGGAAGCAGCACCCTCTTCCCCCAATGGATGCCAATCTGGGTCAACAACTGGGTCATCCATCACCTCCTCTTCAATGTCATGTGCACCTTCCTCTGTGTCACCGTGTATGGTGGTATAGTGTGCGGGAAGGGGCACCTGAGTCTCATCAGGGTCAGAATCTGGCTCTGTACACTGCGAGGACAATGTAGTGCTCTGAGTGAATGTACCAGCAGAATCATCTATCAGCGGCTGTGCATCAGTGCACTCCATGTCAGATTCATCTTGGCCTGGGTAATTCACCATTTCACTTGATAATCCAGGCATGGTATGTGAAAACAGCTCCATGGAGTAATCAGTAGTATGGCCTGCGTCATCCTTCAATCTTGGTTGTGGTGAAGGACACAAGGAAAGGTGTGGTTCATGAACATGAGCCTCCAATGACGACTCAGTGCTTTTACTTTTTACAACTTCAGAAGAGGAGGCGATAGAGCTGGAGGCTGAGTTAGCAATGTAAGACAAAACTTTTTCCTGATGCTCTGGCATTAAAAGCGGTTTGCCAACTCCTAGAAAACTAAGCCTTCGAAGCCTTATGGAGCCAGACGATGACGCAGGCTCAACACCTCCTGCATTCGGTCCTATTTTGCTTTTGCCACTACCATCAGATCCACCACCAACACCATCATTACCAGCTGCCAACCCCCGCCCAATTCCACGGCCTCTTCCACCAGCCTTCCTCATTTTTGGTAGAAATGTAGACAAAATCCTACAAACTATATAGTAATGTAAAACAAGGTACAAGGGGTCTATAGGACAGGGGAGATTTAGATTTTCTGCAGACACTTGTGGACACTGGACACTTGGATTGTGTGAGGCCCACTGAATATCACAGCGCTATGTCACAGGCTCGATGCAGCAGGTGTGAAAAAAGTGACTACAGGATAAGGGAGATTTTGAATTTCTGCAGACACTTGTGGACACTGGACACTTTTGGATTGTGTGAGGCCCACTGAATATCAGAGCGCTATGTCACAGGCTCGATGGCACAGGTGTGAAAAAAGTGAATTGTAGAATTGGGCAGAATAGGAATCTCCCTAGAGCGTAGGTCTGTAAGAACGGAACAAGTCCTCCACTTATCCTTCCACAGTGACACACAGATAGCTTCACTGTGGCTGTGATAACAGCCGTTACACGGTACTGTGTGAGGAGCGTACACCGCTGTATGGTGTGAATAAATGCACGCTCAGTACCTTAGCAGGACAAAAAAAAAATTGGGATTGCTTTTAAAAAAGCAGTTTGCAGAGCAGTGGGGAAACAGCAATGCAGCTGTCAGGAAGCCTTAGAAGGCAGCCTAACAACCAACACCGCTGATCCACCACAATATAGCCTCCCCTTGCACTGCACACACAGTGACTGGTGTGTTGCACAGGCAAAATCACTAGCAGCAGAAGCAGTTTTTTTGTCTTCTTCCCTGCCTAACGCTCTCCCTACAGAATCAGCAACCTCTCCCTATGCTAAGATCGGCAGAAGTAAGATGGCGGTCAGCGTGCACGCCCTTTTATAACCCCTGTGACGCCCACCAAAGCAAGCCAATCACTTGCATGCCCTTCTGAAAGATGGTGGCGACCCCTGCCTATGTCATCACGTTGCCCACAGTGTCCGTGGATCCTGATTGGCTGAAAAAGAGCGCTAAACAAACTTTTGAAACGCGACTTTGGCGCGTAAGTCGCCGACCTCGTGGCCGACCTCATCCTAGGGTCGGGTTTCGTTTCATGAAACCCGACTTTGCCAAAAGTCGGCGACTTTTGAAATTGTTCGACCCGTTTCGCTCAACTCTAGTGCTCACTTCCGCTGTTCGCACACCTGAGTTAATTGACTTGCATTGATACAGAGGTCTTTGTCCATGTCAATTGACCGGTTGATATGCGATGGGCGGACATGGTGCAATTACTCTCTGCACATGCTGCAGTGACTGTGGCAGCAGCAATGAGCCCTGAAGCAGTATGTCATTCCTTATAACCTGGGCCAGCGCAGTACGGATGTGGGGCACATCATGTTTATGGAGTGGGCACAGGAAGCGGAAGGGGTAACAATGTCTGAAAATTCCAGACTGTCATCACACAGGTGGTTGCCAAGGGAAGGTGGATAACTTCAATCGAGGGGGGCTGGTGATACCAGACAAACTGTTAGTGAAGGTGCAATAGCCAAGGAAAAAATGGAGGAGGAAGAGGTGATGGGCAAGCAACTGTCAGGAGAGGATAATCATCCGCTCTCTGTTGTTCGTGGTTGGCAGATGTGGAAGGAGGAAACAAGCGTCAGTGTTACCCAGCCACCAGCACAACATTGGCTTGGACCTCATGGAAGAGCCTGATATATGAATGCCTTCTTGCTGCACCATCTGAAATATGATCCCTGTAAAGTTAGGATTCATAATAGCTCTGACTTCTGGGTTGCCACTTTGTTAGATCCACATTATAAGAGTAAATTTACCAAGATGCTTCCCACCCTGGAAAGGGACCCAGAAGTGCTGGAGTATCGAAACATGCTTTTATACAACCTTAAGAGAGGCTTTCACAAAGATAGCAGTGAGGCACAGAGTGTGTATCGCAGCTCTAGTCTTCCAACCTCTGGCACATCAATTCGACAACTCCAAAACAATAGCAGCAGCAGCAATGTAAGTGCCAGAAGAAATTTCTGTGAGTCCTTTGACACATTTTTAGACCAGCTTGTGCACCAGCACAACAGTGTCCAAGTGTGACATGTAGTGAACGAATGGAGAGGATGGTGCAGGATTATCTCAAACTCAATATCAATACCATTAGGGAAGGTTTGGACCCTTTTCGATTTTGGTCTTCAAAAATGGATGAGTGGCCTGAGCTCGCCTCTTACGCCTTGGAGGTTTTATCATGCCCGGCAGCCATTGGTCTCTCAGAACATGTCTTCAACACTGCAGGTGGTGTTCTGACAGATAAGCACAGTTGGCTTGACCCCTGAAAGTGTAGACTGCCTAACTTTCATCAAGATGAAGAAGTCATGCATCTCCAAGGAATTTTGTACCCCAATCGCAGACTGTACTGACTAAGCGATATAGTTTGATTGCAGAGACCTGTATGATGGAAACAGTGCCTTCCCGCCTCCCACCAATCACTTAATAACAAAAACACCAACAGGCCTGGATGGGTTGAACAGGTCGGTAAAAGTTAATTAAATTCTAAGCAGAGAGAGGCAAATACAAATTTGCAACGGACTCAACGCTGAAAGCCCTGTCACTGATGGTGGGCAAGCAAGCAGATGAGAGGTTATGAACCTTTGCCCCCCCATACTACCGCTGTGACATTGAATACAACAAAAACCATGCAATTAATGAAAAACAACATTTTTTTAAGTAAACATTATACACAATAGCCGCATGGCACGTCCGCAAATTTATAAGGGAGGGAGGGTGGGACGAAACTTCGAATGGTCAGCCGGGGGAGAAAGAGGAAGACTCTGACCCTAGCATGAGCATTTAACCCCTGAGGGTGTGGCCGGACGCCCCTTCCCCTTTCTCCCCGTTGGTCAGTGGGCGTTCTAATATATGGCATCACCTGGGAAGTAGTGGGAGGGGGGAAGCACTGCCCAGAGTTCCTTTTTAGCTTAATATATATGGGGGATCTGCAGTCAGATGCATGTTCCCTATACGGTACCGTGCCTACCAGACTGCAGAGACCCATATGACGTAAACAGTGCCTTCCCGCCTCCCACCAATCCCGTAATAACAAAAATACCAACAGGCCTGGATGGGTTGAACAGGTCAGTCACAGTTTATTAAATTCTAAGCAGAGAGAGGCAAATACAAATTCGCAACGGACTCAACTCTGAAAGCCCCGTCACTGACGGTGGGCAAGCAAGCAGATGAGAGGTTACGAACCTTTGTCCCCCCATACTACCGCCACAAAGGATCATGTGTATGACCTACACAGGACTCCGACCCCCCACACACAACATCATTAAGGCCTGTTCAACATCATCCTGTACATTGGTTAAAAATATATCAAGCCAGATATCTGTAAGATGAACACCATCCGGTCTCAGTAAATTTGAATTGTCTTTTTGTAGCTCGTGGTGGCTAACAACGATGCCATATTTTTCTCTGACGAATTTTGCCATCTTTGTGTTTATTTTCTTCCTTGATTTCTCAATGGCTTTTGGATCTTTAGCTCCGTGCCAGACCACTCGTGGTATTATGTCTGACCACACCACCACCATATCCGGCAATTACCAGGCAAAATGCCCTATGTCCGTTGACATCACTGTGTAGAGCTCAGCACCTTTTTTACTAGCCAAGTCATTACCGCTGGGGTGCAATACCAGAACCACCGGCCCTTTGGCTGTCTTAGCGATGTTGACCATCTCCGGGAAGATTTGCTGCCACCGCAGCCCTCTGATAGCCTCTCCAGATGACCTCAGTACAAGGAAACTAAAATTTTTTCCACCTGGGCATAGATTGGCCCTATTGCACGCCCAATAAACAAAAGAATGCCCTACTACCCAAACTGTGGACTTATGGCCGCCTGTAAGAAATGAGATGTGTTAGAGCAGATCTGGTCTAATATATCTTGCAAAACATGCGGGTTTCCAACGGCCCAATCTCTGTACTTCAACTTCCGATATACCTGCACTAGTGCTTCGGTGACCACCCCTATTCTGAAGGAATGTGTCCCGCATTCCTTTGGGTTAATGTTGAATGCCTCTAAACATTGTTTAAAGATTGCGTGAAACTGATATTTAGTAAATGGGGACCCGTCGGTGTGTGAGAGAGAGAATCTACTGTTGTATCTTATAACCGTATAGCGTCTGACTATTTTCACTGGGCATATAGGGCCATCTAAAGCCTTGAGCAAGACCCACGTCCCTCTACCGGTAGGATCGCATTTGGATTTCCGCACTCTAATGGGCAAAGCGTCGCTACATATGATGAGATCCTCGTTGATTAACCCACCTACTGATGCTGTTTTTGACCGCGGCACTAGTTCACTAATGCAAAGCACGCCGAAGAATGCGAACGCTGTAGATATTAGGGTCGACTTGTATTGTGACTTGCATACTGTTATAGAGACTGTGATAATATCATGCAACAGACTTAAAGACACAGGGCGACGACATTCCTGACTAGGTTGGAGCCTTTTCCAGCCTATAACGGCTTGCCTGATAAAAAATATTTAGTTACGTCGTCCCATCCTAAGAGCTGAAAGAAAAAGGCTATTCCTGATAAATGCTGTTGCGCTAATGTACCTGACGTGCCTCTACGCCTGAGCCTATACAAAAGTTCTACTAACACGTCGCATCTAGCCCGATTACATGTAACAACTGGTCTTCCTTTGATTAACAAGCACCATTCTTCCCATGCCTTACCGTAGACCTGCCAGGTAGCCGGTGTCACTGAGGCTTGGATCAAGGGCATCAGTGATTGGTCACAGTGTCCCAAAGGGAGGGAAGACACTGTAGGCCCAATGGCTGAGCGTTGGGGAGGAACAATTTGAAGGCCTGCCAATTGGAAGACAACAGAGAGTTAAAAATCTCATCATCTACAATAGACGTAACTCTGGTGCGGCACCAGCTGCTAAATATTCTTTCAATTTAGTTGCCTTAAATACTCTGCACATGCACTTTTGTTTTCAAATAATTTTATTGTTTTTTTTAGAAATAAACAGGGTAGGTAAAGGAAGGTAGGAAGAGAGGGAAGGGAGTGGGGAATAAACAACCTTGTACAGGTACCGAAAGAAATTTAAAAACTAGAGAACCCACAAATAGGCATAAAATAACATATATCGAACAACAACATAAAAGGAAAGAAAAAAAATCGACAATCCTTATTATGGGGTAACATTCTTGGAAGGAGATACAGCATCCCAGTACTAGAGCGCCCAAGTTTAAACCTCAAAATATAATGCCTCTTGTTAAGTCTATTTGATATGAAATTTGTTGTTCCAGGACTTCCATTTTTTGTATATTTGTGGATGTGATTGTTGTTAATCGCAAATCTGCGTTCTAAATCGCTGTGTTGGCCTATCTTGTCAAGTATGTCTGAATGCATATGCACTTTTGTAACTGTTTGCGAAAGATCGGTATCTAGGACCGAAACGTCACCACATGGGCCATTAAAGAGCACCTTATAACTGCTATATGGAGTGTTGTTTCAACTTTTTTGACTCTACAGTATATATATATATGCATATTTTATTTATACAAATAATGTATATATATATATATATATATATATATGTAAAAAATGGGAAGCAACACTCCAGATTTAGCAAAAATATAAGAGTGGACTTTATTAGGCACACATGGCGTGGTGCAACGTTTCAGCTTCAGGAGCCTTTTTCAAGCAGTGAAGAAACAAGTGGATGCAAACATATAAATAGGTCAAAGGTAATGAGGTACAATTAACATAATAATCATAAAAGATAATTTTACAAATGAATATTTTCACATTTTCATATAGTACGTGCTGTCTAGTCATATCACAAAAGTGCCTGTGCTCTAAAGTGCAAAGTGACTGCATGACTTACAGTAGAAAAGCATGTATTGCTCATTGGGCTGCAAGTGATATCATGTGCATCACATTAATATCTTATCACTCACCCAGGTGTGCATTGTCATAAATGCTATTTTCTTTGAATATACACCATAGTTGGCGTGTTTGGGATATGACTGCGCATGTACTGTGCATAATCTTCCTGTCACTAGCCGCTAAGCCAATCAAAAAAGGTCAACCAGTGTTTATGCATTGCTGGAACTTTGCTACTATAGCATCTGGCAATGTTAGTATGGAGACACTTAAAATATCAGGAGATAAACACTCAGTTAGAAAAAAAATTTTTTCAAAACATATTATGCTACAATTTAAATGCCATATTACTATGTTTGCTAAAGCCAGATTATAATTGGGCATTATAAGTTGGGGGCGGTGGCCAATTCACCATTACCCTGGTAATACGGACAGACCCCATTCAAGGGGTTACATCCGATAACCAGTGGTCTCAACAGGGGACAAGAACACCCCTCCGGGTATTCCTGCCCTTACCACAGAGACCATGTAGGTAATTTAAGGTGTATGAAACCCTCATCTTCAACTCATTCCAGCCCTTCTCATTAATTCCAGAAATATATAATTTGTGTGAAAAGATTATATTATTTATTAACCAATATGCTGTAGTAACATACAATAATGTTTCATGAATAACTAAAAAAAAACTATACTGTTAATTGGCTAGAAGGCTAAAGTGACATAAAAAACAATATATGGTAAGAAAAATAACATTAAAAAACAAAAGTTTTTTATATATACAAAAGATCTTTAAAAAAAGAAAAAAATAATTTACATAAAAAATTGATTTCTTGAGATAATTTTTAGTATATCAATGCAGTTGCCCAGATGAGCAGATTTCCTTAAAGTGACATTCATATATAAGTGATTCATCTGTGAAAAAATAAAATCAAATATTTAAAAAATCTTTCAACACAGAAACAAAAAACATAGTCAGTACACAATTTGCGTGAATTGCAATATCTGTTTATTTTTCAAACAAAATGTAAAAAAGAACTTGTGTGGGCTCCCGCATAATTTTCATAACCAGCAGAGGGAAAGCCGATGGCTGAGGGCTGATGTTAATCTTCTGGGAAGGAGCCAATAGCCATAAAGGTTCCCAGGCTATTAATATCAGCTCACAGATGTTTGCTTAGCCTTTACTGGCTAGTTTACAGGGGAACCCCAGAAAAAAATGACATGGGGTCCCCCTATATAATCGAACCAGCAAGGGCTATGCAGACAGCTGTGGGCTGACATTAATAGCCTGGGAAGGAGCCATGTATGTTGGCACCCCCCCCAGGCTAAAATCATCAGTTCTCAGCCACCCCAGAAATGGCACATCTTATAGATACACCAATTCTGGCACTTAGCCTTGCTATTTCCACTTGCCCTGTAGTGGTAGCAAGTGGGGTAATATTTGTGGAGTTGATGTCACCTGTGTATTGCCGGTGACATCAAGCCTATAGATTAGTAATGGAGAAACGTAAATAAGACACCTATCCATTACTAATCTTATAGTGATATGGTAAATAAACAAACAGCCAGAATAAATTCCTTTATTTGAAATAATCACACAGACTCCTTTATTGAATCTTAATTTACCATACTTACTGCATTGCCTAATCCCCAACTCCCTCGATCTCCAGCAACAAAAATAAAATAATAAACCAACACAAATACTCCCTGTCCACCATAGTCCAATTACCAAGTGTCCCATGACGATCTCACGTGTAGAACAGATGTGACCGCTCTACCCTGCCTCTGGTGATACACTGACAGGAGCTAACCACTCCTGCAGTATATCACTGAGAGTTCATTGGAGTTTGTGCTCTTACTTACAGCACTATCGCTGTGTGAGAATTTTCTCATGCAGCGGTACCACAAGTGACAGCATGAATTCCGGTGACCTCTGATGGCAGCGCAGTGATACACTGTCAGTGGATCACCTCCTGTCAGTGTATCGCTGGAGGCCGGGTGCAACGGTCACATCTATGACTGTTCTACAAGTGAGATAGTCGTGGGACACTCGTTATTAAATGGAATACAGTGGAAAGGTAAGTAAATGTTGGTTTATTATTTTATATTTGTTGCAGGAGATCGCGGGCATTGGGGATTTGGTGTTCGGTGTGTATGAATGTGTTTTTTTTTTGTTTTACAATTGAACACAGTTGCCAGATGATGGGACTACTATCCCATCATCGGCTCATGCTGTCACTGTTATATGTGACAGCAGACATAGCAGGATGGGAGTAGTAGTCCCATCAAACGATGCCTGGCTACACACAGACACCCACAGACACACAACACATACACACAGAGACACCCGCAGACAGACACAATCACCTGCAGACACAGACACCTGCAGACAGACACAGATGAACATGCACATATTCTCTCCTCACACATAGTCTCCGCCCACACACAGTCTCCACCCACTCACTCTTCCGCTTTCATTTCCGCAGCATTTTTGGCATGCAAATCCACAGCTATTCCGCAGACTTTTAACACCTGCAGTTTAGCTGCGGATTTGACTGACTCAGTGTTGGTCAATGGGTGCAGAAACACTGCAGATCCGCAAAAATTATTGACATGCTGTGGAAAATAAAATGCTGCGAATCAGTGCGGAATATTCCGCAGCATGTGCACACCAATTGTGGATTCCCATTGATTAACATTGCTTGAGCTACCCTTTGCGGATTTGGTGCACATCCACACAGAAGTGCATGTCAGTTATGTCATGTGCTGCTTACAAGCCGAGGACATCTGCCGGAATACTCACTGATCTCCATGCTGGGACTATGTGTGTGGAAAGCAGTGAATATTCATTGCTTTTTAATAGCGGGCACAGTGTTAGCCGCAGCCATCAGCTTCCTGCAGCTGCTGGGCATTTACGTGTGCCCGATACAAATAGGAAAGAATATTCACTGCATTCCACACCTATGGGAGTGAAAAGCAGCGAATATTCATTGCCTTAAGTAGTGGGCACACGTGAAAGCCCGTTAGCTGCAGGAAGCCAGCTGCTGTTGCTAACAACCTCTCTGCTATTAAAAAGAGTATTGAACATTTACTGCCCTCCATGCCCATGGCCGTGGAATGCAGTGAATATTTATTTCTCTTTAGCATCAGCAACAGGAGTTAGCTGCAGCAGCCAATTCCTGCCTCCTGTGACCTGTTGCTCTACCACTGGTGCTTCCCCACCTCCTCACCTCAGCCAGACCAGTTACATCCAGATTATAAGACGCACCCCCCATTTTCTTCCACATTTTTTGAGGAAAAAGGTGTGAATTATAGTCCAAAAATACAGCATTCTTGGGGGGGGTGGCTCGAATGTAAACATGCTAGCTACTGGGAGTCCGAAGATGAATTCCAGACTCGGGGGCGATTCATAGAGTTTGACATAGAGTGAGGATATAGCTTTCTGGAGGAAGAGTGGACTGGTGATGAGGTCTTAATGAACTGGGATGCAGTAAAATGAAGATACCTGCCCTACCTGTTGCACAGTTTGTACCTTGGGGAAATAGTACAGTTCGTGAAGTGTGAATGCCGGCGGGGGTGGTATGCCAGAGTGATGGTATGCGCCCACACCTAACAGGATACCCTGGAGAGGGACTGAGAAATGTTTGCCAGGAGGGCCCAGTGTGAGGCCCAGAGGAGACAGGCTGAGAAGGCTCAGCAGGAATGGGCCAGGGAGGCCTCAAAGGGATTCCTGACAGTGCTGAGGGCCAACAACTACAGTCAAGCAGGGTGGAAGCCTGACCAGCCTCTGGATGAGCCAGTAGTAAAGGACAAGAATGTTCACAGGGACTGGGACCTGACCAAAACTCTGGAAGGGGCGCAGGCTGGCAGCTTACACAGGTGTCAGAGAGGGAGATACACCTTACCAGGCTGAATACTGGAGAAGATTCTGGGGCTGCAGCTGGACAGGTGGTCCAGAATTTTCATGTAGTGAACTATGTCCCCACACAAATGGACTGTGGCCATGGGAACACTGCCGAGGAGGATCCCGACTTGGTCAAGTTTCAGGATCCGCCGTGGAAGTGGAGAAGGCCACCATCTTCCACTGCTTCAGTTGCTTTTATGGAAGAAAGGAGGAGGGCCCAAGTGAAGCCCTGAGAAGATTCAACTCTCAGCTTTTAAATGAAGACTTAATGGAAGCTGCTCAAGACAGTTTAAGAGGTAATGTTTTTGCAGTATAATCCTTACAGGAAGCTGCCCCATACTGAACAAGGACTATTAAGAGGATTTGTTATGATTCTGAGAAGAAGAATCTGATGGACTGTTCTTCTCCCTAGGGCCAGAAGAGGCCTGGAACTGTTTGAGTTGCTGTTTTTGTTTTTTTTTGTTGCGCCTTTTCCTTCTGACATAGTGGGTATTGGCGCTCACAGAATTTAAAAATAAATAAAACTTATGATGAAGTCCTGGACAGAAATGATGGTACCCCTGAAAATAATGACAAAAAGGACATGTTAAATCAAGGTGTTTCCACTAATTAGCATCACAGGTGTCTACAATCTTGGAATCAGTGAGTGGGCCTGTATACAGGGCTACAGATACTCACTATGCTGTTTGTTGATATGGTGTGTATCACACTCAACATGGACCAGAGGAAGCGAATGAAAGAGTTGTCTCAGGATATTCGAAAGAAAATTATAGACAAAAAAAGTTAAAGGTAATATTTATAAGACCACAAAACTCAAGATAAAAAGCGGACGGCACCGCTGTTACCGTGTGACTTCAAATGATGTGCTGTATACAGACGCCCAGCAGCTGGGAATCTCGGGTGCCAGACCTGGAAACAGTCAATCCTGGGAATCCATGCAAAGAGAAGAGGTCGCACTCATCGAGATAGAAGTTTCGCTGATTTATTGACATATCATGAACATGTCAAGTCGGGGGAATGACATAAGGAGTGCTAGAAAGGCTGGCAACGGTCGTTTCGCGTGACCCGTTGAAGCGCTCAAGCAGCGCAAAACGGCCATTGCCAGCCTTTCTAGCACTCCTTATGTCACTCCCCCGACTTGACATGTTCATGATATGTCAATAAATCAGTGAAACTTCTATCTCGATGAGTGCGACCTCTTCTCTTTGCATGGATATTTATAAGACCATCTCCAAGCAGCTTGATGTCCCTGTGGCTACAGTTGCACATATTATTCAGAAATTTAAGCTCCATGGGACTCTAGCCAACCTCCCTGGATGTGGCCGCAGGAGGAAAATTGATGACAAATCAAAGAGACTGATAATATGAATGGTAACCAAAGAGCCCAGAAAAACTTCTAAACAGATTAAAGGTGAACTTCAAGCTCAAGGAACATCAGTGTGAGATCGCACCATCCTTTGTTGTATGAGCCAAAGTGGATTTCATGGGAGATGACAAAGGAGGACACCATTGTTGAAAAAAATCATAAAAAAGCCAGACTGGAATTTGCCAACTACAAGTTGACAAGCCAAAAAGCTTCTGGGAGAATGTCTTATGGACATATGAGACAAAAATGGAACTTTTCAGCAAGGCACATCAGCTCTATGTTCACAGATGGAAAAATGAAGCAAATCAAGAAAAGAACACTGTCCCTACTGTGAAACATGGAGAAGGCTCTGTTATGTTCTGGAGCTGATTTGCTTTATCTGGCACAGGGTGTCTAGAATCTGTGCAGGGTGCAATGAAATCTCAAGACTAGAGATGAGCGACTTTGCCTTTCTTAAGGTCGAGTCGGGTTTCATGAAATCTGACTTTCTCAAAAGTCGAGTCGAATGAAATCGGCCGACTATCGTGAAAAGTCGAAGGTCCGACTGAAACACGAAACCCAATGCAAGTCAATGGGGAAGCAAAGTTGGCAGGGAGTGGAGGACAGTAAACATACCTACATGCCGGACCTTTTTTTTAAAGTGCGCGAAAATTCTCTCTCTCTCCCCGGACGCTGCACATGTCATCTCGTTGCCCACAGTGTACGTCCTTGCTCAGTGGCTGAAAAAAGTCACGTGCAAGCATTCTGGGAAATACGACTTTGGCGCTCATTTTGCCAACCGCATGGCAGACTTCACGCTGTGGTCGGGTTTCAGTCGGCGAAACCCGACTTTGCCATAAGTCGGCGACTTATGAATCTGGCCGACCTGTTTCACTCAACTCTACTTAAGACTATCAAAGGATTCTAGAGAGAAATGTGCTGCCCAGTGTCAGAAAGCTTGATTTTAGTCATGAGTCTTGCAACAGGATAATGACCCAAAACACAGAGCTAAAACACTCAAGAATGGCTAAGAGAAAAAAATAGGACTATTCTGAAGTGACCTTCTATGAGCCATGACCTAAATCCTATTGAGTAGAGTTGAGTGAAACGGGTCAGTCAATTTAAAAAATCGCCAACTTTCGCTAAAGTCGGGTTTCATGAAACAAAACCCGACCATAGCGTGAGGTCGGCAATGAGGTCACCAATCAGAGCACCAAAGTCGCGTTTGAAATGATGCTTCCAGCGCCCTTTTTCAGCCAATGATGGAGGACGCACACTGTGGGCAACGCGATGACATGGGCAGCGGTCACCACCATCTTAGAGAAGGGCATTCAAGTGATTGGCTGGCTTTCTGTGGTGTCACAGGGGCTATAAAAGGGCGTGACCGCCGACCACCATCTTACTTCTGCCGATCTTAGAATAGGGAGAGCTGCTGCTGCTGATTCTGTAGGGAGAGCGTTAGACAGGGAATCAGAAAAAAAAACTGCTTTGCTGCTAGCGCTTTTCACTGTACAGTTAGTGTGCAGTGAAAGTGGAGGATTTTAGTTGTGTGTAGCAGCGCTGGTGGTGATTAGGCTGCCTTTTCAGGCTACCTGATAGCTGCATTGGTGTGTGCACACTGCTTTTTTCAAAGCACTCCAACTTTTATTATTTTGTTCTGCTCAGTTACCGAACGTTCATTATTTCACACACCGTATAGCGCTGTATGTACGCTCCTCACACACTACCGTGTACTGGCTGGTATCAGGGACAAATACAAGCTGTGTGTTACTCTGGAAAAAAAAGCCGAGGAGTTTTTCCATTTTTCCAGACCGACACCTTAGAGTGCTGTCCACTTTTCAAACAGGTTAGTATATCTGCTGTTCCTGGGTCGCCCTCCCAGGGCTGTGGGGTACTCGGTACCGGGCCGGTGTCAGTGGGATGTGTCAAAGCGGCGGTGACACGGTCCGTTGCCCTGGACGCCCAAATCAATGGTGGTCTGTGATATAGTTTATGTGATAGTTCGTGACGCCACCTGTGGTGTTTGGCAAGCAAGATGTGAAGCCAACGCTGCATGCAGATCCTCTGGGGCTGATGGTGTGTTGCAGCATAGATGGTGTAGCTCCCCACAGGTGAAGCTGTAACCCCAGGGCAGTGTAGTTGAATAGATGAGGATAGGCGCAGGCGGGGTGAGGAATGCTGGTACCCAGATGTAGCGGTGCTGACGGTGTTAGCGCATAAATGAATGGAAGACACCAGGGCTTGCAGTTCCAAAGCTTTACTCACAGTTCGTGGTACACCCTAGTGCCTGCCTCCGTGCCATGTCCTCTGGGGCAGAGACTCAATCAACCTCCCGGGCAAGTCAGGATTCTCCTCTCCAACACTCCGCCAACATGTACCTTTCCTGAACGACTCCTCTATTGCACCTTTTAGTGTGAAGAGCTCCAGTACCGTGGTACTCTGAAGTTCCTCCTGTCAGATGTTCCTAACAACTCTACTTGTATGACAGACAGCTGTAGCCTCTCTCGGGAACTCCCTTCTCCGGAGTCCTGGCTCTCTATTCAGTTGCTGTTGTGCCCCAAGTCTTAGATGGGAGTAGTGCATTTACAGCCAACTACTCCACCGGTGTCTGCTGCAGAACCATAAGTGTCCATACAACAGCTCAATACGGTGTAGGTCATGAAAAATGGAAAATCTCCTCTGTTTGTTTTTCCAGAAAAACACACAGATAGCTTGTATTTGTCCATGATACCAGACAGTACACGGTAGTGTGTGAGGAGTGTACACCGCTAGAGAATGTATACCATAGTAGGAAGAGTACAGTGTGGCATTTCTTTGTCCAAAATCCTACTGATGAGGCAAAGGTAAGCTGTAGGAAGTGCGGAAGGACCTTAAGCTGAGGTAACAACTCAGAAATTTGAATACCAGTTGCATGCTTAGACATTTAAACAACATGCATTTGCAAGCGTGGACGGCCTACAAAACCTCAGGTAGCACATGTACACCTGCTCCGACTGAATGTAGCCAGCAACGCTCCATCGCTTTCCCCACTGTAAGACCACCACCACCGTTAAGCACACCACCAGCACTAAATGTTGAGGTGTCGCAAGGCCAAAGCACTCAGGGAATCACAATCAGGGGCGGACCTACCGCCCGTGCAGCTGGTTCATTGCACGGGGCCCCGGGGGAGAGGGGGCCCCTCCAGCACTGCATGGCTAATTATTCATGCAAATTAGCCATGTGGACTTGTGGAGCGTGAGCGCCGCAGAGCAAGCAAGGAGGAGAGGAGAGCAGCCCCCCTGCAGGAGGCAGCGGGAGGGGTCTGACTCCTCCTGAGGCTGCGTGCCAGTGCGGCCCAGTGCAGAGGAGCCAGCCCTGAGGGCTGAGTTGAGAGATCATCAGAGATCAGCCAGCAGCATCAGTGCCATGGGGGAGGAGAGGAGGATGGACAGACTATCTGACTGTCACTCACACTGCCTGACCTGTGGCGCCGGCCAGACGGTGGCTGCAGTTCAGCCGCAGGTCAGTGTGTGACATCACGTGTCTGTCTGAGTCTGTGTGGCCGTGTCCCTGCCCATAGCAGCAGCTCAGTCAGGAGGAATGTGCAGAGTGCAGACACTGTGACTGGAGAGTGGAGTGGACACAGTGTGGAATGGATCATCTTGGTCTGGACTCTGGCCAGCCCTGCCTGCCTGCACAAGGTAAGAGTACCGGAGCTGAGCAGGACTGAGGGACTGGGACCGAGGAGGCAGGCATGATTTTGGGGGGCTCCTTGGGTGAGGGAGAAAACTGAAGCATGGCAGGCATGATTTTGGGGGACTCTGTCCTGGGGGAGAACTGAAGCATGATGGCCTGGCTGATCATGAATGGGGCTCCCATGGCCTTGGGAGAAGCATGGCCTGGCTGCTCATGAATGGGGGGCCCTGGCCTGGGGAGAAGCATGGCCTTGGCTGCTCATGAATGGGGGGGCCCTGGGAAGAAGCATGGCTGCTCATGAATGGGGGGGCTGGCCTGGGAGAAGCATGGCCTTGGCTGCTCATGAATAGGGGGCCCCTGGGGAGAAGCATGGCTGCTCATGAATGGGAGGCCCTGGCCTGGGGAGAAGCATGGCCGGGCTGCTCATGAATGGGGGGCCCCTGGTCTGGGGAGAAGCATGGAATTGACTGCTCATGAATGGGGGGCCCCTGGGGAGAAGCATGGCTGCTCATGAATGGGGGGGCCCTGGGGGAGATGCTTGGCTGCTCAAGAATGGGGGGCCCCTGGCCTGGGGAGAAGCATGGCCTGGCTGCTCATGAATGGGGAGGCCCTGGGGGAGATGCTTGGCTGCTCATGAATGGGGCGGCTCATGGGGGAGAAGAAACCTGAATCAGGTGGCCCGCATAGCGGGAGAAGCAGCATAAACTGGGGGGGCCACATGGGGAGAAGCAGCATAGACTGGGGGTGCCACGTAGGGCGAGAAGCACTATGCCAAAAGTAGACTGCATTTGGGGGAGAGCATTATGAAACAAAGGGAAACGGGGGTGCCTACATATATTACCTGGAGGCTGCCTTGGACTATATATATTATATAGAGGCTATGCTGGGCTGTATATATTACCTTAAAGCTATGCTGAACTGTATATATTACCTGGAGTGGAGGCTATGCTGGCCTGTATATATCACCTGGAGGCTGTGGTGGGCTGTATACATTACCTGAAATCTATGCTGGACTGTATCTATTACCTCAAAGCTATGCTGAACTGTATATATTAACTGGAGGCTTTGCTGGGCTGTATTATACAGTTGTGGCCAAAAGTATTGACACCCCTGCAATTCTGTCAGATAATACTCAGTTTCTTCCTGAAAATGATTGCAAACACAAATTCTTTGGTATTATTATCTTCATTTAATTTGTCTTAAATGAAAAAACACAAAAGAGAATGGAGAAAAAAGCAAGACATTGATCATTTCACACAAAACTCCAAAAATGGGCCAGACAAAAGAATTGGCACCCTCAGCCTAATACTTGGTTGCACAACCTTTAGCCAAAATAACTGCGACCAACCGCTTCCGGTAACCATCAATGAGTTTCTTACAATGCTCTGCTGGAATTTTAGACCATTCTTCTTTGGCAAACTGCTCCAGGTCCCTGATATTTGAAGGGTGCCTTCTCCAAACTGCCATTTTTAGATTTCTACACAGGTGTTCTATGGGATTCAGGTCTGGTCTCATTGCTGGCCACCTTAGAAGCCTCCAGTGCTTTCTCTCAAACCATTTTCTAGTGCTTTTTGAAGTGTGTTTTGGGTCATTGTCCTGCTGGAAACCCATGACCTCTGAGGGAGACCCAGCTTTCTCACACTGGGCCCTACATTATGCTGCAAAATTTGTTGGTAGTATTCAGACTTCATAATGCCATGCACACGGTCAAGCAGTCCAGTGCCAGAGGCAACAAAGCAACCCCAAAACATCAGGGAACCTCATCCATGTTTGACTGTAGGGACCGTGTTCTTTTCTTTGAATGCCTCTTTTTTTCTCCTGTAAACTCTATGTTGATGCCTTTGCCCAAAAAGCTCTACTTTTGTCTCATCTGACCTGAGAACATTCTTCCAAAACGCTTTAGGCTTTTTCAGGTAAGTTTTGGCAAACTCCCGCCTGGCTTTTTTATGTCTCAGGGTAAGAAGTGGGGTCTTCCTGGGTCTCCTACCATACAGTCCCTTTTCATTCAGAGGCCAAAGGATAGTACGGGTTGACACTGTTGTACCCTCGGACTGCAGGGCAGCTTGAACATGTTTGGATGTTAGTCGAGGTTCTTTATCCAACAGCCGCACAATCTTGCGTTGAAATCTTTTGTCAATTTTTCTTTTCCGTCCACATCTAGGGAGGTTAGCCACAGTGCCATGGGCTTTAAACTTCTTGATGACACTGCGCACGGTAGACACAGGAACATTCAGGTCTTTGGAGATGGACTTGTAGCCTTGAGATTGCTCATGCTTCCTCACAATTTGGTTTCTCAAGTCCTCAGACAGTTCTTTGATCTTCTTTCTTTTCTCCATGCTCAATGTGGTACACATAAGGACACATCGGTGAGTCAACTTTAATCCATGTCAACTGGCTGCAAGTGTGATTTAGTTATTGCGAACACCTGTTAGGTGCCACAGGTAAGTTACAGGTGCTGTTAATTACACAAATTAGAGAAGCATCACATGATTTTTCGAACAGTGCCAATACTTTTGTCCACCCTCTTTTTTATGTTTGGTGTGGAATTATATCCAATTTGGCTTTAGGACAATTCTTTTTGTGTTTTTTCATTTAAGACAAATTAAATGAAGATAATAATACCAAAGAATTTGTGTTTGCAATCATTTTAAGGAAAAAACTGAGTATTATCTGACAGAATTGCAGGGGTGTCAATACTTTTGGCCACAACTGTATATATCCTGGAGTCTGTGCTGGGCGCTGTATATATTACCTGAAGACTGTTGCTGTACTGTATATATTAACTGGAGTCTGTGTTGGGCTGTATATATTAACTGGAGGCTGTGCTGGGCTGTATATATTAACTGAAGGCTATGCTCGGCTGTATACCATATTTTATTTGGATGCTGTGCTGGGCTGTATATATTATCAACTAGAGGCAATGCTGGGCTAGTGGGCTATATATGTTATTTGAAGACTGCAACTGGCAAATAATAAATACAGCCCAGCAGCACCCTACAGATATTATATCCAGCCCTGCATAGCCTCAATATTAGATATACAGTACATTTACAGTGGGAAAATCCGCAGCTAAAATTGACATTGTGTAGATTTTCCCACTCTAAAAAATGCAGCATATCCGCTGTATATTTTAGTGGCACCATGTAACGCGGATCTAGCACAACTGCACTTGCCGCGGCTGGCCACAAGCCCGATAGAGAATGAATGGGGCTTGCCGGATCGGTGCCACAAGTCGCCCGTTAGGAGTCAGAGGTGCGGAAGTCTGCCAGATCTGCTGCTAGTAGGGGGGGGCCCAAAAAATTTCTTGCACAGGGGCCCACTACAGTCTGTGTCCACCCCTGATCACAATGGTTTTGCAACACAACACTGAAACTAGGCCATCACCACCAATACCATCACCAACCCCCTCTCACTCCATCCGGTCCACCGCTAGTTCCCCATATGCAGCTCTCCATTCCAGCTCACCCTACCAGAGACTATGAGTAGGACAAGAAAGTACTCATCCTCTCATCCGCATACACTGTGTTTGAACGCCCACATTGCCAAACTAATCTCGTTAGAGATGATGCCCTACCGGTTGGTTGAAAGCGAAGCTTTCCGTAAGCTCATGGCCTACGCAGTTCCACGCTATGAACTACCCAGTCGGCACTTATTTTCTCGAAAAGCCATCCCAGCCCTCCACCTGCATGTGAAAGACTGCATTGTCCATGCACTCAAGCAATCAGTGAGTGGAAAGGTGCACCTCACAACAGATGCATGGACTAGTAGGCATGGCCAGGGCCGTTACGTGTCCATCACTGCGCACTGGGTTAATTTGGTGGATGCAGGCACCACAGGGGATAGCGGCGGTGGGACAGTGCTGCCTAGCCCATGGTATAGGAAACAGTTGGATGTAGGCATTCAACCCTCTTACTCCTCCTTCATAAGCGAAAGTTCATCCACAGAGCGCAGTCACACGAGGACTCCATCCGCAGCTGGCAGTGTTGCACACGAGGTGTCCCACTATCGAACAGCTGGTGGTAAGCATCAGCAGGCGGTGTTAAAGATGATGTCTTTGGGCGACAACAGACACACTGCGGAGGTACTGGCCGACTACTTGCAGCGACAAACTGAGTCATGGCTGGGCAGTCTACATCTTGAGGCAGGCAAGGTAGTCAGTGATAACGGCCGTAATTTTGTGACAGCCATAGGCCTTGCAAAACTCACACACATACTGTACCTTGCCTGGCTCACCCTTGCCTTGTGGTGCAGTGCTTCCTTAATAATTATTCGGAGTTAACATCCCTGATCCATAAGGTGCGAAGACTGTGCTCGCACATCCATTGATCGGCCGTACACTCCAGTCGTATGCAGAAGCTGCAGCGATTGCTCCACCTCCCCAAGCACCGCCTAATTATAGACGTTGCAACAAGGTGGAACTCCACTGCACATGGTTGAGAATCTGTGCGAACAGAGGCAGGCTGTAATGCATTTGTGGGATGATACACGGCCAGGCAGTTTGAGGGAACACATGGAATTTTCGGGTGTGCAGTGGTCAAAGCTGAAAGACCTCTGTAAAGTCCTTCAGTGTTTTGAGGAATGCACACGACTGGTAAGCGCAGATGACACCATCATTAGCATGAGCATCCCACTTATGCGTCTGCTCATGCAAAGTTTGGCGCACATTAAGGAACAGGTGTCTGCAGCGGAGGAGGAACAAGAGGAGGAGGGAAGCCTTGCTGACAGCCAGCCATTGTCTGGTCAGGGAACTGTCCTGGAGGAGGTGGAGGATGAAGAGGAGGAGGAGGATGAGGGGGATGATTATTGTGGGCAGAAGGATGCTTCTCAGGGGGCAAGAGAAAATGTTGGCGCTCCAAGGTCAGGTACAGTGTTTGTGCGTGACTGTAGGGATGTGGATTTTCCAGAAAGTGCTCCTCCACCCAGCAGTGGCAGTGCATTATTGACACCTGGAACATTGGCCCACATGTGCGATTATGCCTTGCAGATCATAAAAAGGGACCCCCCGCATTGCCAAAATGATGAAGGATCACGACTACTGGCTGGCCAGCATCGTTGATCGACACTACAAAGGCAAATTACACAACATCATGCCACAGGAGAACCTCGAGAAAATATTGGCTAACAAACAAGCAACTCTGGTAAACCGTTTGTTTGACGCTTTCCCAGCACACAGCAGCGGTGCCATTTCTCCCACGAGCCGTAGTGGGCACAATGGAAGAGGTGTACGTGGTGCACACAGCCAAAGTGGCGTTGGAGACAGGGGTTTCTTGACCATGTTGTGGACTGATGTCTCAAGTACCGCTCACACGACTCCTAATACTGCATTGATTAAAAGTGAGAGGAGACAGCAGTTGTCAACCATGGGGACAAACTACTTATCCTCCCATATCTATGTTCTCCCTCACAGGTCATTCCTCTTTGACTATTGGGCCTCTAAACTGGAAACCTGGCCTGAATTGGCACAATATGCCTTACAGGAGCTCTCTTGCCCTGCTGGTAGCGTGTTATCTGAAAGAGTCTTCAGTGCTGCTGGATCAATCCTGACAGAAAAAAGGACCCGTCTGTCGACCCAAAATGTGGATGATCTAACCTTCATTAAAATGAACCATGCATGGGTTTCAAAGGATTTTTTACCACCTTCCTCTGATGACACATAGGTTGCCAGAAAACTGCCTCGCTTTTGTTCTCTTCTTCCTCTGACTTCCCCAATCCACCATTTACAGCTGCTGAATATCCAGCCTACACATCAACACCGGGCACACCCGGGCAAGTGCCGTTGCTCTGAACAGGTGGATGGGCCCACTGTTGGCCGACTGCACTGGCACAGGGCCCCTCATAGTACAACACAGTGTCTGACGGGGAGGGGGCCCACTCGCCGTCAGACACAACAGCGTACTATGAGGGGCCCTGTGACAGTACCGTCGCCCACGTGTGAGCCCCCCCTGCTTGGTCATGGCCACAGCACTTGCAAGTTGCAATACTTACCTCTCCCTGCTCCACTACTGTGTAGTTTGGGCAGTTAATTCCTTCACAGGGACGGCCAATAGAAATTTGGTGTATTGATCGATGATGGTTAAGATGTAGCTATGGCCTGTCCTGCTTGCCACTACCTTCAGATGATCAATGGCTACCATTTGTAATGGACGTCAACTTACAAGCGGTTGCAGTGGTGCTTTATGATCACCTTTCACAGTTGTGATAGTCACAGACCTGTGACATTCCTGCCACCATTTTTCAATGTCTCCTCTCATACCAATCCAATAGAATCACCTACGGTCTGTGGCTTCTGTCTTTTGCCCTCCAAAATGCCCAGACACATCATGATAGGCACTGAGGACAATGTCTACATCTCTCCCTGTGATCACAATTTGATGGAGACATGTAACGGTGATGTGATCCACGCTACTGCGATAAAGCTATCCTTTCTTCACAAAGAACCGTTTTCACTGTCTCCACAGACACAGTAAGTGAGGGTCTGCATCGCCTCTGCAACATCTACCGTCATGTTTTCCCGCGATGAGTAATTCCCACATTTCTGCAAACACTCGACTTTCCGTCTGTACTTTTAGCCATGTAGTTTGCAGTAGCGGAGAGTCTGAACTGGCTTACAGAGATTGAAATATATACAAAGATTTAAAAGTACCACAACACTGTATAGTGGTGTACGCCTCGAATACATTTCCCTTTTTCTACTTTTTAAATTCTGGTGTAATACATACTGAGCTGGTGAGTGTCAGTATCTGACTCCGGAAGTGTAGACGGAAATTTACAATTACCCCTAGACTGGATACACCTGGTATGTGCTGATACAGTACCTTTGTTCAAAATTTTTTATTAAGGTATCATCCATAATGAGTGAGCGTGTGTGGTTTCCGCCTTCTATATAGACGTTGAATCAGAGATACCAATTTTTACCCTATACTCGATCCAGTTTGTATCTTATTATACAGTACCTTTGGTACACATTTAGTTTTACGGTCACATCCATACTGATTAAGCGTCTGAGAGTGACTACGGGACTATGTAAACGGAGATTTTAATTGTACATTATAATATATTTACACTTGCTATCTTGTTATCCTGTACCTTTTTAACAACTTTTTTTATTATGGTCAAAACCAGACTGAGTGAGCGTCAGAGGGTGACTCCGGAAATATATACCGAGATTTCAAATGTGACCAACACTGTATAGAGCAGTATGCTTCTGATACAGTAACGTTTTTTGCTATTTAGATTCTGGTGTAATCCATAATGAGCCTGTGAACGTCTGTCTGTTACTCTGGAAATATATTTGGAGATTTAAGATTACCCCAGCACTGTATACAGCTGTATGCTTGTGTTACATTACCCATTTACAGCTTTTCACATTCTTGTGTAATCCATACTGGGCCTGAGAGCGTTTGTTTCTGCTTCCTGAAATATATACGGAGATTCAGAATGTTTACACTATACTATATAAACCTTGTATCTGGTTATACTGTACCCTTTTTCAACTTTTTATTTTATTGTGTAATCCATACTGAGCCTGTGAGTGTCTGTGTATGACTCAAGAAATATATACGGAGATGTACTATTATTCCTAGACTGTCTAGAGCTGTACGCTTCTGATACAGTATCATATATCTGCTGGTATTTTCCAAAACATGAGGAAGTATGGTGGAAGAGGCCGCGGGCATGGGGGGGCCACCGGGTACTGATGGTGGTGGTGGTGGTGCATCTGCTGGTAGTGCCAAAAGCACAATAGCAGCTAAGGCAGGAGGTGTTAAGCCTGTGTCATGGTCTAGCTCCGGAAGTCCTGTAAGGCTCCCTTTTCGGGGAGTAGGTAGACTGCTTTTAAAGCAGTCAGGAATTTTTTTGTCTTACATTGCTGAAAAAGCCTCCAGCTCTATCACCTACTCTTCTGAAGTTTAAAAAAATCCAAGCACTGAGTCGTCAGTGCAGGCTTCTGGTCAGGAGCAACCCCTTTCCTTGTGTCCTTCACCCACATCGAAAGTGAAGTATGCGGCAGCACACACTTCAGATAACTCCATGGAGCTCTTTTCGCATACCATGCCTCGGATCATTAAAAATGGGGCCCATCATATACTGGAGCATTCCAAATGGGGGACATCAGACACTGGATCAGCATTTACAGGGCCCATTATACACTGAAGCATTAGAAATTGTGCACATAATATATGGAGCATTATTTGGGCCCATAAGACACTGGAGCATCATCCATGAGGCCCATCATATACTGGAGAATTCCAGATTGGGGACATCAGACACTGGAGCAGCATTTACGGGGCACATTATACACTGGAGCATTAGAAATGGAGCCCATTATATGTGGAGCATTAATTGGGCTCATAACACACTGGAGCATCGTCCATGGGGACCATCATATACTGGAGCATTATGTGGAGCTCATCATATACTGTATGGAACATTGTTTGTGGCTAATTATTCTGTATGGAGAAATATATGGGGCTCATTATTCTGTATGTCGCACAATGTGGTGGCCATAATACTGTATGGAGTAATATACTGTCCTTATTTGAGCTATTGTAGAATTTAAAACAGATATCAGTCATGTCATGTAAGCAGTGAAGTATTTGTCATTGTACTATACATATGTTTCTGTGCTGTATCAGAGCATCATGAGTTGTGGTATGTGTTAAAGGGGCTCTTTTTAGCCCAGGGCACATGAAAACCTGGAGCCAGCCCTACCCCCCCAGTTTTCAGTGCGTAACTATTATTATGAAGTAAATTAAGGTTGACAAGCTTTAGTAATAAGAATTGATGTTTTGGCATTGAAATGGGCACTGTAGGTGTGTTACTGTCCTCCACTCCCTGCCGACTTTGCTTCCCCATTGACTTGCATTGGGTTTCGTGTTTCAGTCGGCCTCCGACTTTTCCCTATAGTCGGACGATTTCATTCGACCCGACTTTTGTGAAAGTCGGGTTTCATGAAACCCGACTTGACCCTAAAAAAGGAAAAGTTGCTCATCTCTACTATTGAGCATCTTTGGAAAGAGCTGAAACATGCCATCTGGAAAAGGCAACCTTCAAACACAAGACAACTGGAGCAGTTTTCTCTTGAGGATTGTGCTAAAATCCCTGTTGAGAGGTGCAGAAGTCTCATTGACAGTTACAGGAATCGTTTGATTGCAGTGATTTTCTCAAAAGGTTGTGCAGCAAAATATTAAGTCAAGGGTACCAGCATTTCTGTATGGCCAGTTTCATGAGTTTCATTTTTAAAAAAAATTCTGTGAAAGAATTGGTTGAAAAGCAATGTCTGACTTTCATTTGTTCATTTTCATAGATT
Organism: Dendrobates tinctorius; assembly: GCF_039654945.1. NCBI lineage: Eukaryota > Metazoa > Chordata > Amphibia > Anura > Dendrobatidae > Dendrobates > Dendrobates tinctorius. Next base: position 52,533,319 of record NW_027361829.1, read on the forward strand.
TTTGATTTATTATTACTCTTGTCAGATTCAAGTTATTTTTGTTACCTTTGTGAGTTCCTTTGTCTTTAAACGAGGGGTACTAACAATTTTGACCACATGTGTGTTGGGCAAAGCTAAAAATTAGACTCATCAGAGAAGACTACCTTACTCCAGTCCTCTAAAGTCCAATCCTTTTGGTCTTTGGTAAACTTCAGCCTGGTTCTCCTTTGCTTCTTATTGATGAAAGGCTTTCTTCTAGCTTTACATGACTTTAGCCCTGCCTCTAGGAGCCTGTTACAAACTGTTCTTGCAATGCACTTCACCCCAGCTGCCATTTGCCATTCCTTTTGTAGGTCACTTGATGTCATCCTGTGGTTGCTGAGTGACATTCGAATAAGATGACGGTCATCCCGCCAGTGGAGAGTTGTTTTCGCCCTCTGCCAGTCTGTAGCTTCGTTGTCCCCAATGTCTGCTGCTTGACCTCGTTGTAATGGACTGCCGTCTTAGAAATTTTAAAGATGGAGGCAACATGATGCTCACTGTAGCCTTCTGCTGGTAAAGCCAGAATTGAGCCCTTCTTTTCCTCATTCAAGACTTTTCTTTTCAACTCCTTTGGCATGCTTAAAAGATATTTTTTCATTGCAATTACTTTTGGAATATTACAAGCACTTGTTTTGCCATCCAGCTTGTCCTATTGGAAGAGGATTGTGAACACCACAACAGGATTTTTTATACTTTCCTTCATTAAATAAGGTTTGGTTCAGGTGATCACCTAATCAGAAGCACACTAAGTAGAATGAGTTGTACTCTGGTTGGAATTCAACTGACACTGGAATGGAATGGCTGTCAGACTTGCAGAGAAGCTGATTTTTAAAAAACTGCGCAGTGGTCTCTTATTTTTTGCCAGAGCTGTATATATCTGTGTGAATGTATATATATATATATATCATAGATAGATAGAACAAAAGCTGGCATTTCAGCAGCCGCATAATGTAAAATCATAGCGGCTGAAGACATTTTTTGTCAAACTACTGTTTTCTCTTTTTAACCCCTTTACCCCCTAGGGTGGTTTGCATGTTAATGACCTGGCCAATTTTTACAATTCTGACCACTGTCCATTTATGAGGTAATAACTCTGGAACACTTCCATCGATCCCAGTGATTCTGGCATTGTTTTCTCATGACATATTGTAATTCATGATAGTGGTAAAATTTATTTGACATTACTTGCATTTATTTGTGAAAAAATGGAAATTTGGCGAAAATTTTGAAAATTTTGCAATTTTCCAAATTTGAATTTTCATGCCCTAAAATGTCACACAAAATCCTTAATAAGTAACATTTCCCACATGTTTACTTTACATCAGCATAATTTTGGAACCAAAATGTTTTTGTTAGGAAGTTATAAGGGTTAAATTTAAACAGCTATTTCTCATTTTTACAACACTATTTTTTTAGGGACCACATCACATTTGAAGTCCCTTTGAGGGGTCTATATGATAGAAAATACCCAAAAATGACACCATTCTAAAAAATGCACCCCTCAAGGTGCTCCAAACCACATTCAAGAAGTTTATTAACTCTTCAGATGCTTCACAGGAAATGTTTAAAAAAATGAACATTTAACTTTTTTTCACAAAAAAATTACTTCAGATCAAATTTTTTTATTTTATCAAGGGTAACAGGAGAAGTTGGACACCTAAAGTTGATTTGCAATTTCCCCTGAGTACACGGATATCCCATATATGCAAGTAAACCGCTATTTGGGCGCATGGCACAGCTCGGAAGGGAAGGAGCGCCGTTTGACTTTTCAATGCAAAATTGGCTGGAATTGAGATCGGATGTCATGTTGTGCTTGGAGAGCCCCAGATGTGCTTAAACAGTGAAAACTCCCCAAAAATGACACCATTTTTCAAAGTAGACCCCATAAGGAACTTATCTAGATCTGTGGTGAGCACTTTGAACCCCCAAGTCCTTCACAGAAGTTTATAGCACAGAGCCGTAAAAATAAAAAAATAATATTTTTTCCACAAAAATGATCTTTTCGCCCCCAATTTTTTTTGTTTTCCCAAGGGTAACAGAAGAAATTGGACTCCAAAAGTTGTTGTGCAATTTCTTCTGAGTGCTCTGATACCCCATATGTGGGGGTAAACCATTGTTTGGTCGCAAGGCAGAAGCTTTTTTTTTTGCAAAAAATAGATTTTGCATCACCACATTTTGAGAGCTATAATTTTTCCACATTTTGGCCCACAGAGTCCTGTGAGATGTTGTTTTTTGTGGGATGAGTTGAGGTTTTTATTGGTACCATTTTCGGGCACATGACATTGTTTGATCGCTTTTATTCTGATTTTTGGGAGCCAGAATAAACAAAAGCCAGAAATTCCTGAATTTCTTTAGGGAGGCGTTTATACTGTTCCGCGTTTGGTAAATTGATAAAGCATGATATAGAAGATTTGCCTTCATATCCCTTTAATTGCCTTTAATACTTCAATTGCCTTTTGCCTATTATTGCTAGAATTATTCTTATGACACTGCAGACTATTAGTCTCTGTTTCAAGGAGACTATACTTGTTATCATATATGTTCTCAATAGTCAGCCACAACGTGTTCTGGGTACATTGTAAACAAGGTATTGACCCTGAGGTGATGGTGGGTGATGGTGGGGGCCACATGAGCTCCATAGAATTACATATTGTTGTAAATGGTTTAAAGATTGCCTTGCATTTCATTACATCAGAGAAAGTGATTTGCCCATGGCCCGTGTGAGCTGTCTCTTTTGTCTCCAAGCGTTTGTAAATTAAGGGCGTAAAACTCCTAATTTGGGCTTACTGGTGATTTGGCAGACCTGACTTTGGTCAGAATGAAAACAGCTACGACAAGCACTTTTATTCTTCGGGTCAGTACGATTACAGCAATACCTCATTTATATCATTTTTTATGTTTTGGCGCTTTTATACAATAAAAACTATTTTATATAAAAAATAATTATTTTTGCATCATTTTATTCTGAGAGCTATAACTTTTTAATTTTCAGCTGATGGACCTGTATCAGGGCTTGTTTTTTGCGGGACAAGATGAAGTTTTCAGCGTTATTGTTTATTTACATTCATCTTTTTAATCGCGTGTTATTCCACTTTTTGTTCAGCAGTATGATGATAAGGCTTTGCTTTTTTGACTTATTTTATTTTTTATGGTGTTCACTAAAGGGGTTAACTAGTGGGACAGTTTTATACATCGGGTCGTTACAGACGCACCGATAGCAAATATGTGCACTTTTATTGTTTAGATTTTTTCATTTAAATATTTATTTATTGATGGATGTAATAAATATTGATTTGTTTATTTATTTTTTTTAATATTTTTGCAATTATTTAAACTTTTTTTTACTTTATTCGTACTTTTACACTTTGTCCCACTATGAGACATTCATTTTTTGCAGACTGATCGCTTATATGGCATGCAAATGAAGCAGCATCTGCATTCTATATAAGCTGTCAGCGCTGCACTTTCTGCACACTGACCTGAGAGACTTCCTGATCATGTACTGCGCATGACAGGAAGTTTCACAGCTCTGGTAACCCGGATGTCGTCATGACGTCATCGGGTTACCATAGCAGTGATGGGAACCCCGTGTCATGCTGCGGGGTCTCTGATCTAAAGGCAGAAGGGCTGTTTGCCCCTTTGCTGGCACTGTAACTCTGCAATCTTGTTTGATCGCAGTGTTCTGAGAGTTAAAGTGCTGGGAGCAGTCTGTGACCAATCCTGGCACTTAGTGCTGGGTGTCAGCTCTGAGAATCAGCTGACACCCGGCTGCGATCAGTCACACTCCCCCCCGTGATCGCAGCTGATTGCCTTGACATACTATCTCGTCCATGGTCTAAAAGTGCCAGGGCACTTGGACAGGATAGTACGTCAGCTGGCGCAAAGGGGTTAAATCATAATGACAAACCAAAACATCCAAATGACCCTGATCAAAAGTTCACTTACCCTGGTGATTTTGGCATCATAACATACACAGAAGTTGACACAAATGGGTTTGAATGGCTACTAAAGCTAACATCCTCACCTGTGACTTGTGTGCTTGTAATCAGTGTGTGTGAATAAAAGCTGAGTGAGTTTCTGGCATGCAGACAGACTCTTGCATCTTTCACCCAGCCACTGATATTTCTGGATTGTGAGTCATTTAAAAAGCAAAGAATTGTCAATGGACCTATAGGAAAAGTTAGTTGAACTGTATAAAACAGGAAAGGGATACAAAAAGATCTCCAAGGATTTGATAATGCCAGTCAGCAGCGTTCAAAACTGTAATTAACAAATAGAAAATCAGGGGCTCTGTAAAAACGAAACCACAATTAGGTAGACCAACAAAAATTTAGTCCACAACTGCCAGGAAAATTGTTTGGGATGCAAATTAAAAGCCACAAATAACATCAGCTGAAATACTGGACTCTCTGAAAACTAGTGGTGTGGCTGTGTCAAGATGCACTTGAAAAAAAATAGGCTGCATAGTCGAGTCACCAGAAGAAAGCCATTACTTTGCAAATGCCACAAAGTATCTCACCTACAATACGCAACATGCCTCAAAACTTCTGGAACAAGGTAATTTGGAGTGATGAGACCAAAATTGAACTTTCAATCATAAACGTTACATTTGGAGAGAGGTCAACACGGCAAAGCACAGAGGTGGATCGCTGATGTTTTGGGGATGTGTGAGCTACAAAGGCAAAGGATACTTGGTAAAAGTTGAAGGAGAGATGAATGCAGCACTTTATCAGCAAATACTAGAGGCAAATTTACAATCATCAGCCTGGAAGCTGCGCATGGAACGTACTTGGACATTCAATATGGCAACAATCCAAAACACAAGGCCAAGTTGACCTGTCATTGGCTAGAGCAAAAGAAAGTGAAGGTTCTGGAGTGGCCATCTCAGTCTCCTTACCTCAATATTATTGAGCCACTCTGGGGAGATATCAAGAGCGCAGTTTATGCTAGACAGGCCAGGAATTTCAGGAACTTCTAGGCTTTTTGCCTAGAAGAGTGGGCAGCATTACCATCTGAGAAAATAAAGAACCTGATCCACAACTACCACAAAAGATTTAAGCTGTCATTGATGTTAGAGGGGGCAATACACGGTGTTAAGAAATAGGGTATTTGGACTTTTGGTCAAGGTCATTTGGTTGTTTTGGGTTTTCATTATGATTAAAAAAGAGAAAACACAGTAGTTTGACAATAAATGGCCTCAGCCAACCACTAGCCATGAGAGGAAAAGTTTTGGTGTTATCATTCATATTCTCTGAAAAAAGGCCAAGAAAGCAAAGATTCTGCTGGCATATGTAAAGCTCTGGCAAAAATTAAGAGACCACTGCACAGCTTTATAAAAATCAGTTTCTCTACATGTCTGACAGCCATTTCAATGTCAGTCGAATTCCAACCAGAGTACACCTCATTCTACATAATGTGCTAATAATATCCCAAAAGTAATAGGAATGAAAATATAACTTTTAACCATACCAAAGGAGTTGAAAAGAAAAGTCTTGAATGAGGAAAAGAAGGGCTCAATTCTGGCTTTACTAGCAAAGGGATACAGTGAGTGTTATGTTGCCTCCATCCTTAAAATTTCTAAGATGGCAGTCCATTACAACATGGTCAAGCAGCAGACATTGTGGACAATGAAGCAACAGACTGACAGAGGGTGAAAATGACTCTCCACTGACCGTGATGACCATCTTCTTATTCGCATGTCACTCAGCAACCGCAGGATGACATTAAGTGACCTACAAAAGGAAAGGCAAATGGCAGCTGGGGTGAAGTACACAGCAACACAGCAAGAACAGTTCGTAACAGGCTCCTAGAGGCAGGGCTCAAGTCATGTAAAGCTAGCAAAAAACCCTTTCATCAGTGAAAAGCAAAGGAGAGCCAGGCTGAAGTTTGTCAAAGACCATTAGGATTGGACCATAGAGGACTGGAGTAAGGTAATCTTCTTTGATGAGTCTAATTTTCAGCTTTGCCCAATATGTGGTCATCTAATGGTTAGACAGAGACCTGGATAGTCGTACAAGCCACAGTGTCTTGCACCCACTGTGAAATTTGGTGGAGGATCAGTGATGATCTGGGGATGCTGCAGAAAGGCTGGGATTGGGCAGGTTAATCTTTGTGAAGGACGTATGAGTCAAGCTACATACAAGGTTATCCTGGAAAAACAGTTGATTCCTTCTGCTCAGGCAATGTTCTCCAACGCTGAGGACTGTTTTTTCCAGCAGGACAATGCACCATGCCACACAGCTAGGTCAATCAATGTGTGGATGAAAGACCACCACATCAAATCTCTGTCATGGCCAGCCCAATCTTCAGACCTGAACCCCATTGAAAACCTCTGGAATCTAATCAAGAGGAAGATGGATAGTCACAAGCCATCAAACAAAAAAGAACTGCTTACATTTTTGTACCAGGAGTGGCATAAGGTCACCCAAAAGTAGTGTGAAAGACTGGTGGAAAGCATGCCAAGACACATGAAAGCTGTGATTAAAAATCATGGTTATTCCACAAAATATTGATTTCTGAACTCTTCCTGATTTAAAACATTAGTATTGTTGGTTCTAAATGATTATGAACTTGTTTTCTGAGAATTATTTCAGGTCTGCAAGCACTGCATTTTTTTGTTATTTTGACCATTTCTCATTTTCTGAAAATAATTACAAAATGTAGTGCTTGGAAATTCGAAGACATGTTATCAGTAGTTTATAGTAGTTTATAGTTTATAGTAGTTTATAGAATAAAAGAGCAATTTACATTTTACTTAAAAATATACCTATAAAGAGAAAAATCAGACAAACTGAAAATTTTGCAGTGGTTTAATTTTTGCCAGAGCTGTATATGTGTGTCTCTGACATCTATATATCTACCTATCCTATATGTACAGTATATATCCTATCGATTCTAACCTGTCAGTGTGATTTTACTGTACGTGGCTTATGAATTATTCTATCTATCTAATATATATATATATATATGTGTGTGTGTGTGGGGGGGGTGTTTTGAAGAATATTTCCTTTGAAAACAATGTGTAAGTGGATTAGAGAATTACTCTATGTAAAAGTTCATGTTAAAATCACATTGCAATCAGATAGCAATCGCACTGCATTCAGATGTAAATATTGATGAAGCCCCTCCTTGAGCTTCCCGCTAATTGCTAACCTTTTCCTCACCAAAACTCCTCTTGCTAACATTAGTTCTCATAATACACGTTTTTAAACAATTCTGCATTTGAAAATTCCATGAACATGACTTAAAAATTTATTATAACTTCATCAGAGGATGCTGATTAACCCTGCCCCTCTCTCACATATACATCCATGGTGTCTGAGAAGATCTGACATAGTTGTCATGGCTAAATAGAAGCACTGCAAGCCAACAAAAATAATGCCATGAAACATTTTAGGAAAGTTTTACAGCCTTGAGCTCCAATCAAAAATGTCCATTAAATCAGAAATTGGTCTAAGTTAGTTCATGTGACTCTTGGGAGACGCGGACTGATTTTTCATACGTTTAGCGTGACTCCGGCCTAAGAGCTCATACTCACTTGCGAGAGACTCTCACGATTCTCGTGCGAGTCTCTCACATGAAAACCCGGCACTGCCACCGGCACTGGGACCGGAGCGTGCAGCTGCATAGAAATACATGTAGCTGCATGCTCTGGTCCGAGTGCCGGCGGCAGTGCCAGGTTTTCATGCGAGAGACTCACATGAGAATCATGCAAGTCTCTAGCAAGTGAGTATGAGCCCTAACAGTCCAGACCACAAGTACCTTCATAGGTCAGGTCATTGATGGGACTACTATGTAACAGAAGTGGAATTGCTCTGCACATTGTGTAGTCACCGTGAATGGTACTTCAAACCCTATTCCATATAAATGAATAGGAGAGCACTTTCAGTACCCTTCTCTGCCACCACACAATGTATGAATATGTTCCCCTTCCACAGCACACAATATCAGTTATCTGATTAATGATTAAATCCCAGAAGACCCCTTTAACCCTTTAAGCCCCAACGGTGGGTTGCACGTTAATGACCGGGCCATTTTTTACAATTCTAAACACTGTCCCTTTATGAGGTAATAACTCTTTAACGCTTCCATGGATCCCGGTGATTCTGACACTGTTTTCTTGTGACATATTGTACTTCATGTTAGTAGTAAAATTTCATTCAAATAACTTGCGTTTATTTGTGAAAAAAATGGAAATTTGGCAAAAATGTTGAAAATTTGCAATTTTCCAACTTTGAATTTTTATGCCCTTAAATCACACAGATACGGCACACAAAAAACTTGATAAGTAACATTTCCCACATGTTTACTTTACATCAGCACAATTTTGGAACCAAAATTTTTTTTTGTTAGGAAGTTATAAGGGTTAAAAATTGACCAGCGATTTCTCATTTTTGCAACACAATTTTATTTTTATGGACCACATCACATTTGAAGCCACTTTGAGGGTTCTATATGATAGAAAATACCCAAAAGTGACACTGTCTAAAAACTGCACCCCTTAAGGTGCTCAAAACCACATTCAAAAAGTTTATTAACCCTTTAGGTGTGTCACAGGAATTTTTTGAATATTTAAAAAAAATGAACATTTTACTTTTTTTCACAAAAAAAATACTTCAGATTCAATTTTTTTTATTTTACCAAGGGTATCAGGAGAAATTGGACTGCAAAATTTATTATGCAATTTGTCCTGAGTATGTTGATACCTGATATGTGTGGGGAACCACTGTTTCGGCGCATGGCTGAGCTCAGAAGGGAAGGAGCGCCGTTTGACTTTTTCCATGCAAAATTGGCTGGAATTCAGATCGGATGCCATGTCACGTTTGGAGAGCACCTGATGTACCTAAACAGTGAAAACCCCTCACAAGTGACCCCATTTTGGAAACTAGACCCCCCAAGGAACTTATCTAGATATGTGTTGAGAACTTTGAACCCACAACGGCTTCACAGAAGTTTATAACGTACAGCGGTACAATTAAAAAAATCATATTTTTTCCACAAAAATGTTCTTTTCACCCCCAATTTTTATTTTTCCAAGGGTAACAGGACCCTAAAAGTTATTGTGCAATTTGTCCTGAGTACGCTGATACCCCATATGTGGGGGTACACCACTATTTGGGCGCATGGCAGAGCTCAGAAGGGAAGCAACGCCATTTGACATTTTTGGCTGGAATTGAGATCGGACACCATGTCGCGTTTGGAGAGCCCCTGATGTACCAAAACAGTGGAAACAAAATGACACCATTTGGAAACTAGACCCCCCCAAGGAACTTATCTTGATGTGTGGTGAGCACTTTGACCCCTGCAGTGCTTCACAGAAGTTTATAACGCCCGGGCGTGAAAATAAAAAAATCGTATTTTTTCCACAAACATGATCTTTTAGTCACCAATTTTTTTATTTTCCCAAGGGTACCAGGAGAAATTGGACCCCAAAAGTTGTTGACCAATTTGTCCTGAGTACGCTGATACCTCATATGTGGGAGAAAACTACTGTATGGGCATATGGCGGGTCTCGGAAGGGAAGTAGTGACGTTTTGGAATGCAGACTTAGATGGAATGGTCTGCGGGTGTCATGTTGCATTTGGAGAGCCCCTGATGTACCTAAACAGTGGAAACCCCCCACAAGTGACCCCATTTTGGAAACTAGACCCCCTAAGGAACTTATCTAGTTGTGTGGTGAGCACTTTGAACCCCCCAGTGCTACACAGACGTTTATAACAACCGGGCGTGAAAATAAAAAGATCATTTTTTTCCACAAAAATGATATTTTTGCCCCCAATTTTTTATTTTCCTAAGGGTAACAGGAGAAATTGGACCCCAAAAGTTGTTTTGCAATTTGTCCAGAGTAGGCTGACACCCCATATGTGGGGGTAAAACACTGTTTGGGCGCATGGCAGAGCTTGGAAGGGAAGGACCACCATTTGACTTTTTCAACTCAGAATTGGCTGGAATTGAGATCAGACGCTATGCTGCATTTGGAGAGCACCTGATGTGCCCAAAAAGTGGAAACCCCCAATTCTAATTCCAACCCTAACCCCAACACACCCCTAACCCTAATCTCAGCCCTAACCCTAGCCCTAGCCCTAACCCTAATGAGAAAATGGAAATAAATACATTTTCTTTTAATTTTTTTATTTTTGCCTAACTAAGGGGGTGATAACAGGGGGTTTGATTTACTATTTATCGTGGTATTTATGTTTGGCAGCTGTAGCATGCTAAAAGACGCTTTTTATTGTAAAAATAGTTTTTGCATCACCACATATTGAGAGCTATAATTTTTCCGTATTTTGACCCACCGAGTCATGTGAGGTCTTATTTTTTGCGGGACGATTTGACGTTTTTATTGGTACCATTTTCGGGCACGTGACATTTTTTGATTGCTTTTTATTCCGATTTTTGGGACGCAGAATGAGCAAAAACCAGCGTTTCATGAATTTCTTTTGGGGGGGTGCGTGTACACCGTTCGATAAAATTGATAAAGCGGCTTTATTCTTCGGGTCAGTACGGTTACAGCGATACCTCATTTAGGTCGTTTTTTTAATGTTTTGTCGGTTTTATGCAATGAAAACTATTTTATATAAAAAATAATTATTTTTGCATCGCTTTATTCTGCGAGCTATAACTTTTTTATTTTTTTGCTGATGATGCTGTATTCATAAAAATGAATTTATTGGGGTAATATTTTTTTTCCTAAATTATTTGGCGATTTTTTAAAATTATTTTAACATTTTTTTTTAACTTTATTACATTGTCCCAGGTGGGACAGCACTGCCCTGTGACAGATCGCTGATCTGTCACATCACAGATCACTGTGACAGATCAGCGATTTGTCACAGGCAGTGCAGCAGGCTTCCTCGTATCTGCGCTTTGCAGGCACTGAGGAAGCCGGCTCTCTACAGGCCCCTGAAGGTCCTCGTCGCCATCTTGGATTCGGGGGCCTGCAGGGAAGGAGCCCCCCGCAGCAGCGCTGCACATTGCGCTGCCATGGGGGGCTCAGGGAAGCACGGAGGGAACGTGTCGGGGCGGTCCGTGACCGCCCCTGACACATTGTGCCGGGTGTCAGCTGTGATAATCAGCTGACACCCGGCCACGATCAGCGGCGCTCACCACGTGGGCGCCGCTGATCGCTATGATGTACTATCCCGTCCCTGGGAATTAAGTCCCAGGGCACATGGACGGGATAGTACGTCTCATGGCAGAAAGGGGTTAAAAAAATAAAATCAGTTCTAAATGATTGTAAACTGTTATATGTGAAATGAAAGAGAATATTAAAAATAATAATACTTTTCTATACACAAAGATAGAGGTGATGTTAGCTGTGCTAAATCTTTATTACTATGTTGTTTTAATATATTCCAATTCGTGTTCTAATATTAAAGCTATTAAATATTCAAGCAGGGAATCTGGATAATTTGAGCTAATTAAATGTACTGTTAATATGCCAAGATAACATTACTTTGTCCTCCACAGATTCATTTGTTTTGTTTTGTTTGTGCTTATTTATTGTGTATGACAAATAGTTATTTTAGAGATACAATATACAGGTTGGGTCCTCATCTACCTACATTTAAGTATCTTTGGAGAATGTGTGGGTAGATTGTAATTGGAACCATCTCATATCAAGTGGGATGGTATCTGGAAAAGTGACAAAATGTAGTAGAAATAAAATAGTTTCACATACGGCACATTAAATGTATCTTACAGCTTTGCTTGTTATGATAAATAGAAGTGGGCTTAGCTCGTGCGTGGCTAAATGCCATCCACAAAGCTGTGTGCATATCAGCAAAGGATTGACAAGCAGCCATAGGTCTATGCAGGCTGAACGTGTTCTAACAAGGATGACTATAGGGGAGCTGTGGAACCACAGTGCTTGTTTGCACACACTGCTGCACTGTGATCAGTAATCGTATGTCAAATTCAGAGCTTTAAAGTGTTTTTCCAATTTTTTTGCAGTTACTTCTGAGGAGCAAGTACCCCGATTCAGCAGTCTGTAGATTGGCGTCTGGCTTGTCGAATATTCCGGGACAAAAGGCTCATGAGAGGGTTGCAAATGAACTAAAGGACGAATACCTGTAATAAGATCACTAATAAGAATGTTTTCTTTCCTCTGTGAGAAAGCTAATTTTCATACATTTTTTTGTCTTGCAGCATTGCTAATAAGCCTTGTCTCCTTAACCTCTTCACAACCTTGGGGTTTTCTGTTTTTGCTTATTTGTTTTTTTGCTCCCCTTCTTCCCAGAGCCATAACTTTTTTTTTTTTTGGTCAATACGGCTAGTTTTTCGTAGGACGAGTTGATCTTTTCTACTTTTGAATGACACTATCAATTTTACCATATCATTTACTGGGAACGCGGGAAAAAAATCAAAGTGAGGTAAAATTTTAAAAAAGTGCTATTCCACAATTGTAAATTTTTCTAACATGTTCACTAAATGCTAAAACTGACCAGCCGTTATGATTTTCCAGGTTATTATGAGTTCACAGATACCAAACATGTATAGGTTCTTTTTTATTTAAGTGGTAAAAAAAATCCAAAGTTTGCAAAAAAAAAAAATTGCTTCATTTCCCAAGACCCGTAGCGCCTCCATTTTTCGTGATCTTCAGCCGGGTGGGGGCTTATTTTTTAAGGGCCAAGCTGATGTTGTTTTGATACATTTTTGGGGTAGATAGGATGCTTTGATTGCCTTTTATTGCATTTTATTGCAATGTTGCAGCTACCAAAAAAAATTAATTCTGGAGCTGTAATTTTTTCTAACTTACTCTATTTACCGATCGGATTAATTCTTTTTATGTTTTGATAGATCAGGCATTTCTGAACGTGGCATTTCTAAATATGTGTATTTTTTATTTATTTTTTATATTTTTAAATGGGCTGAAATGGGGCTGATTTGAACTTTTTATATATTTTTTTAAAAAATGTAAATTTTGAAAAAACTTTATTTTTACTTTTTACTTGTTTTAATAGTCTCCATAGGAGAGTAGAAGTGAGATCATCTGATCGATTGTGCTACAAATAGCAGGGCTTCATTCTATGCTATATGTAGCTAAAATGATCATCTGCTATAAGCAACGGCCACAGGGCAGTGCTCATAGCAGATCGGCAATTACAACCACAGGGGTCTCCTGCAGACACCAGGTTTTCATGCCAATCCATCGGCACCCTGTGGTAATTTGACACGAGCGCCGATGGGTGCGATTAGTGATGCACTTCCGGCACAGCTGACTGCTTGCTGACTCTCTAACCCCATCTGCTGGCAAGAATTTATAAGGCAGCTCCCCTTTCTGACCTGCAGCAGGAATTGTCATGTAATCTATGTTACCTGGCATGGGGGGCCCCTCTCCTGCCTCCAGGCATGACTTTACCCTTTAGAGGGAGGCAATGTCTCTGTGATAACCGGACTCTGGGGTGTCACATTCCCCCCGTGAAGTTCAGTACTCCCAGACTGAGGAAAAAAACAAGAATTGTTAGCAACAACAATTAATGAAAATCTACAAAGTCTTAAAAAATGTAAAAAAATTATCAAAACCAGAAAAGAAAAAGAAGCAATAACACAGTTACTGCAGCGACCAGTCCTTATGCTGCCATCCAGGAATTGTCTTTGTCCTTGTACCTGGAGTTTAGTTGGTGGGAACTGCCTTAGCCCACTTTGTGTGTCATCCCTGGGTGTGGCTACAGGGCACTCTGTAGGTGGGCCTGTTTTTTCGGCCACACCGGCAGCTTATTTTCAAGGCCAAGTTGGGGTAACTATTTACAAATAAAGTACTGACCACACATAGTCCTGTGGCCCAATTGTCCTTCAACTAGTTATTACGAATGCTTAAAAAGTTCATACAGTAAGTCTCTGTAGGCTCTCATGCTTAACGGTTACAACTATACATTCTTATTAATTTATTTACATTATGTATTCTCTATAATGGACAGGGATCCGACCTCTCGTAATATGAGTGGATCTACGCAGTATAGGTATCTCCGATGACCTGACCTGTTCTCTAATGTCTACTGCTCGTGCACTAGTCACTATGCTATAAGTAAACTTGCGTAATATAGTTATTCTGGACTGCCTTCTCTTGACTCCTATACTCACCATGAGATTGACAGATTTGCAGTTAGCAGTGGACAGATTTCCGCATTCCACTGCAGATGTGGTATCTGTTACTGGAGCCATTTCATTATGAGTCTCTGCTTCATCTGGTGCAGTAGGCTGATGAAAGGTTAGGACTGGCACTACGATAGCCTGATTTACTTGTGTCCACGTCCAAGGAAATTCTCCAAGGATAGTTTGGATCTTTTCTTCCACCTTTACTATGGGCCGTGGAGTGTCTTGGACTTCTTTCTTGTCCTTCAACTGATCAGGGAACACCTTTAGATGATTTCTTGAGACTGCTTCTAAGGTTTCTCCTCCATCCTTGCTGATGAGGCATGTCTTGGTGTTATTAAAGTCTGAAGGTATAACGGTGTATGGCTCTGCCTCCCATTGGTCATCTAGTTTGTGAACACGTCTCTTTCTTTTAAGTACTTGTTCTCCTGGTGTCAAGGGAATTGCAGGGGTGTGTTGATTGTAATTCCTTTCCTGCCTCTGTCTTGCTTGGGAAAAACTTTTCTCCACACATTCTTGCACTTTGCGGTATTGTTGCTGCCGCTCTGTATCCCAGTCTGCATGTGGTGATGTCGTCTCAGGTGATAAGACTCCCATGTCTAAATCAATGGGTAACTTGCCAGGTCTTGCCCTCACCAGGTAGGCCGGAGTGCAATTGGTGGCATTTACCGGTAAATGATTATATAGATCTACCAGATCTGGTAACTTCTCTGGCCACTGGTTTCGTTCTTCCAGAGGTAAGGTCTTCAATAAGTCAATGACCACCTGGTTCATTTTCTCACACATGCCATTTGTCTGTGGATGGTACAGCGTCGTCCTGATTTTCTTGCAACTGTACATGTTACAGAACTCCAGGAACACTTCTGCCTCAAAGGCTGGACCTTGGTCGGTGAGCACTTGTTCAGGGTATCCGTGCGGCCGACAAAAGTGTTGCTGAAATGCCTTGGCTGCTGTCTTCACTGTTTGGTCTTTAACAGGCACGACTACAAAGAACCTTGAGTAATGGTCAACGATGGTCAGAGCATATGTGTAGCCTTTCCTACTCGGAGTTTACTTCACGTGATCCAAGGCTACCAGTTCAAGCGGCTGTTTTGTGATGATCGGCTGTAATGTGGCTCGCTGGCTGTTATGGTCTTTCCTGTGCAGGTTGCATGGGCCACATTTTCAGCACCACTTCTCAATGGCACTCCTCATGCCAACCCAGTAGAATCTTTTACGAATTAGGACCTGCAACTTCTTCCACCCGAAGTGTCCTGCTCCATTGTGGTACGCCTCCAAGAACATTGGTGCATCCCACTTCAGGACTACCACCTGCCAGACCAGTTCATGTGTGCGTGAGTTGATGTTCCACTGACACAGTTTACCCTCGTAGATGAACAGTTTGCCTCTCTCCTTCCATAACTGCTGTGCTTCCTGTGGGTCATCTGGACTAGGGTGTGAATCAGCTTGTGCCAGCCAGGAATTGTCATGTAATCTGTGTTACCTCCAGGCATGACTTGTATGTGGTACCCAGGATTGCAACCACTTGCAAGTAAAAGGCAAAGAAACTTGCACCTTTCTGTGTCCTTCTATTATTTATCTGCACCCCAACATTCACCGCCATCTGAACAATTAATCAAATATACCTTTGCCCTGGGGCCCCTGCTCTACCCGTGGGGAGCTGAACCATTCTTTGCTGCATCACCATCAGCCCCAGAGGACCAAAACCGCAGCATCAGCCACTCCTTGTCGAACACCACGGGTGGCGTCACACATAAACATCACACAACTTTCCTCAATTTTATTACTGGATGCCCAGGGCCACGAACCGGGTCACTGCCACCGTGACAACCCCCATTAAAGTCAATGGGCCAGGTACCGAGTAACCTAAGACCATGCGGAACGCTCCATATATACAGTATTTGTCATAGGTCGTTTAGAGGTTAATTAGAACTACTATTCTCCAAAGCAGTTACCTCTTCAAAATGTTTTGTGAACCATAAGCTTTGGAATGAAAATAAGTCTTAGGCCATGTGCACACGATGCATTTTTCCTGCGGATCCGCAGCTGATTTTACGGCACAGAAACGCTGCGGATCCGCAAAGTGATTTACAGTACAATGTGAATCAATAAAAAAAAAACTGCTGTGCAGACGCTGTGGTTTTTTCCACGCGGTTTTTGTGCCGTACAAAAAATGCAGCATGTCACTTCTTTTGTGCGGTTTTCCACCTGCTCCATTCTATAAATCCACAGGGGGAAAACTGCACAAAAACCGCAAGAAAACCTTACAAAAACAGGAAGAAATCCGCAGGAAAAATGCAGGTCATTTGACCTGCAGATTTCTTCAAATCTGCGTGGAAAAATCCGCAGGAGGAAAATCCATGTGTGCACGTAGCCTTAGGCCTGGGTCACACTAACCGGCGCAAAATACGGTCCGTAATTTACAGGCGTAATACGGATGAATGACCTCTAAATAGTGCTCCGTAGGTCATCCGTAAGCAAGGTGCGGACGCGTATTTTGCGCATGTGAGCATCCGTATGTAATCCGTATGGCATCCGTATGCAATCCGTATGGTGAGATTTTCTCGCAGTCTTGCAAAATGGACATTTAATGGTTTTGAGGCCTGCAAACTATTTAAATCATTAGCCTGCACCCTATTTATTGGCTCAGGAACAGGTGGCTGCCTCCATTCTGTCCATTTGTGACCTTGCCTTCACTAGGTGTGATGCTGTTGTATGTGCAACATTCCAGAGGGTCTGAGTTTCAATACAACTGAGCAGGTTCTCTTCAACTAGCTTTTGTCACGGCGCTTTGGGCAACCATACCAAGTAATAGTGGATCCGCGGTGGAGGAGACGCATGTGGGTACATCCACTTTTGAGGCAACGACTCACAAGAGGTCATTTTCACCGCCTCTATTCTTCTATGCGGGAGCATCCTGTTAAATGTTACCAATACTGTCGCATGAGCATTGCCACATTTGATCAACTCTTGGAGACAGTGCGCCCTGGGATAACCTTTCAGGACACAAGGATGCGCAAAGCTATATCTGCAGAGGAGCGACTTCTAATCACATTACGGTATGTACTACAAAACCACATTCTCTACGTTCATAATGTGTGGGCCAAAGTATGTATTTTTGGCTTATTGGACTAAGTTTAATGCCCTCATCTTATTCCACATATGTTTAAACTTACAGACCAGAATGTTAGGTCTATTATGTACTGAATATCACTTACTTATTGTGCAACCAAATATGTGTGTGCTAGTCTATCTCAATTCCTACCAAGTTTGGTCGGCATGTAAATGATTTTTTTTTTCTTTCTGCATTCTAAAATTATCCATTTCTGTCGTTCTTCAGCTTCCTGTCCACTGGCCTGTCTTATGCCGCCCTCCACCATGAGTTTCTCATTGGAAGATCTACCATTTCTGGCATAGTCAGGTCAACATGTATAGAAATCTGGACAAGACTCCATCAAGTCGTCATGCCAAGCCCAGGATGGAAGACTGGTTGAGGATATCAAGGGACTTTGAGGAGGAATGCCAGTTTGCTAATTGTATTGGGGCCCTTGATGGAAAACATATCCGGGTGCGTAAGCCGCCAAACTCTGGCTACCAATTCTTCAATTATAAACAATACTTTTCTGTTGTATTGTTGGCTCTGGCAGACCCTCAATACAAGTTTATAATTGTTGACATTGGGGCCTATGGAAGGACGGGAGACTCTAGAGTCTTCAATACTTCCATAATGGCTCAGCGGCTACGCACCAACCAGTTGGATCTACCACCACCACGCCAGCTACCAGGTTCCACTGAAGAATCAGTCCCTTATGTCCTTGTGGCAGATGAGGCGTTTCAGTTAACGCGCAATGTCATGAGGCCATATCCCCGCCGCAACCTTGACCACAGGCACAGAATTTTTAACTTGCGCCTATCATGTGCTAGGTGACTGGTGGAGTGTTCCTTTGGCATTCTTTGTGCCAAATGGCAGGTACTCCAGTCTGCCATTCAGCTGTGTGAACAAAATGTTAATGAAGTTGTTAAAGCGTGTGTGGTACTTCATAACTTCACCAGGATACATGATTATTCCTCCTCTGCTCGTGTTGTGCGTAGGCCGGACAATGTGCATAGGGTGAGACCACCTATCTACCCTCAACGTAGACCGCTCTCTGGGCTCAAAGTGCGTGATATTTTCACAAATTACTTTATCTCACCTGAGGGGGAAACTTCTTGGCAAGAGCATGCTGTGTCAATGTTATAATTTTGGGTTTTCTGTGTGTCTATATATATATATATTTATACCCCTTCAGATTCTATGACTGTTTCATTGCATTGGTAAGCGTATGTTAGTATGCTGACATTGTTTTAGAGAAATCACACAGATACGTAAACTGTAGTAGACAAAGTTTTACTTTTGCCCTTTTTGCATAATAAAACTTTTTTGAAAAGTAACATTTTCAAACAAAGAAAAAAAAACAATATGCAATAACAACATTGCTACATGAGACATTTTCCATACAGGAAAAAAGAGGTAGTCTCCAGCCCCCAAATTATTGCTAAAAGATAGCACTCACATTTCTTCTGAATGTTTTCCAATCATATTAATAATCCATCATGACAGGCAAGGCTACCTCACGCCTTTCAGACAGATATTACATGTCTGCACAAAAGAGAAGATTTCACCATGCTATACTGTAAAGTGAAAGGATGACAATACACTACTAACTTGCTAATGGCTAGGAAAGGCGTGCTGGCCTTAGTGAAGTAGTCACCTTTTTAGCCAGCTATGTATAGTAACAAATCAAGGCGACCAGCCTTAATAACATCACGCTCTCTCTATGTCTTAACAAGTGAGTAGTGTATTTTCATCCTTTCACTTGACCAGTATAGCATGGTTAAATATTCTCTGTTATACACACATGTAATATCTGTCTGAAAGGCGTAAGGTAGCCTTGCCTGTCATGGTGGATTATTAATCTGATTAGAAAACATTCTGCAAATATGTGACTTTTCACATTTTTAACCAACTTTGGTGATGGAGACCACCTGCTTTTTCCTTTTGATTGGTATTTGTTGCATCAGTGTAACTGCACTGGACATCTCCTGGCATCAGACTGATTGTGGACAGAGAATTATAAATTCTCATACGTTGGAGAAGGATAACGCGGAAGAGCAGCCTGTGGTTGCTGCTGGCTACTGTGCCTAACATCGCCCTGTGTGGGGCCATACTGATGCCCATGATGTGGGAAGTGTCCTGCCTCCTGTGAATGTTGGGGGTAGTGGCCAGAGTAATAATGGGGAAGGGCATCTTGTTGGCTGTGGTAGGCACGTGTCTCATACCCACCAACATAGTCATATCGTCCCCAACCAGGTTGGGACCAGCCTCCAACACTGGGTGGGAACAAGTGGCCATATTGGTGGGGTTGGCTAGAGGCAGACATTTGTGGCTGCTGTATTGAAGGTTGGGTAATGGGAGGAAGGGGTTGAGGTGTAGGCCCAAGTATTTGAGGATCATCAGATCCTGCTTGAGCATGCATTTGTGGGGGGTGCCTAAGGCGCATGAGATTTCTTGGGGAAAGCTTCCACCTCTCAATATATTCAAATAATTCGTAGGGCGTATTGGGGTATGTGCACGCATCAAGCAGGATCTGAAAACATCCTCTAATACGGAGCCTGACCTCACGGGAAAGGGCACGGAGATAATTGGCCAGGCTGCGTGAGTATGCCTCCTCCCCATCATCACTATTTACTCTGGTTAAATAATTTAGGACCCCAGTGTCCACATTAGTGCGGGTATCAGTGGCAGGTATTTGCCGCTTTCAGCTTCTTCCTCGCCGGGATGTGGCAGCAGGCTGTGTGGAGCCCCGGATGTGGCCAGTTGGGCTGCTGCTGATGTTGCCCTGCTCCTCTGCTCTTGCTGATGCTGCAGCAGCACCAGATGGTCCTGGTGGTGGGCTTTGGGGCTCAGGCAATGGCACATCCTGACTCGATTCTTCACCCCTGCTCCTAGTAGGGGGAGAAGATGGGCCAGCCACCTCTTCCCCTGCAGACCCAGGATCGATGATGGGGTCGGTTTCCGAGCCAGTTCCTCTGTCCGTAAGGTTGGACTGAGTTCTGTTATGAAATAGAACAGAGCCAAAAATAACTACATATTTTTGGCCCTGTAAAGTATCTGTGTAATGTGGTGTGAGGTATCTACTTACGGTCTGAGATCCAGAACTGGGGCGAGGAAGGAGAGGCAGTCATAGTAGATGTACTTTCTATTCACATAGCCCGCATCCCCACTCCTGGACCGCTGCTGACGTTCCCGGCTGTATTGGTCCCGGATGCTTCGCCAGCGTCTCATGACATCTTCCACTGCAATGTGACAGGGAATATTGTCAAATTCACATATTTGATAGGTCACATTTGCTACCAGTAGTCTAGGCATGGGGCCTTCTGGGGTGTGATTTCTACCCATGGTTGCATATGTAATTGGGGCATACAGGCCAGAAACACAGGGTCACATTAGTTTATATATCAAGTAACTACACTTAATAACTTGTTTGGCTAGGAGGATAAGGAGCTTGTGGCCTGGCCCAAATTATGGCAGTGTCAAACCACGTGTCACATCAAAATCTAACGGCCTCATGAGGAAAAAAGTACAAGCACAGGAAGGGGGGTGCTGAATCTATATTCATTTTTTGTTCGACGCTAATTTTACTCATTTTTTGGCTTGTACTTACTAATTTTCTGCTGCTCCTCACGTGGCCGATCACCAAAGTCATGGAACATCTGCCTACATATGCGCCTCCATGATGCCTCCTTTCTTGCCCGGTTGGCTTAATGGGCATCACGTTGGTCCCATAGTTCGGGCCGCTCCTGCACTAGGACAATTAACATGTCCACATTAAGATAAGTGGACGCCATGATGCTGCTGTACTCCGTGGAGGCTTACTTCCTGGATGTCTGGAGCGCTTTTTGAGCTCATTTGCATGTCTCAGCTTCCTGATGATGGATTGGGTCATTTCCTGGCAGCAGGCAAAAGACCTGCATATTTCTGGCAGGTCACACGTGTGGTCCGTGTGTAATCCGTATTTTTTGCGCACCCATAGACTTGCATTGGCGTACTACGGCCGTAGTATGCTGACAATCGCAGCTTGCTGCGATTGGCACGGACCGTAGAATACGGATAAGAAATATACGGCTGGTGCGAGGTACCCCATAGAGAATCATTTGTCCGTGTCTAATGAGTGCTTTTTACGCCTCTCACTAGTCCGTATTCCTCTCTAGTGTGACCCCGGCCTTAGAGTTCATGCAGACAACCAAATTATAGGTCCAAGCGCAATCTGATAAAACATTGGATCACACTCAGACCAATGATATTCTATGTGGCTGTGCACAGGTCCAATTTTTTTCCTTGGACAGAGTTGATTCAGGGAAAAAATTTTAGTATGCCTGAGTTTCACAGGTATTTGGATCACACTTGGCTATGCAAATCAGTGAGTGCATGGAAATCATCTGAATGCACTCTGATGTCATCTGTTCAACATTCTTAACCTCAAAAAAATGCAATTTACAGCACATCAGATAACAAACCTCGAAAATGAAAGAAATGATTTGTATAAATTTTGACTCCTTTGTATACTAATTAAAATGAGCATTTACCATTATACTCCTCATTCCTCCTATCTTAACTTGTGCTTTGGAGTGGTTTCTCATATGTGACTTTTGGGCAATCATTTGGTGCCTAGTCTTATAGTTCAGCATGTTATTGGGTTTTGTTTTGACTATATCTCCACCATGTATTGAGTTTATTTTGCTATGATGTGCTGTGTCTCTTTTTTATCTTTTGCAGCAACTGGCAGACAAATTTATGAACACAACTCATAATATTAGTGTGCGCTTGGAACACTCATAAAGAAGAGGGAAATCTAAATTAGGTGGTTATAGAAAAAAAAAAACCTCTTATAAGTGCTCTTTATGTAGCTGGATAATAGCGAGAAAATAGCAATTAGAAATAGACAATTGTAAGACCTCAGAAGACGTGCTTAAGGGAAAAAATATGTATATATAGATGCTGGTGGCAAT
Source organism: Dendrobates tinctorius (assembly GCF_039654945.1). NCBI lineage: Eukaryota > Metazoa > Chordata > Amphibia > Anura > Dendrobatidae > Dendrobates > Dendrobates tinctorius. The sequence continues at coordinate 52,555,483 of NW_027361829.1, forward strand.
CTTAGTTCCAACCTGAACAATCATTAAAAACTAAAAAGGCATGAGTGAGGGTAAAAACCTGAAATCACTGAACAGGTTATATACTGCAGTCTTCAATTTGACTTTGACTTTTTTTTTTTTAAGTTGCTATCAGGGAGAAGTACCCTGCAGTATATAACCTGTTCAGTGATTTCAGGTTTTTACCCTCACTCATGCCTTTTTAGTTTTCAATGATTGTTCAGGTTGGAACTAAGATTGCCACCAGCATCTATATATATATATATATATATTTTTCCCTTCAGCACTTCTTCTGAGGTCTTACAATTGTCTATTTCTAATTGCTATTTTCTCGCTATTATCCAGCTACATGAAGAGCACTTATAAGTTTTGTTTTTTTTTCTATAACCACCTAATTTAGATTTCCCTCTTCTTTATGAGTGTTCCAAGTGCACACTAATATTATGAGTTATTTTACCTTATTTCTTTGACACCCTTGAGACAGGTGTCAGTGTTTGCTGCTGGAATTACACTCATACACAAGCGCCACTGAATCTCCATTTGTATTAAATTTATGAACACATTTGGAAAATACATTGTTTGCTTTTTAAACCTGTATTACATAATTTATTACAAAGCCAGCTCCAATGGCATCCAGTTCAGTGCAGATAACTCAGATGCCACATGAGTGGGCTTCTAGTAAACCTAACTTTTGCTACCTTTCAACCTTTAGCTTAATTTTTAGGCTATGGAGCCAAATATTACCTAAAATATTACATAAATAATTGTTCACAAACAAATATTTGTTTCTGTTTCAGCCAGTATGCTTATAATAATGTGGATGGTGATTGACATAATGCATACTATGTTTTTCGGACTATAAGACACACTGAGCCATAAGATGCACATAGGATTTAGAGGAGGAAATTAGAAATAAACTAACAAAAAATGTGGTCAGTTCTACACTAACATCCCCGATATATATCTCCCTAATCCAGGTATACATGGTCTCCTCATCCCCATCCAGATGCGCATAGCCTCCTCATCCCTATCCTGGTATGCATGGCCTTCTCATCTCCATCCTGATATGCATGGCACCCATCCCCATCCTGGTATGCATGGCTTCCTCATCCATATCCTGGTATGTATGACCTCCTCATCTCTATCCTGGTATGCATGGCCTCCTCATCCCTATCATGGTATGGATGGCCTCCTCATCCCTATCTAGGTATGCATGACCTCATCATCCCTATCCTGGTATGCATGGCCCCCTCATCCCTAGCCTGGTAGGAATGGTCCCCCTCATCTCTAGGCTGCTAGGCATGGTCACCCTCATCCCTAGGCTGCTAGGCATGGTCACCCTCATCCCTAGCCTGGTAGACATAGTCCCACTCATTCCGATCCTGGTATGCATGGCCCCCATGGCTTCCTGCTGCTGCCGGGCATTCACGTGTGCACGCTACTAAAGGAAATGAATTTTCACTGCTCTCAACACCCATAGGCATGGAGAGCATTGACGATTCATTCTCTTTAATAGAGGCACACGTGATCGCCCGGCAGCTGCTAGAAGCCGGCGGCTGCGACTATTGTGCCCGCTATTAAAGATCAGTGAATTTTTTCTGCTCTCCACACCTATGTGAATGGAGAACAGTGACTAATCATTCCCTTCAGTAGCGGGCACACGTGAAAACCCAGCAGCTGCAGAAATTCGGTGCCTGTGGCTAACAGCATGTCAGCTATTGAAGAGAAATGAATATTAAATAATCTCCATTTCAATAGTTTGTGGGATTTTCATTCATTCTTCCTTGGAAAATACTTCCAGATCTGTGAGATTCCTGGGTGGTCTTGCATGCATTGCTATTTTGAGTTCTAGCCACAGATTTTAAAAGATGTTAAGACCAGGGGACTGTGATGGCCATTTTAAAATCTTTAGCTTGCATCTTTTGAGGTAGCCTATTATGGATTTTGAAGTGTGTTTAGGATCATTATCCATTTATAGAAGCCATTCTCTTTTCAAATTCAGCTTTTTTACAGATGGTGTTCTGTTTGCATCAAGAATTTGTTGAAATTTAATTGAATCCATGCCTATCTCTACCCATGAAACATTCCCAGTGCTATTGTCCAAAACACAATCCCAAAGCATTATTGATCCTCTCACATTCTTAATGGTTGGCAAGATGTTATTTTCCTGAAATTATGTGTCCTTTTTTTCTCCACACATACCTTTGATCATTGTGGCCAATCATTTGCATTTTAGTTTCATAGCTTTATATGTCCACAGAAGGAATCAGGCTTGTATTAGGCACTGGGATTCTCCCTCTGCAAAGGATGGATCCCAAGCCTTGTCTTCTCCTGCTGTCTCCCATTCAGACTCGACCTCAGTGGATACTGCTCAGCAAAAACATCAGTCTTGGCACCTTGCTTAGACTCAGGCTGTGCACGTGGTTACTGCTGCCTCTCCAGGTTCAGCTATGGTAACTGATAATAGACAGCGGCAGGCAGTCATTCCTGAGACTAAGTCCAGGATTCGCTCTAATGAACATGCTCGTGAGGTGGCGACCTCTCATTGGTGGTCAGTCGTCAGCTGCTCAGGTCCTGTGCCGGCTTAGGATTGGCCAGCGAGCAAGGTCCTGCCTGATTGGCACCATCTATAAAAGGATCTTTGTCATGCCCGTTGGTGCACTAAGATCATTCATATTTGCTGTGTGTGTTTTTGGGTCAGTTACCATCCTGTTTGCACCTGTGCCGCTAATAACCGTTTTTCTAGACAGGCAGTGTAGGGTGGGAATTCCTGCTTGAACTTAGCGTCTGCACCAGGCATCCTCAGGCACAGGCTCAAAAGCCACCGTGTAGGAGAATAAGTTCAATCACCAGCGTAGAGGGGGGTGAGCTATATGGACCTCACTAGCATCATTTCCACTATTCTCCTGTGACATCTATCAGGTCATAGCTTAGAGTGCTCTCAGTTGTCTACTGCTCTGTGGAGTAACAGAGTCAGGTGCTTTGCACTCTGTTCACAACAAGTGACATTTCACTCTGTGTGTTTACAATGCTTACTCGTGGCTACGCTCTGCCACTCTTTTCTAGCTGCGGTTTTTCCATCACCGCATGGTGGACCCCATGTTGCGATCGCACCTTCTCAAAATTTTTATTTGGTGCAATCCGCAAACCATAACAGTATCTTAGCGCCAGGGTCTGGCTAGCAATGGCGGATGAGCAGCAGCTTCTGCAGAGTTTCCAGCAGCTGGAGAGCAGGTTTTCTGCTTTAGAGTGAGCAATCTCAGCTGTGGATTCATCCATAGTAGCGGCGTAGGTAGCGAGTGAAGCCGCTACCAGGGTTTCAGCTGCGACTCCTGTACCACTTTTGCCACACTTCCCACTCCCCGATAAGTTTTCTGGGATAGGAAGGCTTGCAGGGGATCCGTTAACCAGTGCTCAATCCAGCTAGAGCAACTGAGTTCACATTTCTCATCTGAGCGGGCCAAGGTGGGATTTATGGTGTCTCTTTTCATGGACAGGGCGTTGGAGTGGGCTATGCCATTATGGGAACATAAGGACCTGGTGGTTTGGAGCACCTCTCGGTTCTTGAGTGCCCTGAAACAGGTCTTTCTGTGACCCCAGGTTACCCATGATGCTGTGCTCAAACTCCTGACCTTGACGTAGGGCTCTTTACCAACCAGTCAGTTTGCTATCCGGTTTCGGACGATTGCTTCCAAACTGGAGTGGCCAGATAAGGTTTTGGTTCCAATGTTTTGGAGGGGCCTTGCAGGCCATGTTAAGGATGCACTGGTCATGAGGGAGATTCCCACTACACTGGAGGATTTAATATCTATTTCCACTTGTATCGACCTTTGGTTTGCCGAATGAAGGATGGAACGAACCTAGTGTAGGCAAAGGATTCAGCTGGCACCAAATTTTTCCAATCCTTTGGGGTCTCCTACTCGGACCAATGAACCGAGTGAACCTCAGGTGGGTTGTCGGACGGAGGCTAAGGCCCAGCCTGTTCGTTCCTCACCAACTCGTCCTGACAATGAGCAGGCTAGTCATTGTTAGGCGTCTGGTTTCTGAGCCTGCTCTGCAGGATTCCAGAGCCTCACATTCTGCGGTCTCCTGCTGTCTATCTACTGCAGAGAAGATTACTTTGCAGCAGACCGCTCCGGAGACTAAGTTCCTCTGTTCTCCTACTGGGCATGCTCACAAGGCGATCTCCCATTGGAGATTGGGAGTCAGGTGCCCAGGTCCTGCTTCAGATCTCATTGGTCCATCTCAGAGATCTGGAAGGTCCCGCACGGCTATAAAAAGCGCGCATGACCCTTCGGCCATGCGCTAGTATAGACTTTTCAAGCTAATGTGTGAATGGTGACGGATGTATGACTCTGGTGACTGACTCATTTGAAACCCCTTCCCTCTGATATTACGCATGTGGATAGGGAATTAGTGCAGCAGTCAGCGCCAGTTTGCAGTCCTCAGTTGGCGTCGGCAGTAGCGACGCCGCACAAACGGGTAGGTCTAGACAGACGCAGCTCCTCTGCCTTGGGTCCTGCTTCTGTGACCAGATACCGTGTGTGCATTTCCCTGTGGTCTGTGACACTAACAGGCTCAGCATTTTCATATGTTTATGTTGCGGCGCCTCTGTGTGTGAACAGAGCCCACTTTGCGCACCTCGGGTGAAGTCTAACCTGTGTGCATTATACTGCCATACTGCTTGTCTGTCATTACCTAGCAGCAGTGTAACACCTACTGCACGGTGGGCCCTGAGCGGCGAGCGCACATTATTATTTATCTTTATTTAGTGCGTTCCGCCATTCCTAACATTATACTAGCGCCAGGGTCTGGTTAGTAATGGCAGATCAGCAGCAACTCCTTCAGTGCATTCGCCAGCTAGAGGGCCAGTTGGCTACTCTTGAGAGTGTTATCTCTGCGGCGAAGTCTTCGGAGACTGCTGTACAGGCGATCGCAGAGGCGGTTTCACGTATGTCTACGTCCTCCCCTGCGCTGACAGTTTCCCACCTCCCGCTGCCCGATAAATTTTCTGGCGATAGCGCCTCCTGTAGTGGTTTCGTGAGCCAGTGCTCTATCCAGCTGGAGTTACTGGATGCGCGATTCCCTACGGAACGGGCTAAGGTGGGGTTTATTGTTTCCCTTCTGTCGGGCAGGGCTTTGGAGTGGGCCACACCGCTTTGGGAGCATGGCGACCCAGAGGTTCGGACCGCTGCTCAGTTCTTAACAGCTATCAAGCAGGTCTTCCTGGGTCCACGAGTCACGCACGACACCTCTCTTCAGCTATTGGCATTAACTCAGGGGTCGCTCTCAGTCAGTCAGTATGCCGTACGTTTTCGAACTCTGGCTTCCGAGCTGGAGTGGTCTGATAGAGCTCTCATTCCTGTGTTTTGGAGAGGTTTAGCTGAGCATGTTAAGGATGCTCTATCTACGAGAGAGGTTCCTGCAAGTCTGGAGGAGCTGATTGCCATTGCCACCTGCATTGATCTCCATTTCTCGGAGCGCGGGCTGGAGCATTCTCAATCCAGACGGAGGGTTAATCCGGCTCCCAACCTCTTTGAACCTCTGGAATCACCCAAGCCAGAGTGTTCACTCCCAGAGCCCATGGAGGTGTCTCGCGCCAGTCTCGAGGCTCGTCCACCACTAAGCTCCACTTGCCGTTACCACTGTTAGCACTCTGTTCCCCAGGATAACGGGGCCCCGCAATTGCCAAACTCTGTGCCGCCGGGCAAGACCTTTGTCCCCCTCGCCTTCGACCGAAGGTTCTCGCTTGGGCACACACATCCAGGGCGGGTGGTCACTGTGGCTACATGCAGACCACAAAACTCCTGGCAGGGTCGTATTGGTGGCCGCACAGGGCTCGGGACATTAAAAAATATATTCGGGCATGCGCCTCATGTGCTCGGGATAGCCTCCTTAGACAGAGAGTGGAAATGTCTGCCGACACACCACGGCATTCCACTTCAACCTATGCTCCAGGTGGTCTTGCCGCTCCTGTTGTCTCCGTGTTCCTTCTTAAACTTGGTGATCTTGCCGCCTCTGATACCTTCCACGTGTCCCGGTTTTCCGTGTCATCTACCGGGACATCAGACTTGCCTTCGGATGAGTCTGAGACCTATGCCTCTGATGGGCACAAGGTGGTGGATAGGAAGGCTCAAAGGGGAGGGGGCCCTAGGAGGGGGGGTAATGTTAGGCATCTGGTTTCTGCGCCTGATCTGCAGGATTCCAGAGCCTCACATTCTGCGGTCTCCTGCTGTCTATCTACTGCAGAGAAGATTACTTTGCAGCAGACCGCTCCAGAGATAAAGTTCCTCTGTGCTCCTACTGGGCATGCTTACGAGGCGATCTCCCATTGGAGATCGGGAGTCATGTGCCCAGGTCCTGCTCCAGATCTCATTCGTCCATCTTGGAGATCTGGAAGGTCCCGCACGGCTATAAAAAGCACGCATGACCATTCGGCCATGCGCTAGTATAGACTTTTCAAGCTAATGTGTGAATGGTGACGGATGTATGACTCTGGTGACTGACTCAATTGAATCCCCTTCCCTCTGATATTACGCATGTGGATAGGGAATTAGTGCAGCAGTCAGCGCCAGTCAGTGGCAAGCCTTAGGCCACTGTGCTCTCCGCACCTCTACTCTAGCGTCCGACATTGCATCTGCCTCCTAGCTTTGTCGACTAGTGGCTGTACCCTATGCCGCGCTGCAGTTGCAGTCCTCCCTGGCATCTGCAGTAGCGACGCCGCACACACGGTAGGTCTAGACGGACACAGCTCCACTGCCTTGGGTCCTGCTCCTGAGACCAGGTACCGTGTGTGCATTTCCTTGTTGTCTGTGACATTAACAGGCTCAGCGTTTTCGTATGTTTATATTGCGGCGCCTCTGTGTGTGAACAGAGCCCGCTTTGCGCACCTCGGGTGAAGTCTAACCCGTGCGCATTATACCACCATATTGCTTGTCTGTCATTATCTAGCAGCGGTGTAACACCTACTGCATGGTGGACCCCGAGCGGCGAACGCACTTTATTATTTATTTTTATTTAGTGCGTTCCACCGTTCCTAACAGTTATGCCACCAACAGACATCCCAGGCATCAGAGGGAATGGCCGTCTCTAGTGACAATTGAAGAGGGTGCTCAAGACTCGTCGGACATGTCCTCCAAAATTACGCTTCAGGTGACACTGTCTCTCTGCAGAAGCTTGCATGGATTCCGGGGCAGAGGGTAATTTTATGTCCTCTCCCTTTGCCCTGCGGCACACAATACCTCTTGTTATGCTTTCCAAGCCCCTTACCATCTGAGTGGTTAATGGTTCAGCGTTACCCTATCAGATCACCCATCAAACCATTCCCCTATCCTTCAAGTTTTCTCCTAATCATCAGGAATTAATCTCCTTGCTTGTTATCCCCGAGGGTATTGATTAGGTGTTGCTGGGTATGCCCTGGTTGCACCACCATTCACCCCATATTGATTGGGCTATGGGGACTATACAGGGATTGAGTAGGACATGCCAAGAAAAGTGTCTCAAGGCCCAAGTTCAGGTTGGGTCATCTGAGGTTCCCGCAAATCTATCCTCGCTGCCCAAACATTTCTGGCAGTGTGCTGACGTATTTTCTAAAAAGGCCACAGAGACTCCCCATCATCCCTATGATTGCCCGATAGACCTCATCCCGGGGGCAGAGCCACCTCGCGAGTGTGTTTACCCTTTGTTGCTCCCGGAGATTGAGGCAATGTCAGGGTACATAAGGGAGAATCTGGAAAAGGGTTTTATTAGGAAATTGGTGTCTCATGCGGGAGCTGGGTTCTTCTTCGTCCAAAAGAAGAACGGGGAACTTGGTCCCTGCATAGATTATAGGGGTCTGAACGCCATCACCGTCAAGAATAAATATTGTCTGCCACTCATATCCGAGCTGTTTGACAGACTGTGGGGTGCGAGGATGTTTACCAAGTTAGATCTGTGAGGTGCCTATAATTTAATACACATTTGTGAGGGTGACGAATGGAAGACGGCCTTTAACACCCGAGACCGACATTACGAATACTTGGTAATGCCATTCGGTCTCTGTAATGCTCCTGCCGTCTTCCAGGACTTCATCAATGACATCTTTCGGGAGATGTTATCCACTTCGGTAGTCGTCTATTTGGATGACATCCTTATTTTCTATCCCGATCTGGATGCCATCGTAGAGATCTTGCCAGAGTCTTTGAACTCTTGCGTGCCAACTCTCTCTATGCCAAACTTGAGAAGTGTGTCTTTGAGCAGGAGTCCCTACCATTCCTTGGCTATATAATTTCAGCCAAGGGTTTGGCTATGGATCCTGCCAAGGTGAAATTGGTGTTGAACTGGCAGGAGCCACATTCCCTTAAAGCGGTGCAGCACTTTATGGGATTTATTAACTACTAACGCCAGTTCATTCCCCACTTCTCTACTCTGGCAGCTCCCTTGGTAGCTCTTGCCAAAAAGGGAGCTAACCCTAAGCTATGGACTAAGGAGGTCTCTGAGGCCTTTGTCTTCTCAAAGTCCCATTTTCTAGGGCTCCTGTGTTACATTGGCCAGATGTGGACAAACCCTTTATTCTGGAAGTGGATACCTCTTCCTTCGGTGTGGGAGCTGTGTTATACCAGAAGGATGCTAAAGGTCAGAAACGGCCCTGCTTCTATTTCACTAAGTCTTTCTCACTGGCGGATAATTATTCCATCGGGGACATGGAGCTACTGGCCATGAAATTGGCCTTCTCCGAATGGAGATATCTCCTGGAGGGAGCTCGGCATCCCTTCCAGGTGTTCACGGACCATAAGAATCTTCTCTATCTGCAGATGGTCCAATGGCTAAATTCTCACCAGTCCAGGTGGTCTCTATTCTCCCGATTTAAGTTTACCATATACTTTCTCTCAAGGGAGAAGAATTTATGAACTGACGCCTTGTCCTGTTCCATCATCTATTCGAAAGAAGGAGATGAGTAAAGGCTAATCGTTCTCTCGGAGAGTCTTCGAACGGTTGGTCTGGTTTCAATAGGGTCGGTGCCTCCTGGCAAGACTCTTGTACCACCGAACCTGCGGCCAAAGGTCCTCTCTTGGACTCAAACATCTAAGTTGGGTGGGCACTTCAGGACCAAGAGGACTGCTGAGTTTCTGGCGAGGTCATATTGGTGGCCGTGGATGGCACATGACATTAGGGACATTCAGGCATGTGTTTCTTGTGCCAAGAACCGGCCTTCCAGGCACAGACTGGCGGGCTTGTTACATCCCTTGCCAGTGGCAGATAGACCCTGGGAAATGGTCAGAATGGACTTCATTGTGGGCTTGCCCAAGTCCCATAACAATGCTGTCATCTGGGTAGTCACCGGTCATTTCTCCAAGATGGTACATCTAGTTTCCTTTCCGCGTATACCATCGGCACAGTCTCTGGCAGTGCTTTTCGTGAAGCATTTCTTCCGTCTCCACGGGATGCCTGATAAAATAGTCAGTGATCGGGGTCCCCAGTTTGCTTCTCGGTTCTGGAGAGAGCTCTGTCGGCTGCTTCATATTGAGCTTAATCTCTCTTCAAAATGTCATCCCGAGACGAATGGATTGGAGGAGAGGGCCAATCAGACTTTGGTCACATATTTACAGCACTTTGTCTCTGCCAGGCATGATTACTGGGCATCCTTACTACCATGGGCAGAGTTTTCCCTTAATAATGACATCGCTGATTCTACAGGGCAGACACCGTTCCTCCTTAATTACATTCAGCATCAGTGTGTTCCCGTGCCCATGCCCGCTTCGTCTTCCGACTCTAGGGTGGTAGACTGGTCTGTGGAGGATTGTGACATCTGGGACCACGCACAGGTTACCATTCATGGCTCTAAGCAGAGAATGAGGGTCTCGGCTGACACGCATCGCCGCCCCGCTCCTGTCTTCACGCCCGGCGACTTGTTGTGGCTCTCAGCTCGTAACATCAAGCTGTGAGGAGAGTCCACTAAGTTTGCTCCCCTCTATCTAGGTCCTTTCAAACTCCTTGAGCAGGTAGTATATAGCCTGTCCCATCCTCCTTGCCTGAATATTACTGACACCTTTCACATCTCCCTTTTGAAACCCGTTCACATGTCCCGGTTTTCTGAGTCTTCTGCCGGGACTTCGGGTACATCTTCGGACAAGTTTGAGGTGAACATGATTGTCGGTTCCTAGGTGGGGGGTGGCAAAAATATGTTTTTGATCGACTGGAAGTGTCATGGGCCAGAGGATAGGACCTGGGAGCCGGTTGAGCACATTCATGTCCCCCAGCTTATTGCGACCTTTGAGCATAATGATGCCCGCAGGGGGGTAATATTAGGCACTGGGATTCTCCTTCTGCACAGGATGGATCCCAAGCCTTGTCTTCTCTTGCAGTCTCCCATTCAGTCTCAACCGCAGTGGATGCTGCTCAGCAAAGACATCAGTCTCGGCATCTTGCTCAGACTTAGGCTGTGCACATGGATACTGCTGCCTCTTTAGGTTCAGCTATGGCAACTGACAATAGATAGCAGCAGGAAGTCATTCCTGAGACTAAGTGCAGGATTCTCTCTATTGAGCATGCTCGTGAGTTGGCAACCTCTCATTTGTGTTGGGTCGTCAGCTGCTCAGGTCCTGTGCCAGCTTTGGATTAGCCCAGGAGCAAAGTCCTGTCTGATTAGCACAGTCTATAAAAGGATCTTTGGCACACCCTTCGGTGCACTAAGATCAATCATATTTGCTGTGTGTGTTGGTGGGTTAGTTACCACCCTGTATGCACGTGTGCTGCTAATAGCACTGCGAGTGCATTTCTAGACAGGTAGTGTAGAGTTGGAATTCCTGCTTGAACTTAGCTTCTGCATCGGGAGTCCTCAGGCGAGGGTTCAAAAGCCACCCTGTAGCAGAGCATGTTTAATCACCAGCGTAGTGTGGGGTGAGCTATAGGGACCCCACTAGTATAATTTCCACTATACCCCTGTGACATCTAACAGGGCATAGCTTAAAGTGCTCTCAGTTGTCGTACTGCTCTGTGAGTAACAGAGTCAGGAGCTTTGCACTTTGTTCACACCGAGTGACGTTTATCTCGGTGTGTTTACGGTGCTTACTCGCGGCTTTGCTCCGCCATTGTTTTCTAGCTGTGGTTTTTCCATCACCGCATGGTGGACTCCATGTTGCGATCGCACCTTCTCATAATTTGTATTTGGTGCGATCCACAAACCCTAACAGCTTGTTAAGATGTTCTTTTGCATACTTCTGGTGATGAATTTTATGGTGAGGACACAGGACAGGTTTTCTTATGATGACTTTCCATGAAGACCATATTTGTGCCAATGTCTCTGAAAAGTAGAAAAATGTACCACAACTCCAGAGTCTGCAAAATCTTTCTGAAGGTCTTTCGTATTCAAGCGGGGGTTCTAATTTGCCTCTCTAACAATTCTATGGGCAGCTTCCACTATTCTAGACCTTATCTTCTCCTCCACTGTTTCTGTTAACTGTTATTTCTTAATTTCATTTCTAACTGAGTAAAGGGCAACTTGAAAATGCTTTGCTATCTTCTTATAGTTTTCTCCTGCTTTGTGGGATTTCACCATTTTAATTTTCAGGCAGCTGCTTAGAAGGACCAATGCCTGCTGTTTTTTGGGACAAGGTTAGAGGAGCCTGGGTTTTTATAAAGCTGAGAAATTTGCATCTCCTGGCCTTTACTTGTGATAGCGAAAGATGATAGTGAGCAAGCCTTAACCTTATCAGGCTAGTTAAGGTCTGAAACCTAAAGTTTTGTGATGCAACAGCGATCTCACCAGCGAGATCGCTCTGTGTGACACCTATCAGCGACTGGCCCCCTCCCGGGTATTGCTGATCGTGCTCAAATGCCCTCGACTTTTTTTGGATCGTTGGTCTCCCGCTGGCCAGCACGCATCGCTGCATGTGGCAGGTGGGAGAGCAGCGATCAGTGAGCTCCCAGCTCGTATCCAAGGTAAACAGCGGGTTTCTAAGGGCCGTGTGGCGCATAGAAACCCTGTGTGTACCTTAGATACCAGCGCGCTGGTGCAGGGAGCTGGTAACCAAGGTAAACAGTGGGTTTCTAAGTGTCGTGCGGCGCTTAGAAACCCACTGTTTACCTTGGTTACCTGCTCCCTGCACCAGCACACTGGTATCTAAGGTACACAGCGACGCGAGCGCTCGTCGTCACTGGTGCTGATCGCTAGTGAAGCTGCCTGTTTGGCAGCTCACCAGTGATCATGTAGCGACACACCAGCGATCCTGACAAGTTCATATCGTTGTCGGGATCGCTGGTGAGTCGCTATGTGTGACGGGGCCCTTAGTCAAAGTTATTGTCACGGTCACGTGTGTCTGGACGCAGCGACTACCGCAAGGCGAACCCATGTGACGCACGTGACCCTGGATACACCGCCTCCAGTGGGGCAAATTTAAATAATAAACACGTGCAGCTGGATACACCGCCTCCAACTGGCGAATTTAGAAATTACACGTATATACAAGTGTGGAAACCTCGCCTCCAGTAAGGCGAATTTAAACAATAAGGGAAACCTGGGAAACACTAACAATGGTGGGCCCTGCGATAGGGAATAGGGAAGTGGAGACCTCCTGAGCTCCCCTGAGCCAGTGTCCCTGCACTCCTAACGTTCCCTATGCCGGTTCCGCACCGGGCGCGCAACAGGAACCTAAAAACCCTAGCTCATCCTGACCTAAACCCTCACTAGGGAATTGGTCGGTGCAGAAACTAATCCCACCACTGCACTAAAACACACATGAGGAAAGATGACAAAACAGGGGAAATACCACTTAGCTTTGCTCTGTTGCGTACGCTCCTAGCAACAGAGCCCACCACCTGTGTGCATCTTCTCCTCCACCCGGATCCATCACCATAACTGGATCCTTCACCATAGTGCAGCCTTGGAGCAGAGTTCACCACCAGTTGCAGCTGTCCAGTAACAGAGTGCCAAAGATGAGTTCAGCTCCTGCCCAAAAAGTCCAGCATGCTTGAGTCCAGCTCTCAGCAACCAAGTCCCGCATGCTGAGTGCAACTCTCTCCATAGTCGTCACTCCACCAAGCCATGCAAGCACTTCCTGCAAACACCATAAACTGTGACTCCACCATGCCATGCCAGCCCTTCTTGCAGACCACATAGCTGCCACTCGTCCCCTCTGGCTGGGCTGCGCAGGACTCATGTTCAGCTCCTTCCTTCACCCAGGCTTCCTTGTGAATGACTAACACACAATATCACCAACAGTGAATGATACACCTGACACTCATTTATAGAGCATTCACACCTGTTACCTAATCACGTGCACTTAACCAAAGAACTAAAGTGCGATACCACTCACCACCACCGGGGCAACTTAGAATGAACGACACCATGTGTAATAATTCTAATGGCAACCGGGGACAATCAACCCACTTTGGCACCAAGCCAAAGGAAAAAAAGTTCAATTTGTGCATTTAAACTGTCAGATCCAGCCTGGATCATGACAGTTATCTGAGCACACAAATCTCCAGGGGTGCACAGTAATTTTGGATCAGCCCTTTTTCCTTTTTTAATTTTTAAAATACAAAAGATGAAAATGTTTTTCCCCTGAAATACAAAGGAAATGTGTCATCCTTAACTTTATTCTTTTTAAAGATCATTTAATCTTCAACTTGCTTAACTGTTCAGAATAGCAGTAATTTTGACCATGGGTGTACAAACTTTAACATGTGTATATGGTGCCTCAACAATATTCTATAAGTGGAATACAGATAAGCGGCTCTGCTAAAAGCCATCCTTTTGCTTGAGATATCAATTGTTTTAATGAACTTTCTGAATGTGTTGTCTACTAGGGGAGACACGTATAATCTACAATCACGTACTACAACTCACACAACATCATCGATAAAAACACTTAGCTCCCTTCTAAATGACTTGTGTTCAGCTTAGTTCTATGTTAGGATTTTTTTAGCGAAACAGTAGTCATTGTTTTAGTATTTGTCTGTGTTTGTGTTAAACCAGATGTTAACAGACATTTCATTGTGGTAAAAACAAAAGAATTTGATAATTTGATGAGTTTTAAATTGCAAGACACTCCTATTACAGGAAACAAACAGTACAAAGATATACAACTTAACAATTTTAGAGTCATTACTTGGGTGTGAGGTCTTACTTTGTAAAGTAGCGATTTTAAGTAATCTGATAAATGTGTTTTATTCCATATTTAAAAAAAAATAATTATAACATCTATTATAAATGAGCTATTACTTTTTGCTAATTGTGAAGATACTACAGTGTGCCACAGGAAAGCTGTACTAAAGAATAAATTAAATCCACCATATAAAGTACCTTATAAACTTGTAGAATAGGCGTTAACAGAGTGCATTAAACTGTACAAAAAGTTGCGTTTTCATTATATGTGACAGAGGATATATCACACTCTCTGACACCAGAGTTTAACTATATTGGTAGATTTAAGGGTTTAATGCTAAGTGATATTTTTATCACTTTGTTGAAATATACGTTGGGTATAGTCTAGCCTCAGGCTGAACACTTTACAGCTGCATGTGTCAGCACTTCATTGGCCTCTCAACTCTCTGAAGTTCTCTTCGTGCAGGGGCAAGTCTGCCTTTGTTGTTAGCATTATGAATACAATCTCCACCTGGCTGGTGTTAAACATAATAAAAATAACCACCTGACAGTGCTCTTGTGTTATGCTATGTGGTCTTAAGCCGAATCTTTAAATAAACCAATTAACAAATGCAGTGCAGGTCACCCAGAGAGTGCGCCTAAAAAGTGCAGAATAATAACAACAAAAATAACAAATCTGAGCTCTGAACCCAGTTCAAAGTTATGTTTTTTTATTTATCATCAATTGACCCTTTTGAAAGATTCCACATAATGACTTCAATTGTTGCTTTTTAGGTTCACGGATTTCAAAGTACTCTATTAAGATCAAGGTAGTCATTTGTAAACCCGCTGTATGGAGGTGTGTATGGCATTTCTTTTTGTATCACTGACAAACAGGAAAATATTTAACAACACATATGCCAATTGGGTGTTGATTCAAGTTACTGAATCCTGTATTCATAGAAATATATTGTACAACACATATCTTGTGCAAACCCATCCATGGTGGATACTGCCAAAAATCAAATTCACTATAATGATATCGCGCTTAATGATTTTATGACTATTTTACTTGTAGTTTCACACACTTCGGGGACTGTCCCAATCCTATTTTGTATTTATCGACTTCTCTCTGTGGCACAAAAAACTGCATAAAACTGCCAGTCTTGATAGAGTACACTACTTAATGAATTTGGTGCATCCATGCATTACACCAGAAATTTTACTCCAGTCAGTGATTACAGCAGCATTTTTGGTGTAAAACATGTCGGCATTTTTGATGCTTTCATGTGCATGCATGGCAACATCTGCCTCCTCTCACTCTAGTTCCTCCCCTGCTCAACCAATGTAGGCGGAGATGATTCAAACCTGTGTGAAAAAGCAGAGTTGCGCAAAAATTTTACGATTTTTCAAAGGTTTTATGCCACTTTTCTGGCATAAAAACTTTGATGAATCACAAAAGACCGCACAACAAATACTTGAAAAGCTGTGGCATACCTTACGCCAGAAATGTTACTCCAATCAATGATGTAATATTTCTGGTGAGGTGCATGGAGGCACACATGAGTGATAAGATGCTCCTAATTCATTAAGTGTTGTGTGCTTCTTAATGAAATAGATACTCTAATTCATACACACCCATCATTAAGACTAGTGTTGAAATTGCTAGTCATAATGAATCAGATCCATAGAGTCTGAAAGAGAGTGCCACACTATTTCCATTGAGTAGTCATAAAGTACTGACCAGGCCTGCAAATGGATTCTCGCATATCTAACATTACTTCCATATAAAGTCACAGGAAAAAAAAAATCCCATTTAAAAAAGAATTTCCCATTTTATTTATTTTTTATTATTATTTTGTGGCACCTCTGCGGTCTCAGTCACCACAGGGTACTGCACTTCATGCAGAGGTGTGGTACTCTGCTCTCAGGTAAGGAAGGGGCTCTGCCAGGACTCACACATCAGCACCCAACACTAGTTCCCATCCGGCCAGGGGGAAGTTAATTAGAGGGTGTGGGTTGAGAAAGTAGAGAAGGGGTGGAGCTTAAGGGAGTGACAGTTGGTGGGAGGAGTTAGTGCTGAGGTAACGAGATTTGTTATGAGTTCATTTTCTCCTTCACCTCTGATGTCTGATGAACTCCCTCTGCTGGTGAAAGGAGGTAGTGAAATTGATCTGGATGGGAAGAACCTGTCATCTGGACAGGTGGAATGTGATTGGACATCCGGAATTTCTGAGTGGATATAAGGCAGCGGACGCCCTGCAAAGTTGCTGTTGATCCTTTCTGCTTTGAGCTCTGGCATCCAGTTTAGTTCCTGTCTACTAAAAGCTAAGTTTTTGCTCAGCTATTTTTTCATGAGATTTTGTCTGTTTACTTAGTGTTTGTGTTCAGCCTGCCCTGGTTGGGACAGGCTGAACTCCATTTTTGTCTCTGATCAGTTGATCTCTTTTGCTCTGTCTTCAGAATATACCTGAGTGCTGATATAGTGATGTTGAAGTCTAGTGATTTCAGGGCCTTTTCTATCAGACGTGTTGGACATTATTTTTGGCAGGGTTTTTTGCGTGATTGCAGCCAGCATCTTTTCTGTCCTTTCCTATCCAGTAAGTTGGGCCCCATCATTTGCTCAGCCTGTCTTTCTGTCTGTGTTTGTGTTTTCATCTGTTTTTCACCGACAATACATGTTGGGAGCTGTCTATTGCTTTGGGGTCTGCTCTGGGGCAGTTTAGATTTCCCCTTTCTTTCTTTAGGCTTATTTAGCTCTCCGGCTGTGACGAGGGGTCTAGGGCACCGTAGGAACCCCCCACAGCTACTGTTAGTTGTGGTGAATAGGATCAGGGGTCTACAATCCGCTAGCTACCAACCTCTCCGGTTTTCTGGATTTAGCTTGTGTTTTTGTTTTTTCCTCCTCCGGTGACTCATTCAGAACAAAATCACCAGCCATACTGCAGATTCTAGGGTACTCAATAGCAGGAAAGAATTGTAAAAAAAAAAAAAAGTGTCAGAATTTTTTTTTTTTGTGTGTATATTTTTTCCTCTATTTCTCTGAGGCCGTAGGGGGAATTTTTTCTCAATGGAGATTAAGCAATTGTCTGATCGTGTGGAGCAGCTCACTGCTGAAGTGCGGGAAATTTCCACCTATCTTGCTCATTCACATGCTGCTGAACCAAAGATCCCTACTACTGATGTGTTTTTTGGGGATCGGTCTAAATTTTTGAATTTTAAGAATAATTGTAAATTATTTTTTGCCTTGAAGCCTAACTCATCGGGGAGCTCCACGCAGCAGGTTAAAATTGTCATCTCTTTGCTGCGCGGCAATCCCCAGGATTGAGCGTTTTCTTTAAAACCAGATGACCTATTCTGACTAATGTGAACGCATTTTTTCAAGCCTTGGGGTTGTTGTATGATGAACCTAATGCTATTGATCAGGCTGAAAAAGCCCTATTGGCATTGAGCCAGGGTCAGGATTCTGCAGAGTTGTACTGTCAAAAATTCCGAAAGTGGGCGGTCCTTACTACCTGGAATGATGGTGCCTTGGCAGCTTTCTTTCGGAAGGGTTTGTCAGAAACCGTAAAAGATACTATGGTGGGATTTCCTGTTCCCTCTGGTCTTGACGATTCTATGTCATTGGACATTCAGGTTGATCGGCGTTTGCGTGAACGCAAAACTGCACGAGAGGTGTTGCCACCTGTTGAACAAATGTCTGAACCTATTCAATGTGATAGAGTTTTGTCTCGGGTGCAATGTCAGGAGTTCAGAAGGCATAATAAGCTGTGTTTTTTTTGTGGAGATGCCGCTCATATTATTTCTGTCTGCCCTAAACGAGAGAAGCGTTTTGCACACACATTTGCTGTGGGTGGTGTTCAACCTAAGTTTCTTCTGGCAATTACTCTGATCTGCTCCCTGTCCACATTTTCCGCTAAGGCTTTTGTGGATTCGGGAGCAGCTCTGAACCTGATGGACTTGGATTTTGCTAAACGTTTTGGGTTCCCTATGACACCTCTGCGGACGCCTATCCCTTTGAGGGGTACTGATGCTACTCCTTTGGTGAAGAATAAACCTCAGTTTTGGACCCAGGTGGTAATGCGGGCCGCCCCAGACCATCAAGAAAATTGCAGATTTTTGGTGTTGCATAATTTGTATGATACCATTGTTCTGGGGTTTCCCTGGTTGCAAATCCATAATCCAGCTTTGGATTTGAAATCTTTGTCTGTGGTGAGTTGGGGTTGTCGGTGTGCCCTTGGTGACGCTCCTGTTTTCTCCACCTCTCCCCAGTCGCATGATGTTCCTGACTATTTGGCTGATTTTTATGATGTATTTAGTGAGAATGAGTCTGCTTCTTTGCCTCCTCATAGGAGTTATAACTGTGCAATTGAGCTGAGCCCTGGGTGTAAATTTCCCAAGGGTCGACTTTTCAATTTATCTGTACCCGAGCACGAGGCTATGCGATCCTATATTAAGGAGTCGTTGGAGAAGGGTCATATTAGACCATCCTCTTCACCCTTAGGTGCTGGGTTTTTTTTCGTGGCCAAGAAAGATGGTTCATTAAGGCCTTGCATTGACTATCGTTCCCTCAACAAAATTACTGTTAAATATCAGTATCCGTTACCCCTGATTTCGGATCTATTCTCCAAAGTTAAAGGTGCTTGCTGGTTTACCAAGCTTGACCTCAGGGGGGCGTATAATCTTATTCGCAATAAGCATGGGGATGAATGGAAGAAGGCGTTTAATACTCCGGAGGGACATTTTGAGTACCTGGTGATGCCTTTTGGGCTCACTAATGCCCCTTCTGCCTTCCAGTGCTTCATGAATGATATTTTCCGAGACTTTGTGGATAAATTTTTGATCATCTATCTGGATGATATTTTGATCTTTTCCAGGGATTGGGACTCTCATGTGGAACATGTTCGGACTGTCTTCTGGATTTTGAGGGAGAATTCCCTGTATGTCAAGGGATCGAAATGCCTTTTTGGGGTACAGAGGATTTCATTTTTGGGATTTATTTTGTCTCCATCAACTATTGAAATGGACCCGGCAAAGGTACAAGCCATTTATGATTGCGTTCAGCCCACTTCTTTGAAGGCCCTCCAGAAGTTTTTGGGTTTTGCTAATTTTTATCTTAAATTTATAGCTAATTTTTCTGGTATTGCCAAACCATTGACTGATTTGACTAAGAAGGGTGCTGATGTGCTGAATTGGTCTCCAGAGGCTGTTTCTTCCTTTCAGGAGCTGAAGCGAAGGTTCACTTCTGCTCCGGTCTTGCGGCAACCTGATGTCTCACTCCCGTTTCAGGTAGAGGTGGACGCTTCTGAGATTGGTGCCGGAGCTGTTTTGTCCCAAAGAGATCCTGTAACATCTAAAATGAATCCCTGTGCTTTCTTTTCCCGAAAGTTCTCCCCATCCGAACGTAACTATGATGTGGGGAATCGGGAACTGTTAGCCATGAAATGGGCATTTGAGGAGTGGAGACATTGGTTGGAGGGTGCTAAACATCAAGTCGTGGTCCTTACTGACCACAAGAATTTGATTTACCTGGAGTCGGCCAAACGCTTGAATCCTAGACAAGCTAGGTGGGCCTTGTTTTTCACACGTTTTGATTTTGTGGTCTCTTTTCTTCCGGGCACTAAGAATGTCAAGGCAGATGCCCTCTCTAGGAGTTTCTTTGCTGATTCTCCTGTGGTGACCAAGCCTGCTACCATCTTAGGTGAGGAGGTAGTTCTTTCTGCCATCTCGCCCGATTTGAGACGTGCTCTGGAAGAATTTCAGGAGGACAAACCTGAGCATTGTCCCATTGGAAAATTGTATGTTCCTGACCAGTGGAGGAAGAGAGTAATGACTGAAGTTCATTGCTCCGCATTGGCTGGTCATCCAGGTATTTTTGGTACTAGAGATTTGGTGAGTCGGTCTTTTTGGTGGCCCGTCTTGTCTCGTGATGTCAGGAATTTTGTGCAGTCCTGTGGGACTTGCTCCCGGTCTAAACCTTGTTCTCGCTCTAGTGGATTGTTGATGCCTTTGCCAGTGCCCAGGAAGCCATGGACCCATATTTCAATGGATTTTATCTCTGATATGCCTGTCTCTCAGAGAATGACTGTTATTTGGGTGATTTGTGATAGATTCTCTAAGATGGTCCATCTTGTACCACTCCCTAAGTTGCAATCTTCCTCAGAGTTGGTGCCCTTGTTTTTGCAACAGGTGGTTCGCTTGCACGGGATTCCTGAGAACATTGTGTCTGACAGAGGAGTTCAGTTTGTTTCTAGATTTTGGAGGACTTTCTGTTCCAAGCTGGGAATTCAGTTGCCCTTCTCCTCTGCGTTTCACCCTCAGACCAATGGGCAGACGGAGAGAAAAAAAAAAAACCAAGGTAGCAACAAAGAAAATGATCCCTAAAACTTCACTTTTAATCGATATATAAAATCTGGACAATCCCAGTTCATAGGGACTAGGGTAATAAACAACACCAGACACAGAATAATAAATACTCCGGGCCACTAAACTCGCCCTAATAGGCCGTAGCAGTCCCTGCCTGGCCGCGGAGGTTGGCACCCTAATTGTAGACGATAGTGGCGCCCCCGCTCAACGTCGGTGACCCTAATACACCCTAAAAAAAACCCTAGTCCACGGCGAGGATACAAATTTAGTAGTTGGTACAAAGGAAAGTCCTCTACTCAGGACATCGATCTCCACATTTGTAAGAGCATAAGAGGATAGATTAATAATCTGGTTGTTATCCCCTCTCTTCATCTCTACTTGGTACGTTCCCTTAGTTTGTAGGGAGCCAAACCCTTTGTTTCTAAAAAAGAGGAGGAGGGAGATGATGATCCACCAGCCATAGAGGAAGGCTGATTTATATGCCCCGAGGTAGTATTCTTTTGTGCTCTTCCATAGAACCTGTCTGTTTCCTGCCATCTTCTACTACCACCTCTACGACTGCGTCCCCTGCTTCTGTAGTTAGTTTTTTTACCGTGATATCCCAGATTTCCCTCAGCGTCTGATAACTCCACCTCTGAGGATGATATATCTGTAGGACAATTCTTCTTATCCGAAAGAGCAGGATATGCCCTCTTTTCTTTAAATTCTGTTGTATCCCTTATAAACCTCCTATGTTTCCTCTCTTTAATATACAGTTGATATTTCTCAACCGCAGTTTTAAGATTCTCCTCCTTTAAAGCAAAGTCAGTAGTTGTTTTAAATGTCAGCACATTCTCTGTCAGGTCTTTCACCTTCAGAGAGGTTTTTTCAAGAGTGACTTTCTCTTCATCCAGCAAAACCTGCATTAAACGTAGGGATGAGGAAGTTAATTCCTCCTCCCACTTGTTCAACAATATTGGAGTTCTACATCTAGGGGCAGGTGTCAAGTGAATCCTCAGCCCCCGTGGAACAATTTTTTGTTTAATATAATTTTCTAGTGATTGTACTTCCCACCAGGATTTAATATTCTCCTTAAATGCCTCAAGCAGATCAGAGAACAGTGTCCTGAGAGAAGGACCCGTAGCAGACAAGGAATCAGTTTCTAATTCTGAGAATAACTCTTTAGCATCATCTAACCATCTTTTAGTATCAATGGGACCCGACAAAAAAACAGCCATGCTAGTCAAGCAAAAAAACCTCCAAAAAATTTTTTTGGGATCAAAAGACAAAAAAAAAAAAAAACCAAGGTAGCAACAAAGAAAATGATCCCTAAAACTTCACTTTTAATCAATATATAAAATCTGGACATTCCCAGTTCATAGGGACTAGGGTAATAAACAACACCAGACACAGAATAATAAATACTCCGGGCCACTAAACTCGCCCTAATAGGCCCTAGCAGTCCCTTCCTGGCCGCGGAGGTTGGCACCCTAATTGTAGACGATAGTGGCGCCCCCGCTCAACGTCGGTGACCCTAATACACCCTAAAAAAACCCTAGTCCACGGCGAGGATACACAGAAAAACACAAACACACAATAAACACCCGAAAAAACCCCTGGTGGAAAGACTGTATAACGTCTCTAAGATGATTGACTTATCTCGTACTAGAATCATGGGCATATAAACCCACCCTAGATAGTATCTCGTAGTAAAAAATACTGATATATAGCAGCTTTTATTGACTTATCTCGTAATGAAAAAGGCTTATGCTGCAAACAGTGATAGACCAGATATAGCCCCCCCAAAAAAAGGGAAAAAAGAAAAAACGTTTATACAGTAAAAAAGTGCAGCCACAATAATGCACAATCAAAGCACTTCAGGTTAAATAACCACAAAAAATTATATCCACCAGATGGAAATTAGTGGCATAAAAATAATATACAGAACGCTTAGTGGACATAATAGTCCTACATATAGACAATAGCGTTATGAGATTGATACTTATCAGCCATCCAAAAATATGAGGCCCAGCCCAACAATAGGTCTATCAGCGTTATAAGATTATTAATACTTATCAGCCATCAGGAGATATGAGGCCCAGCTCGACGCGTTTCCCCCTCCTAGATACCGAGGGTTCATCAGGGGCAAAGAAGGAAAGGGGATTCCATCACCCCGGCCGAAAGATCAGTGCAATGTGCGGCGTCTTTTCCGTGTCTCTGAGGCTCATATTTACCGCGTTCTAACTGTGACATCACTTCCGGTGACGCGCCGTGATCACGTGTGGTATAAGCGGTAATCTCATTGGAGGGGATTTAGAAAAATGATACACCCAAAAACGTCACTTCCGCAATGATCACACATAGTGGGGAAGAGTTTTGATGGACACCATCCTGCATCCTATCAAACACCAGGAACATCACTTCCGGACTTATACCCCGGAACTTGCGCTTCCTATACATCGCGTTTTAATATCACCAAGATTGTATCAAAACATAAGGGGGAATCATGCAGCAATTCATAGTTTCAGATAATCGCTACAAAATAAATTACAATCATATACCATTACGAGAAATACTAATAATGACTCAGTAAAGAAATTCTAGGACATCTCCACAAAATGTAATCAGGATATCAACTAGAGAGATATATGAAGGTATCCCTTATGGATAGAAGAACGGACTATAGCATTAGTCTTCATAACAGAGCCCTAAGAATGTCAAGGCAGATGCCCTCTCTAGGAGTTTCTTTGCTGATTCTCCTGTGGTGACCAAGCCTGCTACCATCTTAGATGAGGGGGTAGTTCTTTCTGCCATCTCGCCCGATTTGAGACATGCTCTGGAAGAATTTCAGGAGGACAAACCTGAGCATTGTCCCATTGGAAAATTGTATGTTCCTGACCAGTGGAGGAAGAGAGTAATGACTGAAGTTCATTGCTCCGCATTGGCTGGTCATCCAGGTATTTTTGGTACTAGAGATTTGGTGAGTCGATCTTTTTGGTGGCCCGTCTTGTCTCGTGATGTCAGGAATTTTGTGCAGTCCTGTGGGACTTGCTCCCGGTCTAAACCTTGTTCTCGCTCTAGTGGATTGTTGATGCCTTTGCCGGTGCCCAGGAGGCCATGGACCCATATTTCAATGGATTTTATCTCTGATATGCCTGTTTCTCAGAGAATGACTGTTATTTGGGTGATTTGTGATAGATTCTCTAAGATGGTCCATCTTGTACCACTCCCTAAGTTGCCATCTTCCTCAGAGTTGGTGCCCTTGTTTTTGCAACAGGTGGTTCGCTTGCACGGGATTCCTGAGAACATTGTGTCTGACAGAGAAGTTCAGTTTGTTTCAAGATTTTGGAGGACTTTCTGTTCCAAGCTGGGAATTCAGTTGTCCTTCTCCTCTGCGTTTCACCCTCAGACCAATGGGCAGACGGAGAGAACAAACCAGACTTTGGAGTCGTATTTGAGATGTATTATTTCTGCTGATCAGGATGATTGGGTTTCATTTTTGCCCTTGGCTGAATTTGCTTTAAATAATAGAGCTAGTTCTGCCACTTTGATGTCACCTTTTTTTGTAACTTTGGGTTTCATCCTTGATTCTCTTCAGGGCAGGTGGAGTCTTCTGCCTGCCCAGGTGTTGACACTGTGGTGGAGAGAATGCACCAGATCTGGGACCAAGTGGTGGATAAGTTGTCTCTCTCCCAGGAAAAGGCCCAGCGGTTTTCCAACCGGCATAGGACCATTGGTCCTCTATTTAAGGTGGGTGATATGGTTTGGTTGTCATCAAAGAATATCTCTATGAAGGTGGCTTCTCCAAAGTTTAAACCTAGATTTATTGGACCTTACAAGATTTTGGAGATTCTTAATCCAGTCTCTTTTCGATTGGCTCTTCCTGTTACATTCAAGATCCATAACGTGTTTCATAAGTCTCTGTTAAAGAGGTTTGTTGAGCCAGTAGTTCCTGTGGTGGAACCTTCTGACCCTGTATTGGTTGAAGGTAATGTGGAATATGAGGTTGAGAAGATACTGGACTCTCGTCTGGCTAGATGGAGACTCCAGTATTTGGTTAATTGGAAGGGTTATGGCCAGGAGGATAATTCTTGGGTCTCTGCATCCGATATTCATGCCAAAAGATTGGTTCGTGCTTTTCATCGGGCCCATCCTGATCGCCCTGGTGGCGGGGATGAGGGTTCGGTGACCCCTCCTCAAGGGGGAGGTACTGTTATGAGTTCATTTTCTCCTTCACCTCTGATGTCTGATGAACTCCCTCTGCTGATGAAAGGAGGTAGTGAAATTGATCTGGATGGGAAGAACCTGTCATCTGAACAGGTGGAGTGTGATTGGACATCCGGAGTTTCTGAGTGGATATAAGGCAGCCGACGCCCTGCAAAGTTGCTGGTGATCCTTTCTGCTCTGAGCTCTGGCATCCAGTTTAGTTCCTGTCTACTACAAGCTAAGATTTTGCTCTGCTATTTTACCATGGGATTTTGTCTGTTTACTTAGTGTTTGTGTTCAGCCTGCCCTGGTTGGGACGGGCTGAACTCCATTTTTGTCTCTGATCAGTTGATCTCTTTTGCTCTGTCTTCAGAATATACCTGAGTGCTGATATAGTGATTTTGAAGTCTAGTGACTTCAGGGCCTTTTCTATCAGACGTGTTGGACATTATTTTTGGCAGGGTTTTTTGCGTGATTGCAGCCAGCATCTTTTCTGTCCTTTCCTATCCAGTTAGTTGGGCCCCATCATTTGCTCAGCCTGTCTTTCTGTCTGTGTTTGTGTTTCATCTGTTTTTCACCGACAATACATGTTGGGGGCTGTCTATTGCTTTGGGGTCTGCTCTGGGGCAGTTTAGATTTCCCCTTTCTTTCTTTAGGCTTATTTAGCTCTCCGGCTGTGACGAGGGGTCTAGGGCACCGTAGGAACCCCCCACAGCTACTGTTAGTTGTGGTGAATAGGATCAGGGGTGTGCAATCCGCTAGCTACCAACCTCTCCGGTTTTCTGGACTTAGCTTGTGTTTTTGTTTTTTCCTCCTCCGGTGACTCATTCATAGCAGAGATTGTTCTGGAAGGAGTCAGTCAAAGCCTGACAGAGCAGCTTGTCCCCAGACTACAGAAATGAAGAAGGATGGAAGAGAGAGAAAGGCTCCAGAGGCGGAAAGGAAGAAGAGGTCTCAGGGGCATGGATAGTGAGAAATCCATCCATGGGGTCCACATCCACCGGCATCGTCAGTAGGGGGGACCAGGTCACAGTTAGGGGTCCGGCCCCAAAACTAGTGGAGAAACTAAGGACTCAACTAGGAAACCGGAGGCAGCAGTATCTGTAAGTGACTCAGCCAATCCACACTCAATCGCTGAAAAGGCAGACATAGGATCCTGGGGCCTGACCAACATCGCCCGACAAGATCCGAGTCTGCTGGCTCAGGACACTGTATGTGAAGACGCAGGGCAGGAGAGGTGGTAGCTAGCATAGTGAGATGGCAAGGAAAGTGGAGCGCTCGCTAGGGCAGTGGAGAATATTCGGTACCGGGCCGCTTTTTTAAAGGGACTGTATCATAGCGGCGGTGACCTGGTCCGTGACCCTGGGCATCCAATAAAAGGGATGTATTTACAAGGGGATGAGAAATAAATAGTTTTTGTATTAAGTGTTTGTGACGCCACCTGTGATTTCTATTCAGAGGCCACCAATGCTGCAGTGCAGATCCTCTGGGACTGATGGTGTGATGCAGCAGTGTTGGTAAAGGTCTCCACAGGCAGAGCTGATGTCCCAGGGAAGTGGTGCTTGGTTGTAGATGTAATGGTTGCTGATGATAGATATAGCAATGCTGAATGAGTGTATAGGCAAGAATGCAAAGGACACAGTAGAGTGCAGTTCCAAAGCTTTATTCACAGTTCTGATGCACACAGATGCCCGCTTCAGTACCGTGTACTTCAGGTGAGGGGCTCAGTCAACTCCCAGGCAGATGAAGTACACCTTTCCAGCACTCCCTTCAATATGTGCCTTCCCTGGTCGTCTCCACAGTGCTGCTTTCCACTTCCTTCCCTTCAAACACCTCACAGTCAGTGTCCCAGGCCAGCTGCAGCGGATCCTGTCGGACAACGTTACCCACTACGTTTCCTTGATCCCTTCTGGCTGCCTTTCCGGAGAAGATAACTGTGGTTGTTGGTTGTAGCCCCTAAAGTTGCCACAGCTGTCGGCTTCCTAGCTGAGTCCTGATGTCCACTCGACTAGGCTAGGGGCCGAGACCCTTGTGCGACCTGTATTCTCCACCACCTGATGTCTGTCAGACTGTAACGAGCCCAACGGGGAGCACTCTCCACCCGTGCCTCTGGGAGAACCCCTTTCCCCTTCAGGGAACTTCCTTCCAAAGCTACTCTGTTCAGCAGCTCCTCCTGACTAGGAGCTGCTCCAACTCTGTCCTTCCACTTCCTTTCCCTAAGGGGAACTATCCAAAGTTTCTACAGTTCTCCTGCTCTTAACCTAAGCTCCACCCACCTCCCAACACCCTTCATGAACCAAGCAGGGGTCATAGAGAGTGCCCTGCTGTTCTAAGTGTATGTGGGATGCAGGTGTGTGAATGTGGTCAGGTGTCTTCATATTACCGGGATAGTGGGATACCACACCTCTGGGTGAGGTGCAGTACCTATGTGGTGACTGAACCCTCAGGGGCGCCACAAATGGAACTTCAAAGGAAGCCCTGGCAACGTGCACCCCAAGCTACCTGAAAGCTGTCTGGACCACTGACCCTGAGGACACAGCATCCCCAGCTGGGGGTTGTAAGAGCAGAACTGTGAGTAAACCTGTGAAGACTGCACACTGCTGTGTCCTCCATTTATTGCTGCGTCATCTGCCCTGCACCACTACCACTACCATCGTCTCATCTTTAGTGCTAACACTGCCCTGGGGAATAGTTCTGCCTGTGGAAAGCTGAACCAACTCTGCTGCATCAACAACTGCCCCTGTGTACTGAATCTGCAGTATCGGCTAACACCTTATTTGCCGAGTACCAAAGGTGGCGTCACAAACTATAATTCCCTATAAAGTTTACCCCCCCCTTTATCCTCATTTTCTTTGGACGCCCAGGGCCACGGACCGGGTCACTGCTGCCGTGACACATCGCCTTAAGAACCAGCACTGTACCAAGTACCCCACAGCCCTGGTGGGCGCTCCATTTTCCAATTTTGAAAATTATTGTTAAAAAGTCCTTTGGTATAATCTATAAAAAGGATCATCTTGCCATACAATAAAGTGGCATGTAAAAGTTTGGGCATGGGTCTTCACACTTGGAAGTCCTAATACTAAGTAAAATAGCAAAGCCACAGAAAGAGGATTAAAAAATCCTCTACATGGATATTCTCCCATCTTTGCAAACCGTATGTCCCCCATCCTGGTATATGGCCAACCTCCTGGAATTTGGCCCTCATCTTGTTATATTGCACCATCCTGATATATGTCCTCCATCCTAGCATGTAGCACCCATCCTGGCATATGTCTTCCATACTAGTGTATGTCTCTCCATACTGGTATACAGTTGTGGCCAAAAGTATTGACACCACTGCAATTTTGTCAGATAATACCAGTTTCTTCCTAAAAATTATTGCAAACACAAATTCTTTGGTATTATTATCTTCATTTAATTTGTCTTAAATGAAAAACACAAAAAGAATTGTCCTAAAGCCAAATTGGATATAATTCCACACCAAACATAAAAAAGAGGGTGGACAAAAGTATTGGCACTGTTTGAAAAATCATGTGATGCTTCTCTAATTTGAGTAATTAACAGGACCTGTAACTTACCTGTGGCACCTAACATGTGTTGGCAATAACTAAATCTCACTTGCAGCCATTTGACATGGAATAAAGTTGACTCAACCTCTGTCCTGTGTCCTTGTGTGTACCACATTGAGCATGGAGAAAAGAAAGAAGACCAAAGAACTGTCTGAGGACTTGAGAAAACAAATTGTGAGGAAGCATGAGCAATCTCAAGGCTACAAGTCCATTTCCAAAGACCTGAATGTTCCTTTGTCTACAGTGCACAGTGTCATCAAGAAGTTTAAAGCCCATGGCACTGTGGCTAACCTCCCTAGATGTGGACGGAAAAGAAAAATTGACAAGAGATTTCAACGCAAGATTGTGCGGCTGTTGGATAAAGAACCTCGACTAACATACAAACAAGTTCAAGCTGCCCTGCAGTTCGAGGGTACAACAGTGTCAACCCGTACTATCCGTCGGCATCTGAATGAAAAGGGACTGTATGGTAGGAGACCCAGGAAGACCCCACTTCTTACCCCGAGACATAAAAAAGCCAGTCTGGAGTATGCCAAAACTTACCTGAAAAAGCCTAAAACGTTTTGGAAGAATGTTCTCTGGTCAGATGAGACAAAAGTAGAGCTTTTTTGGGCAAAGGTATCAACATAGAGTTTACAGGAGAAAAAAAGAGGCATTCAAAGAAAAAAACACGGTCCCTACAGTCAAACATGGCGGAGGTTCCCTGATGTTTTGGGGTTGCTTTGCTGCCTCTGTCACTGGACTGCTTGACCGTGTGCATAGCATTATGAAGTCTGAAGACTACCAACAAATTTTGCAGCATAATGTAGGGCCCAGTGTGAGAAAGCTGGGTCTCCCTCAGAGGTCATGGGTCTTCCAGCAGGACAATGACCCAAAACACACTTCAAAAAGCACTTGAAAATGGTTTGAGAGAAAGCACTGGAGACTTGTAAGGTGGCCAGCAATGAGTCCAGACCTGAAACCCATAGAACACCTGTGGAGAGATCTAAAAATGGCAGTTTGGAGAAGGCACCCTTCAAATATCAGGGACCTGGAGCAGTTTGCCAAAGAAGAATGGTCTAAAATTCCAGCAGAGCATTGTAAGAAACTCATTGATGGTTACAGGAAGCGGTTGGTCGCAGTTATTTTGGCTAAAGGTTGTGCAACCAAGTATTAGGCTGAGGGTGCCAATACTTTTGTCTGGCCCATTTTTGGAGTTTTGTGTGAAATGATCAATTTTTTGCTTTTTCCTTCATTCCCTTTTGTGTTTTTTTCATTTAAGACAAATTATATGAAGATAATAATACCAAAGAATTTGTGATTGCAATCATTTTCAGGAAGAAACTAGTATTATCTGACAAAATTGCAGGGGTGTCAATACTTTTCGCCACAACTGTATGGCTCCCATATATTCAATGCAAAGAAAAAACTATAAACAGTTGTACTAACCTTCCATGAGCTCCCATGCAGGGACTGTTGAAAAAGCTACCGCAAAATGTGTGTCGGGATTGTGTATGGTCCTGTGCAACATACTGTATATTTCTGAATATGGGTAAGCAATTGTATTAGAATTATTTTTCACTACTCTTGGAGTCAGTAAAGTATGAGCTATTTCGGTTAAGAACCTAAACTTTGGACATAAAGCGACATATCTTCAAAACTTTTCCCCTCTTCTCTTCTTATTGCATTTTTGTCCCTCCAAGTTATCAAGAGTGATGTACACCATCCACATCTCTTCTAGAGCAGAGCCAACAATATTTTTTTCTGGGATAAATGGCTGTCTTTTGATATTCTGAATTATTGATCTTGACTAAATCTAATATATAAAGCTCAATGTGTGTGTGTGTGTGTGTGTATGTGTATATGTCTGGGATTGGCATCTGCACCGTCGCAGCTACAGCCACAAAATTTTGCACAGTCACACGTCTGGACCCCAAGAGCGTCATAGGCTATGTTGTGAGGCAAAATTTTAACCCCGCGCATTCCAATTCACTAAACAATTTTGCTCCTATCTACATAATGGGTCAAAAGTGTGTGTATGTATTGGCATCTGCACCGTCGCAGCTACAGCCACAAAATTTTGCACAGTCACATGTCTGGCCCCCGAGAGCGTCATAGGCTATGTTGTGAGGCAAAATTTTAACCCCGCGCGTTCCAATTCACCAAACAATTTTGCCCCTATCTACATAATGGGGAAAAAGTGAAAGGAAAAGTGTTGGAGGCAAATTGACAGCTGCCAGATGTGAACAAGTGGGACTTAAAGAATGAGAGCGATGGCGCCAACCAGTATATACTGTACAGTTGCTAAGGTGGGGCCCTGACATAGAATACTCACCACACACGGGGATATGAACACACACACAAAATGCGCCACACACTACCACGTGCTTCAACACATATGCCACCATCAGCACACATTTCATCACACATACACCAACCTCGCCACATAAAAGTCAAAACACAAAAGTCGCCACTCAAAACTCGCCACACTGTCCCAGAGCTGTTTAACCCCTTCCTGACATGAGACGTACTATCCCGTCCATGGGACCTGGGCCCCTATGCCCATGGACGGGATAGTACGTCTAGAGCGATCAGCGGCGCCCACGTGGTGAGCGCCGCTGATCGCGGCCGGGTGTCAGCTGATTATCACAGCTGACACCCGGCATAATGTGTCAGGGGCGGTCACGGACCGCCCCCGACACGTTAACCCCTTGCACACCGCGATCAAACATGATCGCGGTGTACCGGGGGTTAAAGGGAAGCATCGGCAGGGAGGGGGCTCCCTCCGTGCTTCCCTGAGCCCCCCACGGCAGCGCAATGTGCAGCGCTGCTGCGGGGGACTCCTTTCCTCCAGGCCCCCGGATCCAAGATGGCGACGGGGGCCTTCGGGGGCCTGAGGAAGCTGGCTTCCTCAGTGCCTGCAAAGCGCAGGCATGAGGAAGCCTTCTGCAGTGCCTGTGTCAGATCGCTGATCTGTCACAGTGATCTGTGATGTGACAGATCAGCGATCTGTCACAGGACAGTGATGTCCCACCTGGGACTATTTAATAAAGTAAAAAAAAAAATAAAAAAAGTGTTAAAATAATTAAAAAAAAATCGCCAAATAAATTAGAAAAAAAAAAAAATATTCCCCCAATAAATCCATTTTTTGGAAATAATAAAAAAAAAAACAATAAAAGTACACATATTAGGTATCGCCACGTCCGTAATGACCCGCCCTCTAAAACTGTCCCATTAGTTAACCCCTTTAGCGAACCCCTTAAAAAATAAAAATAAAAAACGAAGCAAAAAATAATGATTTATTATCATACTGCCAAACAAAAAGTGTAATAACGCGCGATCAAAAAGACGCATATAAATATCCATGGTACCGCTGAAAACGTCATCTTGTCCCGCAAAAAACGAGCCACCACTCAGCATCATCAGCAAAAAAATAAAAAAGTTATAGCTCACAGAATAAAGCGATGCAAAAATAATTATTTTTTATATAAAATAGTTTTCATTGCATAAAACCGACAAAAACATAAAAAAAGACATAAATGAGGTATCGCTGTAACCGTACTGACCCGAAGAATAAAACCGCTTTATCAATTTTACCGCACGTGAAACGGTGTAAACGCACCCCCCCAAAAGAAATTCATGAAACGCTGGTTTTTGTTCATTCTGTGTCCCAAAAATAGGAATAAAAAGCGATCAAAAAATGTCACGTGCCTGAAAATGGTACCAATAAAAACGTCAACTCGTCCCGCAAAAAATAAGACCTCACATGACTCGGTGGGTCAAAATACGGAAAAATTATAGCTCTCAATATGTGGTGATGCAAAAACTATTTTTACAATAAAAAGCGTCTTTTAGCGTGCGACAGCTGCCAAATATAAAAACCGCCATAAATAGTAAATCAAACCCCCCGTCATCACCCCCTTAGTTAGGGAAAAATAATAAAATTAAAAAAAAAGTATTTATCTCCATTTTCCCGTTAGGGTTAGGGTTAGGGCTAGGGTTAGGGCTAGGGTTAGGGTTAGGGCTAGGGTTAGGGCTAGGGTTAGGGTTAGGGCTAGGGTTAGGGCTAGGGTTAGGGCTCAGATTAGGGTTAGGGGTGTGTTGGGGTTAGGGTTGGAGTTATAATTGGGGGGTTTCCACTGTTTGGGCACATCAGGGGCTCTCCAAATGCAACATGGCGTCTGATCTCAATTCCAGCCAATTCTGAGTTGAAAAAGTCAAATGTTGCTCCTTCCCTTCCAAGCTCTGCCATGCGCCCAAACAGTGTTTTACCCCACATGTAGGGTATCAACCTACTCAGGACCAATTGCAAAACAATTTTTGGGGTCCAATTTCTCCTGTTACCCTTAGGAAAATAAAAAATTGGGGGCAAAAATATCATTTTTGTGGAAAAAAATGATTTTTTTATTTTCACGTCCGAGTGTTATAAACTTCTGTGAAGCACTTGGGGGTTCAAAGTGCTCACCACACATCTAGATAAGTTCCGTGGGGGGTCTAGTGTCCAAAATTGGGTCACTTGTGGGGAGTTTCAATAGTTTAGGTACATCAGGGGCTCTCCAAATGCACATGACACCCGCAGACCATTCCATCAAAGTCTGCATTCCAAAACGTCACTGCTTCCCTTCCGAGCCCCGACGTGTGTCCATACAGCAGTTTTCTCCCACATATGGGGTGTCAGCGTACTCAGGCCAAATTGGACAACAACTTTTGGGGGTCCAATTTCTCCTGCTACCCTTGGGAAAATGAAAAAATTGGGGACTAATTGATCATGTTCCTGGAAAAAATACGATTTTTTTATTTTCATGCCCTGGCATTATAAACTTCTGTGAAGCTCTTGAGGGTTCAAAGTGCTCACCTCACATCTAGATAAGTTCCGTAGTGGGTCTAGTTTTCAAAATGGGGTCATTTGTGGGGGGTTTCCACTGTTTAGGTACATTAGGGGCTCTCCAAAGGCAACATGACACCCGCAGACCATTCCATCAAAGTCTGCATTCCAAAACGTCACTACTTCCCTTCCAAGCCCCGACGTGTGCCCATACAGTAGTTTTCTCCCACATATGGGGTATCAGCATACTCAGGACAAATTGGACAACAACTTTTGGGGTCCAATTTCTCCTGGTACCCTTGGGAAAATAAAAAAATGGTGACTAAAAGATCATGTTTGTGGAAAAAATACGAATTTTTTATTTTCACGCCCGGGCGTTATAAACTTCTGTGAAGCACTGGGGGGTTCAAAGTGCTCACCACACATCTAGATAAGTTCCTTGGGGGGGTCTAGTTTACAAAATGGTGTCATTTGTGGGGGGTTTCCACTGTTTTGGTACATCAGGAGTTTTCCAAACGCGACATGGTGTCCGATCTCAATTCCAGCCAAAAACGTCAAATGGCGCTGCTTCCCTTCCGAGCTCTACCATGCGCCCAAATAGTGGTTTACCCCCACATGTGGGGTATCAGCGTACTCAGGACAAATTGCACAATAACTTTTATGGTCCTGTTACCCTTGGAAAAATAAGAATTGAGGGTGAAAAGATCATTTTTGTGGAAAAAATATGATTTTTTAGTTGTATGGCTTTATGTTATAAACTTCTGTGAAGCCCATGGGGGTTCAAAGTTCTCACCACACATCTAGATAAGTTTCTTAGGGGGTCTAGTTTCCAAAATGGTGTCATTTGTGGGGGGTTTCCACTGTTTTGGTACATCAGGGGTTTTCCAAACGCGACATGGTGTCCGATCTCAATTCCAGCCAAAAACGTCAAATGGCGCTGCTTCCCTTCCGAGCTCTGCCATGCGCCCAATTAGTGGTTTTTACCCCCACATGTGGGGTATCAGCGTACTCAGGACAAATTGCACAATAACTTTTAGGGTCCTGTTACCCTTTGGAAAATAAAAATTGGGGTGAAAAGATCATTTTTGTGGAAAAAATATGATTTTTTAATTGTACCGCTGTACGTTATAAACTTCTGTAAAGCCCTTGTGGGTTCAAAGTTCTCACCACATATCTAGATAAGTTCCTTGGGGGGTCTAGTTTGCAAAATGGGGTCACTTGTAGGGGGTTTCCACTGTTTAGGTACATCAGGGACTCTCCAAACGTGACATTGCGTCCAATCTGAATTCCAGCCAATTTTGCATTGAAAAAGTCAAACGGCGCTCCTTCCATTCTGAGCTCTGCCATGCACCGAAACAGTGGTTCCCCCCCACATATCAGGTATCTGCGTACTCAGGACAAATTGCACAATAACTTTTGCAGTCCAATTTCTCCTGATACCCTTGGTAAAATAAAAAAAATTGAACCTGAAGTATTTTTTTTATGAAAAAAAGTTAGATGTTCATTTTTTTTTAAATATTCAAAAAAATTCCTGTGACGCACCTAAAGGGTTAATAAACTTCTTGAATGTGGTTTTG
Organism: Dendrobates tinctorius; assembly: GCF_039654945.1. Lineage (NCBI taxonomy): Eukaryota > Metazoa > Chordata > Amphibia > Anura > Dendrobatidae > Dendrobates > Dendrobates tinctorius. The sequence continues at coordinate 52,590,043 of NW_027361829.1, forward strand.
AGCACTTTAAGGGGTGCAGTTTTTAGAATGGTGTCACTTTTGGGTATTTTCTATCATATAGACCCCTCAAAGTGGCTTCAAATGTGATGTGGTCCTAAAAATAAAATGGTGTTGTAAAAATGAGAAATCGCTGGTCAACTTTTAACCCTTATAACTTCCTAACAAAAAAAAATGTTGGTTCCAAAATTGTGCTGATGTAAAGTAAACATGTGGGAAATGTTAGTTATCAAGTTTTTTGTGTGCCGTATCTCTGTGATTTAAGGGCATAAAAATTCAAAGTTGGAAAATCGCGAAATTTTCAAAATTTTCGCCAAATTTCCGTTTTTCTCACAAATAAACGCAAGTTATTTGAATGAAATTTTACCACTATCATGAAGTACAATATGTCACGAGAAAACAGTGTCAGAATCACCGGGATCCATGGAAGCGTTCCAGAGTTATGACCTCATAAATGTACAGTGGTCAGAATTGTAAAAATTAGCCCGGTCATGAACGTGCAAACCACCCTTGGGGGTGAAGGGGTTAAAAGATGAAAAATGAGCTGTGATTGGTTGTTATCAGCAACAGTTTTCTTTGTAGACAGTTGTGGTAACTGAGGCCTATTATTCCTATCATTTCTATGGTGTTATCGTACTTCTGTAAAGCTGGAAATAACACAATTTATTAACGTGCCAACACAGACCACCCTATGACACAGACTGCAGGGGGAGCCCAGTATCACACAGAATAGGATTAGATACACGGCTCAGCAGTCAGTATCACACAGGATAGGATTAGATACACGGCTGAGCAGTCAGTAACACACATGATAGGATTAGGTACACATCTTAGCAGTCAGTATCACACAGGAAAGGGTTAGATACAAAGCTCAGCAGATGGTATCACACAGGATAGGATTAGATGCACTGCTCAGCAGTCAGTATCACAAAGGATAGGATTAGATACACGGCTGAGCAATCAGTAACACACGACAGGATTATATACACAGCTCAGCAGAACGTATAACACAGGAGAGGATTAGGCACATGGCTCAGCAGACATTATCACACAGGATAGGGTAAGATACACAGCTCAGAAAGAGGATGTGCCAAAGGAGAGGACATTTTCATTCCAAGAATTCCGCTCATTCCATCTGATTTGTTTTTTGATTTTAAATGCCTCCAGTTTCCAGTTCAACTGCTATTTGCAATGTCCATTAACAATGCTCAGGGACAGTAGGGATCGATTTGCAATCTCCATGCTTTTCTCATGGTCAACTTTACGTGATCTGTTTGCCATGCTCGCCATGTCTGTCATGTCCGCCATGTCTGCTATCCTGCATGTTCCCTAGAGCAGTGTGCACACTCACCTCATGACTGTTGAGCTGCGGGATGCCTGCATTTCTGCTCTGCCTTCTGTGATCGTCTCGTCATGTCTAGAACCCCTGATCATGTGTCCTTCCTATTTTCCAGCAGAGGCTGGTTCTGCATTCATCCCTTCATGTCTGGAATCCTGATCATGTGACTGCTCCCTGTGATCCTGGAGGACTGAACTGGAAGTTCTTCCATGGTCCTGACCCGGAAGTGGAGTTGCAATGCCCTATATCAGACCGCCCCTTCCTATGCTCAGGGCTTGAGTATTGTGTTTCTTCCCTGCATGGCTGCTTGGTCTGCTGGGCCGCTCCCTCTATTCTGTGCCCTTGCACTTTGCTCTGTCGTGCGTCTCTGCACACGCTCCGTGCTCGTATTCCGTCTCTTGTCTCGTGCTTTGTCTTGTGTTGTCCTTTGGGCTCTGTTTGTCCTCGCTATGCTTCCTTGTTATGTTTTGCTCTGTACCCTGTCCCTGACATGTCTCTCTACACGTGCAGGCCTCCTTTTTGTACTCTGTCGTGTACTCTGTTTTGTACCTCCCTGGCATGTCCTCGGCATGCGCAGGACTCTGCCTCGTACTCTATGCCTTGTCTCTGATACTTCATGTGCTCTTTGCATGCGCCTGGCCTTCCTAGCCTCCTGTTCGTGCCTCAGCCATGCCCGCCCTAGCCGTGCCCACCTGCCTGTGCCGCAGCCGTACTCGTTGGTCAGTGACAGCTGTGTCGCCTGCTATGTGTGACGGACTCAGCTCCTGCTGAGCCCATTTTTTGAGTGGACCCTCTGGGTCGTGGCACCCATTCACCGAGGGCGAGCTGACCTTGTGAGAATCCACCCCCTATACAGGGAGTGTCAGGGGCAAGACCAAGGGGGTGAGCCACCACGACTGCTGGGGCCAGACGGCCAGCTCAGGGGACACTATGTGAGTGACTGACGACCAGAGACAAGCAGGAAACCAGACAAGACAAGAGGTAAGTGCAAGATATCTTCATTGAGAACTTCAGGATACATTCAGTGTAAACGTAAAACAAAAGGTGCAGGGTGCGTGCGTGGACACGCCAAGGTCCATAGCATAGCACGTGCCAGGTGGCACGCCTGGGTACGGGTAAGGCACAATGGCATCGGACTCCGGACCGCTGGCAACGATTGACATGATCAGACATCAGGCTGCGGACATCAGCTCCAAACATCAGGCCGCAGTCATCCAGCTTATGATCTCTGGCAGCAATCGGCAGGTTCCGGGCATCCGGCAGGCAAACCAGGGAGGGTTCAGGCAAGGAGGCATGACAGATATCCAGGCGTGGTGCGAGTTAAAGAACATGCCAAGGTCCGAGGCTAGGTGCGTGTGTAGGGGACACATCAAGGTACAAGGCTAGGTGCGTGTGTAGGGGACACGCCAAGGTACAAGGTTTAATCAACGAGACAGGGCGCATGTGTAGAGACATGCCAAGGCACAAAGTAACAAGCAAGACAGGGTGCATGTATAGAGACACGCCAAAGCATAGGATACAAGACAGAGTGCGTGTAGAGACACGCCAAGGCACAAGGTACAAGACAGAGTGCGTGTAGAGACACGCCAAGGCACAAGGTACAAGACAGAGTGCGTGTAGAGACACGCCAAGGCACAAGGTACAAGACAGAGTGCATGTAGAGACACGCCAAGGCACAGGGCAGGACGCGTGCTAGGAGCCACGCGGGACGCACACCTCACTGGCCAGTGCACACGGCTGTAACGCCAGCACGAGGCACGACTAAGGCACAGGAGGCGGGCAAAGGAACCTTCGTGCTAGGAGCCACGCCAGGTTCAGGGCAGGGTGTGTGCTAGGAGCCACGCCAGGGTTCAAGGCAGGGTGCGTGCTAGGAGCCACGCCAGGGGGCACGCCACACTGGCCAGTGCACACGGCTGTAACGCCAGCACGAGGCACAACCTTGGCACAGGAGGCGGCCAAGGGGAACCCACGCCGGGGTTCAAGGCAAGGACAAGGCAAGGAAGAAGGTACGGAACACAGAGAATCAGTTCAGAGCGAGAACAGAGCTAGCAGCGGAACGTAGGCCGAAGCCCAGAGCCGGCCAAGGGAGAACCTTGGGACTAGACATGGAAAAGAGCACTAAAGAGAGGAGAAATGGTGCATGTGCCAGGGAGCACTACAGGGCGCCATAGGAGAGAGCGAGGCAGAGCAAGCAAAGAGAGAGACCATAGGGAGGAACACAAGGCAAGGAATAGCAAGGCAGAGAACACAGGAAGGACTACAAGTCAAAGCATAGCAAAAGCAAGACATGGCAAAACAGGCTAGGCTGAGAACACAGGAAGGACTACAAGTCAAAGCATAGCAAAAGCAAGACATGGCAAAACAGGCAAGGCAGAGAACACAGGAAGAACTACAAGTCAAAGCATGACAAAGACAAGACATGGCACAAGACAAAGGGAGCGACCGAGCAGACATACAGCCCTGCAGGGAAGCAACACAATACTCAGGCCCTGAGCATAGGAAGGGGCGGCCTGATATAGGGCATAGCACCTCCTCTTCCAGGTCAGGACCAGGGGAGCACTTCCGGGTTCAGATCCACAGAATAACAGAGCATAGTCACATGATCAGAGTTCCAGACATGATGAGACGACTGCAGAATCAGTGCTGAAACCTAGATAGGTCACATGATCAGAGTTCCAGACATGACGAGATGATTGCAGAGCCAGACAGTGCAGGATCCTAGGAAAGGTCACATGATCAGAGTTTCAGACATGACGAGATGATCACAGAACCAGACAGTGCAGGATCTTAGGAAAGTCACATGATCAAGGTTTCAGACATGACGAGATGATTGCAGAACCAGACAGTGCAGGATCCTAGGAAAGACACATGATCAGGGATTCTAGACATGACGAGAAGATCACAGAAGGCAAAGCAGAAACGCAGGCATCTTGCAGCTCAGCAGACATGAGGTGAGTGTGCACACTGCTCTAGGGAACAAGCAGCATAGCAGACATGAGATGCGCATGCACACCGCTCCAGGGTCATGAGGCAAAACAGGCATGGCAGACATGGCGGACGTGACAGTACCCCCTTCTTTAAACCCCCTCTCACCGGGGCTGGAAAGAAGAAAAAAAAAATTTTCTTCGGCAGAAACCAGAGTTTAGCACAAACACTCCAAACAATGTTGATCCGACATCTGAAACGAGCACCTGCACCGGTCAAGATACAGGAGTCGCGGACGAGACACGTAAATCCAGTGGAGAGGACAGTGGGTAGACAGAAAAGTCTTCTTACTCTGGCTGCCATCATTTCCAAATGATTTCAGAGGACAAGGGCCGGGTCTGATTCACATCAGAAGAGTGGCTGGGGTACCGCCATTTTCCAAGCGAGTTCAGAGGACATATGTCAGGTCAGATTCTTCATCAGACGAGTAGCCAAGGTACCAGCGGAGTCCATGGCCTGATTAACTGTGACGGACTCAGCACCTGCTGAGCCCATTTTTTGAGTGGACCCTCTGGGTCGTGGCACCCACCCACCGAGGGCGAGCTGACCTTGTGAGAATCCACCCCCTATACAGGGAGTGTCAGGGGCAAGACCAAGGGGGTGAGTCACCACGACTGCTGGGGCCAGACGGCCGGCTCAGGGGACACTATGTGAGTGACTGACGACCAGAGACAAGCAGGAAACCAGACAAGACAAGAGGTAAGTGCAAGATATCTTCATTGAGAACTTCAGGATACATTCAGTGCAAACGTAAAACAAAACGTGCAGGGTGTGTGCGTGGACACGCCAAGGTCCATAGCATAGCACGTGCCAGGTGGCACGCCTGGGTATGGGTAAGGCACAATGGCATCGGACTCCGGACCGCTGGCAATGATTGACATGATCAGGCATCAGGCTGCGGACATCAGCTCCAAACATCAGGCCGCAGTCATCCAGCTTATGATCTCTGGCAGCAATCGGCAGGTTCCAGGCATCCGGCAGGCAAACCAGGGTTCAGGCAAGGAGGCACGACAGATATCCAGGCGTGGTGCGAGTTAAAGAACATGCCAAGGTCCGAGGCTAGGTGCGTGTGTAGGGGACACGCCAAGGTACAAGGCTAGGTGCGTGTGTAGGGGACACGCCAAGGTACAAGGCTAGGTGCGTGTGTAGGGGACACGCCAAGGTGCAAGGTTTAACCAATGAGACAGGGCGCATGTGTAGAGACATGCCAAGGCACAAAGTAAAAAGCAAGACAGAGTGCATGTATAGAGACACGCCAAAGCATAGGATACAAGACAGAGTGCGTGTAGAGACACGCCAAGGCACAAGGTACAAGACAGAGTGCGTGTAGAGACACGCCAAGGCACAGGGCAGGACGCGTGCTAGGAGCCACGCGGGATGCACACCTCACTGGCCAGTGCACACGGCTGTAACGCCAGCACGAGGCACCACTAAGGCACAGGAGGCGGGCAAAGGAACCTTTGTGCTAGGAGCCACACCAGGTTCAGGGCAGGGTGCGTGCTAGGAGCCACGCCAGGGTTCAAGACAGGGTGCGTGCTAGGAGCCACGCCAGGGTTCAAGACAGGGTGCGTGCTAGGAGCCACGCCAGGGTTCAAGACAGGGTGAGTGCTGGGAGCCACGCCAGGGGGCACGCCACACTGGCCAGTGCACACGGCTGTAACGCCAGCACGAGGCACGACCTTGGCACAGGAGGCGGCCAAGGGGAACCCACGCCGGGGTTCAAGTCAAGGACAAGGCAAGGAAGAAGGTATGGAACACAGAGCAGAACATAGGCAGAAACAGAGAATCAGATCAGAGTGAGAACAGAGCTAGCAGCGGAGCGTAGGCCGAAGCCCAGAGCCGGGCCAAGGAAGAGCCTTGGGACTAGCCTAGAAACATGCAAGAGAGCACAATAGGACAGAGTCTAGCAGCGGAATGTAGGCCAAAGCCCAGAGCCGGCCAAGGGAGAACCTTGGGACTAGACATGGAAAAGAGCACTAAAGAGAGGAGAAAAGGTGCGTGTGCCAGGGAGCACTACAGGGCACCATAGGAGAGAGCGAGGCAGAGCAATCAAAGAGAGAGACCATAGGGAGGAACACAAGGCAAGGAATAGCAAGGCAGAGAACACAGGAAGGACTACAAGTCAAAGCATGACAAAGACAAGACATGGCACAAGACAAAGGGAGCGACCGAGCAGACATACAGCCCTGCAGGGAAGCAACACAATACTCAGGCCCTGAGCATAGGAAGGGGCGGCCTGATATAGGGCATAGCACCTCCTCTTCCAGGTCAGGACCAGGGGAGCACTTCCGGGTTCAGATCCACAGGATAACAGAGCATAGTCACATGATCAGAGTTCCAGACATGACGAGACGACTGCAGAATCAGTGCTGAAACCTAGATAGGTCACATGATCAGAGTTCCAGACATGACGAGATGATTGCAGAACCAGACAGTGCAGGATCCTAGGAAAGGTCACATGATCAGAGTTTCAGACATGACGAGATGATCACAGAACCAGACCGTGGAGGATCTTAGGAAACGTCACATGATCAAGGTTTCAGACGTGATGAGATGATTGCCGAACTAGAAAGTGCAGGATCCTAGGAAAGACACATGACGAGAAGATCACAGAAGGCAAAGCAGAAACGCAGGCATCTTGCAGCTCAGCAGACATGAGGTGAGTGTGCACACTGCTCTAGGGAACAAGCAGCATAGCAGACATGAGATGCGCGTGCACACCGCTCCAGGGTCATGAGGCAAAACAGGCATGGCGGACATGGTGGACGTGACACTATGCCTCAGACGGGTTTGCTGGAGTCGTGCCCGTCTGTCAGTGCTGCAGCCCATCCAGCTAGCCAGTGCCCCAGCCGTACTCTGTGCTTCTTTGCACTTCACGCTGCCTCTGCACTGTGCTTTAGTGCTCTCTTGCTCTCACAGGCCCTTGCCTGTCCCTGGCGTGTCCTGTACACGCGCAGGCCTCCGCACTTGTACCTGTCCCTGGTGTGTCCTCTACACACGCAGGCCCTCATCCTCGAGTCTGACCCTGGCATGTCTGTTCACACGCATCATGCCGCTAACCTTATCTTGTCTCCTTGCATGGAATCCTGGTTTACTTTCGGATATCCAGATCCTGCCGATCACCTACAGAGCTACAGAGTCTGATGTCCCGGTTGATCGTAGTCCGCTGTCCAGAGTCCGATGTCATCGTGCCCTACTTACCATCTGCACGTACCATGCCATGGACCTCGGCAGGCCCTTGCACGCACTTTGCTATGTGTTCCCTGTGTATTTACGTTTGGCACCTGTTATTACCTTGAAGTGTTCCTGAAGTTAATTGGAATTAACGTCTTGTCTCGCCTTGTCTTGTTTCCCTGAGCCTGCCGTCTGGTCCAGCTGCCGTGGTGGCTCACCCCCTTGGTCTTGCCCCTGACACTCCCTGTATAGGGGGTGACTCTCCACTAGGTCAGCTCGTCCTAGGTGGGTGGGTGCCACGGCCCAGAGGGTCCACTCATTCAAGAAAAACGACTCAGCGTAAGCTGACGCTCGTCACAGAATACTCATGCCATGGACTCCGCTGGTACCTCGGCTAACCTTTTGATGAAGAATCTGATCTGCTCTATGTCTCCTGAACTCGTTTGAAAATGGCGGTACCCCGACCGCTCTTCTAATGTAAATCAGACCCGGCCCTTGACCTCTGAACTTGTTTGGAAATGATGGCAGCCAGAGTAAGAAGACTTGCTTGTCTACCCGCAGTCCTCCCCACTGGATCCCCATGTTTCGTCCGCGGCTCCTGTGTCTTGACCGGTGCAGGTGTCCATTTCAGATGTCGGATCAACATTGTTGGAGTGGTTTGTACTAACTCTGGATTCTGCTGAAGAATTATTTTTTCTTCTTTCCAGCCCCGGTAAGAGAGGGCTTAAGGAGGGGGGTACTGTCATGCTCGCCATGTCTGTCATGTCTGCCATGTCTGCTATCCTGCATGTTCCCTAGAGCAGTGTGCACACTCACCCCATGACTGTGAGCTGCGGGATGCCTGCGTTTCTGCTCTGCCTTCTGTGATCGTCTCGTCATGTCTAGAACCCCTGATCATGTGTCCTTCCTATGTTCCAGCAGAGGCTGGTTCTGCATTCATCTCTGCATGTCTGGAACTCTGATCATGTGACCTGCCTAGGTTTCAGCACTGCTTCTGCTATCATCTCTGCATGTCTGGAATTCTGATCATGTGACCTGCCTAGCATGTCTGGAATCCTGATCATGTGACTGCTCCCTGTGATCCTGGGGGACTGAACTGGAAGTTCTTTCCCGGTCCTGACCTGGAAGTGGAGGTGCTATGCCCTATATCAGACCGCCCCTTCCTATGCTCAGGGCTTGAGTATTGTGTTTCTTCCCTGCATGGCTGCTTGGTCTGCTGGGTCGCTCCCTCTATTCTGTGCCCTTGCACTTTGCTCTGTCGTGCGTCTCTGCACACGCTCCGTGCTCATATTCCGTCTCTTGTCTCGTGTTGTCCTTTGGGCTCTGTTTGTCCTCGCTATGCTTCCTTGTTATGTTTTGCTCTGTACCCTGTCCCTGACGTGTCTCTCTACACGTGCAGGCCTCCGTTTTGTACTCTGTCTTGTACTCTGTTTTGTACCTCCCTGGCATGTCCTCGGCATGCGCAGGACTCTGCCACGTACTATAAGCCTTGTCTCTGAAACTTCATGTGCTCTTCGCATGTGCCTGGCCTTCCTAGCCTCCTGTTCGTGCCTCAGCCGTGCCCGCCCTAGCCTTGCCCGACTGCCTGTGCCGCAGCCGTGCTCGCTGGTCAGTGACAGCTGTGTCGCCTGCTATGCCTCAGACGGGTTCGCAGGAGTCGTGCCCGTCTGTCAGTGCAGCAGCCCGTCCAGCTAGCCAGTGCCCCAGCCGTGCTCTCTGTGCTTCTTTGCACTTCATGCTGCCTCTGCACTGTGCTTTAGTGCTCTCTTGCTCTCACAGGCCCTTGCCTGTCCCTGGCGTGTCCTCTACATGCGCAGGCCTCCGCCCTTGTACCTGTCCCTGGTGTGTCCTCTACACACGCAGGCCCTCGTCCTGGAGTCTGACCCTGGTGTGTCCGTTCACACGCATCATGTCGCTAACCTTATCTTGTCTCCTTGCATGGAATCCTGGTTTACTTTCGGATGTCTGGATCATGCCGATCGCCTATAGAGCTACAGAGTCTGATGTCCCGGTTGATTGTAGTCCGCTGTCCGGAGTCCGATGTCATCGTGCCCTGCCTACCATCTACAGGTACCATGCCTTGGACCTCGGCGTGCCCTTGCACGCACTTTGCTATGTGTTCCCTGTGTATTTATGTTTGCCATCTGTTATTACCCTGAAGTGTCCCTTAATGAAGTTACTTTGAATTAACTTCTTGTCTTGCCTTGTCTTGTTTCCCTGAGCCGGCCGTCTGGTCCAGCTGCCGTGGTGGCTCACCCCCTTGGTCTTGCCCCTGACACTCCCTGTATAGGGGGTGGCTCTTCAGTAGGTCAGCTCGCCCTAGGTGGGTGGATGCCATGGCCCAGAGGGTCCACTCATTCAAGAAAAACGACTCAGCGTAAGCTGACGCTCGTCACATTGCTCAATAGCTGGGACTGCCAAAAATCTGTTCATCTTTGCACCGAAGGGAAAAACCTAAAATGTTGTTTATCAAAAGGCTCTTGAATGAGTTGAAAATAAAATACTATCAATACTTGGGTAATCGTTTAGTTAATTTGTGTTGCAAATCTGTAGTGTTGAATATGTGAGGTGAAATGTTTTTATGTGCAATATAATCATTATGATTTGTTATAACTAACCACAGTTGGTAACAATGCCCAGGCAACGCCGGGCTCTTCAGCTAGTATCTATTAAAATGATTGGTTATGTTTTCCCATATTTAATGAATGCTTGCCACTTATTGTCTATGGTGATTTTTTAAGTTTCATGTTGGATAGTACCAAAACAACATTTTTATCTTCCTGCTTAACTTATTCATTGTTGTGACTATTTTGTGATGTATTTTGTACATTAAAATTATAAATGATATCCTTTTAATAAAAATGACTGTATAGCACTCCATTTTTTCTTCTTTTTGTCAATAAAAGTGATGTGGTCTGACGGCGCCTGCACTTTCTTAAGCTAAGAGGCTGCCATATTTGAGGCGTGTAATTGTTCTACTCAGACACTTACACACCCCCAAATGCAAATTGCTGAAGTAAAAATTTAAAAATAAAAAACTATTAAAGTAGTTAATTTAATTTTATATTAAAAATAATTGATTCTTTAATCAATAATTATTGTTGCAAAAAAAAATTGCAGCACCTTTCCTTTAAGAAATGGCAGTTAATGATAAGGTCTGGAAAACCAATTAAGACGTCAGTGAGAGCTGCTCGTAGGATTCTTAGAGAGGCAAATCAGAACCACCGCTTGACTGCAAAAGACATTCAGAAAGGTTTACCAGATTCTCGAGTTGCGGTGCTTTGTTCTACTGTTCAGAGACACCTGCATTAATATGACCTTCATGGAAGAGTTATCCAAAGAAAACCTCTCCTGCACCCTCACAATAAAATTCAGCATCAGAAGTATGCAAAACAACATCTAAACAAGCCTGATTAATTTAGGAAATAAATCCTGTGGACCGATGAGGTTAAAATAGAACTCTTTAGCCACAATGATCAAAGGTATGAGTGGAGAAAAAAGGGGCACAGAATTTCAGGAAATAATATCTCGCCAACCGCTAAACATGAGGGTGAATCAATCATGCTTTCGGGTTGTGTTGAAGCAAATGGTACAGAGAACATTTCACTGGTAAACAGAAAATGGATTCAATGACATTTCAACAAATTCTTGATGCAAACATACATACTGCAAGCAGATACATATACATAAAAACACACAGGATAGCTTCTACAAATATTTAATGATAATGATCCTAAACACACATCAAAATCCTCTATAGACTATCTCAGAAAATGCAAGCTGAAGATTTTAAAATGGCCCTCATAGTCTCCTGATCTTAAAATCATTGAAAATCTGCAGCTAGACCTCAAAGTAGCAGTGCATGCAAGAAGCCTTAGGAATCTCACAGAACTGGAAGAATTTTCCAAGGAAGAATGGATTAAAATTCTTCAAGCAAGAATTGGAATACTATTGTATGGCTACAAAAAGCATTTACAAGCTGTATTTCTTTCAAAAGCGGGTGCTACTAGGTGCTAATCCTACAGGGTTCCCAAAATTTTGTATCAACCGATTTTCCTTTTTATAATTTTTAAAATTTAAAACATGAAAATAAATATACTTTGTGACTAAAATGCAAAGGAAATGTGTAATTTTTTTGGCCTTTTAGAGATCTATTCATCTTCAGCTTGCTTAACTGTTCACAATAACAGTAATTTTGACCAGGGTGCAAAAACTTTTACATGCCATTGTATAAGTGTAACGTGGTGGGGACGGTAGCCGTGGGCAAGGTTATCGCCTCCTGCACCCTGGCAGGATACATGAAAGGGGTGTCCTGGCTTGATGTATGGACTTGTATCCTAGGGTGGCATGCCCGTGCAGGTCGCATGTAACAGATGACTCTGATTTGCCAGGACCAGATGTTAACCAGTTGATGAAAGGAGACCACCATTTAAATTTTAAAGCTAAACTTCTTGATACTGAAGAATGACTTGATATGAACTATATATAGAGCAGATGGTAGGCATTTATCTTCAAGGCAACTTCTTTAGCCACAAGCGACATGAACACAATGTTACGGGCTAGCGGAACGCACCAAATAATATAGAGATGGTATAAAGGTGCATTCGCAGCCCAGGGTCCACCGTGCAGAGATGTTAACTGCTGCTTTGTAATGACAGACACAAATGGCGGTATAACTTCGCCCGGTATGTGAGAGGCGAACCCTGTTGCGGCACAGGGCTGAAATACCGCAAAGTGAATGCTAATGTTTTGGTCACAGGACCCTGTCCCAAGGACACGGGGTTAAAGTCCCACTAGACCCACTAGCATTCGGCACTGCAACTGCGGTGCCAGGGAAAAACTAACAAAAGATTAACTGCACTACGTGCGTGTAGTGTCGCTCTGGCGGATGCCACTAAGCACCCTAAGCTTGGGCCAGGAAAGCACACAATTTGCGCACAGTGCCACTCTGAGGGATGCTGCTGTAGACGCAGTTCTGTCGTGCCTTGTGCGAACTGAGAGCACAGTGGCGCATAGGCAATGTCATTACTTGACGCTGTCGCTAGAACTGACTCTGCCCCCTACCTGCAATATCAGCCTCAGCGCTATCTGGCAGGGCTGAACAACACATGCATACCAAGGGTAGAGGTTTCAAAAGGAGTCATTCATCAGAGACAATCATACATGCATACAAAACACACACGTCCGTGCGGCCGTGCAATCCTTTTATAGCCGCAGCCTTCCGGGACCTTCCTGATGGCCAATGCAAGCTGCTTGAGAACCTGAGCATGTGACATCCAACCTCCAATGAGAAGTCATCCCACTGGCATGCTCAGTAGGCTGCATGTAAGACTTAGTCCCCAGAGCTGCTCGCTGCTGGTTAGTGCGAGTTGCTATAGCTGAACCAGCGGTGGCAGCAGCAACCAATCTGACAGCACTAGCCTGAGCAAGATGCTGGGATCGTCATCTCTGCTGAGCAACTCCATCTGCGGTCAGGACAGAATGGGAGACTGCAGAATGCAAGGCTTCTGTGCAGGGGAAGGAACCCGACGCCTAACACACACACACACATCTTCCCTGAAAACACTCTATCTTCTTTGCTTACTTCCTGTATTCTCTCTGTAGCCAAGCACACTATTTTGGGAGCTTCTGTTTTCCTCTGTCGTGACCGCACGGGTTGAGTTAAACGCTATGGTCCCCTTTTCCTTTGTGGGGACTGCATGGGTCGAGGTGTTATGCTATGACCCCTCAGAGCTATTTTCAGTTTCCAGACTACAAGAATTTTAGACTCCATCCTGTGATTTCTCCATAGGAGAGGATGTGTGCTATTGTGGCGACACATGACTTTCCTGAAAGGAGACCATCATTTAAAATGAAAATTAAGCTTCTTTTACTGAAGAACATTTTGTAAATACTTTATGATATCTTTTCATGGGACAACACTGAAGATCTGGCACTTTGATACAATGTAAAGTAGTCAGAGTACAGCTTGTATAACAGTGTAAATTTGGCATACTCTCTAAATAACTCAGCACACAGCCATTTATGTCTAAACTGCTGGCAATAATAATGAGTACAAGTCTAAGTGAAAGTTCCCAAATTGTGCCCAAAGTGTCAATATTTTGAGGGACCCTCATTATTTTCATGCACTGCCTTAACTCTCTTGGGCAGGGAGTTCACTAGAGCTTCTCAGGTTGTCACTGGGATCCTCTTTCACTCCTCCATGATGACTTCACGGAGTTGATGAATGTTTGAGACTTTTCATTTGAAGATGCTTCACAGATGCTCAATAGGGTTTATGTCTAGAGGCAATTCTTTAGCAAGGCAGTAGTCATCTTGAAGGTGTGTTTGAGGTTGTTACCATGTTGAAATACTTCCTTGCGACACAGTTTCCAAAGGAAGGGGATCATACTCTGCTTCAGTATGTTATAGTATTGACAATCATGGTTCATTCAATGAACTGTAGCTCCCCTGTGGCCCTCATTTGTCTGTTTTGAAAAGATAACCTCTGGATTTGATGCTGAGCGCATACATTCAACTTTTTTGTGGTCAACGATGGTAAGGCCAATTCTGAGTGTAGCCTGTCTTGAACCATTGTATGGTTTGGCCACCACGCTGCAGCTAAGTTTCATGGTGTTGGTAATCTTCTCTTAGCCTAGGTCATCTTCATATACAGCAACAATTCTTTTTTTCAGATCCTTGTAACACTAGCTGACAGACCATGACAGAAATGACTCCTAAGAGCAGGGTCATTCCACTGAATGTCAGTGGCCCAACTCCAGAATACTGAGCAGTACACCTCAGCTGTCCTGCACCCCTGCTTGATCTTATGGAGTCGAAACTCAGCCAGGAAATTGCCAAGAGGATCCCCAAAAACCGATGCCAATGCTACGAAAAACTCATCGACCAATCTCAAAGATGGTGAATCGGTCGGCAGGGAGAAGGTCCAGGATTGGGGATCACCCTTGTGAAGGGAGACTATAATCCCCACACACTGTTCCTCACTCCCTGAAGAATTAGGGTGAAGTCTGAAAAATAATTTACAGGCTTCTTTGAACACAATAAATTTATCTCTGCCTCCAGAGAACCTGTCAGGGAGAGATATTTTGGGTTCCGGTTGAGTCTGGACATGAGCCGATTTCAAGAACCAGACACCTGCTGAATCTACTGCACCACCTGAGTCTGCACTTCAGTAACCTCATTCATGAGGGTCTGGATCAAGCAAGCAAAAGCCCCCACTTGTGCCATAGGTTCACCTGCAGAATGGTATGGTAGGTAGTAATGTCACGACCGAACAGGAGTCGGACCAGTGGACAGCACAACACACACACAACAGGATGGAAAAAGGGAGAGGAAGGCACTAACAGTAGGGAACGACAGATAGGGCACCTCCTAACAAAGCCTGTGCCTATCCCTAAGCTCCATTAACTTCCTATTCGGGTCTTTCCTCCCACCGCCGTCGCGTGCCTAGTCCCTAGCTGCCACCTCACTAAACCCTGGCTAGCGCACTGGCCAGCAAGGAAGCTAGGCTCACCACTGCAAATGGTACAAACACAGGGGACATTGCCAAGCACGAGACAAACATGGTAAAATAACAATGAAAACTTAGCTCAAGCTTCTGCTCCAAGCTCCACACAGAAGAGGACATGGAACCAGGACCTCAAGCAGCAGATACACTGATTGCATCAGAGAGCTCCCAATATCTAAAAATGAGTTGAGACAGAAAATGGGCTCAATTTTGCCATTTTCACTTAGGAGGGTACTCACTGTTGTGCCAAATTTTGTGTGTTGAGTTATTTAGACAGCACACAAAATTTACAGTGTTATACAAGCTATATACGGACTATTTTACATTGTATTAAAGTGTCATGTCATCAGTGTTGTCCCATGAAAAGCTATAATAGAATATTTACAAAAATGTGTATACTTGCTTTTGTAATATACTGCATGTTGGGAGCTTTCATTTTCCTCTGTGGGTACCGCACGGGTCAAGGTGCTAAGTTACGGCCCCTCACAGCTACTCTCAGTTTCCAGTCCACAATAGTTATAAACTCCATCCTGTAGCAGCACGTCCTGTGATTTCTCCATAGGAGAGGATGTGTCCCGATATGGTGACACTTGACATTTGTTTACGGAAGGCACATAGAAGCTACAAAACTATACGCATTCTCTTCCTTTTGCTTCCCTTTACTTTTGCTTTCCGTTACCTCTCTGACAAAAACTCCGTCCTGCTAGGGTTCCTGCCCCTGTCCCTGATCTTCTCTTTCTCACTCTCTCTGTCCTGATTCAAGACTGCTACTCACATCTCTTTTCTGCTATCTCTTCTTTTACAAGCTCTTACGATCTGCTCCGGTAGTTCCTCTCTTGCCACAAGGGACTCCCACTGCATGCAGCACTGCTCACAATAGACATAAGGTCTTTAGTCTGCACACTCTAGGCTCTTTCTGACTAATAAGGAGTTCTTTCTATTACTGCTGCATAGCCCTACTTCTCTGGGCTAAAATCCGGACTTAACCCTGTCTTACCCTACTCACTGACTGGTGTTGGGTAGACTATAACAATGTTATTGCCATCTTGTGGCCATTGTGGCCATTATCCCCCTAAGTAATAGAAGAGGCAGATAGGGGAGCAATTTAAATGTCTTAGGCCCCATAAGAAACGTTAGCAAGTCATGCACCTGTTTTGTGCTATTAGAATGACTCATTTCTTCTGTGATTGAAGAGTTCAGTTTTTCTCTTCACCCACTATAGCTATAATATGCCCATTAAGGCAAATGTTTCAAGCCAACAGGTGACAGTGGTGAATTTTAATACACATGCTTAATCCAAAGTGGGCACCCACAATGTTTCTCACAATGCTAGTGGAAAATTTTACTATTTATCAGAGCAAAATAAATAGTAAAAGCTCATACATAAATAAAAATGAATCATTTTTTGGAGTAAAGGAAATATGTCATCACAAAATAACCTTTTGTTTAAAACAGATATTTGTGCTACATATAAGGCCGGCGTCACACTAGAGAGGAATACGGACGAATGAGAGGCGTTAAAAAAACGCATTGCACTTGGACCAATAATTCTCTATGGGGCAGCTCCCATCAGCCATATTTTTCTTGCGTATATTTTACGGTCCGTGCCAATCGCAGCATGCTGCGATTGTCAGCGTACTACGGCTGTAGTACGCCAATGCAAGTCTATGGGTGCGCTAAATATACGCATTACACACGGACCACACATGTGAATGCGAGAAATACGCACCCGATGTCTTTTAGAAAAGGCAGTAATTCCGTGCGCGATACAGTATAATCACGCTGAAAGGTTTAATAAAGAAGCAAAAGAATAGCTCTAGACACATAGAATACATATATATATATATACACACATGTTATAGAGATACATATATATTTATATTTCTCAGAGTTCTTCATAGCAGAATAGTCGCTAATTCAAATGCCGGCTTCTGTCAAAACATTCCCCAACCCGACATGAAATGACACATGGTTTAGATACAGTAAACCATTTCATTTCATGTTTTTTTATATGTCCCTGACTAATAATTAGATGTGGGTTTGTGTGCAAAATTTGGGAGGTGTAGGTGTTAATTTAAGGGGTTAATTTGTTGTAAAGAAATGCGTGGGCTCCCGCTGTAATTTGTCAACCAGAGAGGTAAAGCAGGTGAGTGAGGGCAGATTTTAATAGGCATGAGAGGGACAATTGTTTTTGCCCCCCCCGGCTACAAAAATTTGCCCCCAGACACCCCAGAAATGGCGCATCTATGAGATGTGCCAATTCTGGCACTTATCCTTTCTATTCCCATTGCCCTGTAGTGGTGGCGAATGGGTTAATATAACAAAGGGTTAATGTCACCATTTGATTGTACGGTGACATTAAGCCGATCAATAAGACACCAATCCATTATTAACCCTATACTAAGAAAGGGTTAAAAACCACACACAGACATTAATTAAAAAGTCTTTTAATGAAATAAATACACCAAGTTTTTGACAAATTTTTATTAGTCTGGTAATCCAAAATAAAACCATGACCTGCAACAAAAATAACATTATAAATCACCAATATCCTTACCTCTCCGCCGTTCAGTCATGTTCCACACTGCAATCCAGGGGTTGAATAGTTTACAATGAGGACTGGTGCTAATGCGACCAGCCTCACTGTAATCTACTACAAAATGAATTGATTCAGCTCTGCGCAGCCTCAATGGCTGCCTGGAGATGAACTAATTACTGTGGGAAAGTTTCTGACTTTTTTTCCACGGTCATTAGTTCATTCACAGATCAGCTGGGGACTCCTGCTGACGTCACTGAAGCTGCACTGTGTGCCAAACAATGTATGCAATTTTTGGTCACAACAAGTTCACTAAGTGATGGTGCAAACTTAGACCACATAACCTAATAAAGTACCAAATATATAAAAAAAACATTAACCACTTAGATAAATTTAGCTAAATTTAAAAATCTTCTAGTCTAAAGGGACATTTGCAATGCAAGATAATTTTGATTGAGCATTGTTAGAAACACTTGTTTTACCATTATCTTGCTGTGTAACCATGATCATCCAACGAATGTGCAAAACACTCGATTACTGGGTGAAGTAAACATTTATGCAGCATAAAAGATCATCATTCTTGGAGGTACATCGTCCCTCCAAGTACTTAAACTGTATAGAACAATGGCAGCAGGGGCGTAACTATAGTAGGCACAGGCAGTGCTGAAGTCAGAACCCAAACAACCTGGGCAAGTGGATGAACGGGAGGCCCATTCTCCATCGGGAACAACAACATGCTATGGGGTCCATGAGCCGGGGGAATGCAGTGCCAGTGCTCAAATGCTCAACTCACTCCGCTCCACTCTTATCCGGTCTCTACAGCGTCTTCCGTGAGGATTTAACTATTTCTGAGCTATTGTAGAATTTACCATAGATATCACTCATGTAATGTATGAAATAAGTGAAATCTTTGGCATTGTACTATACCTATATTTCTTAACTATGCATCATAAATCGTGCTATGTGTTAAAGGGGCCAACTGAGACTCTTTTGCCCGGGATCCACCAAAAACTAGAGCCGGTGCTAGGTGCAGAGGTTGCAATCGCAATGGGCCCTGGAGTCTAGGGGACCTGAAAGGTGCCTCCGGCCCATATGATAAGACTATAGCTATGAAAAACTTGCATTAGTTGGGGCCCCGTTGTAGCTTTGGCACTGGGAACCACCAGCTTCAAGTTAGACTTATTGCACATCGCTTGCCTGTGTAAAAAAGCATTCAACCTATTGCCGGTCAGTAAAAGTTTACTGAACGAAGATTGTATTGTGCTGCTGGTTGGTCTGTGTTGAGAGACCCTAAATTTGTGTTTTTTAGAGTTTATACCATATTGCTAAATGCTGCATCCAGGTTTCTTTATTTTTGAGATAACACTATTTCTATTACTGCAATCTTTCTCATTTTAATTTAACAATCCTGTACTATAAGTCACCGTTTAAGTGACCTATTTATGTGTGTGCATAATAAATTGGCCACTGAGTAAATTATCATGTATTTACTTTCTCAGAGCCTGTTAATCTAAAGGTATGTAATGCCTGATTTAACATGTAAGATAAATCTGCTTTGTGGGAGATTATTGATGTAAGTACATAATGTGAATTTAATGTACTCCGCAGGTACTAATAAAAGTATCATGCACGTCGCATTATAGCCTGCAGTAATACCTGCAGATTAAGTGAAATAGTACAAAGCAAAATAATAATTTAAAGCCTTAACTTCAGAATAAGATCCAGTTTCTGAACTAACCGTACATAGTATAAATTGTGAAATGTATTTTATCTAAATATGAAAACAGATTATAAGCCAAAAAAATATATAGAATACTGCTCTTATCCTGCATCTTAAAGCTAATAGCATTCCAACTAATTGTTACACAGCCTGTGATGATAAGCAATCCAGAAAAAACTTCTTGGGGTAATGGAAGTTGTCAACATGAGTTGTGCCGTGCCGGTCTGCTTATGTATAATAGCAGAATTCAATATGCGCTGCTGTTACATTGGTTTCATCTGTCAGTCTAAGTGCCGTATCCCTCAGGAGCATTCCATGCTACTATTAGCGTAACATGAACCGTGTAGAGTGTCCATACAACGTAACAATAGCATAAAAAGAAAATTAAATCTCACAGTGTAAACTAAGATTGTGAAATTTGTACCAGTTTGTGGTCTGGCAGCTTCCGATTTGATCATAGTTCTGTTGTATTTGGATATTTTATGACCATAATAGGCAGGTTAGAGGTAACAAGGGATAAGTTGGCCAGAAAGTGTTTGTACAGGAATTTCTGCATGTTCTTTTGGAGGTCAGAAAAGCAAAATGACCACCCAAAACCCATATTTGGTTATGAAGATAAACATATGTATGTGGTAATGAGTATTTTTTTGTATCAGAAGCAAAGTACGGGAGACCATAATGTAGGGTCAGCAGAAATTCGACATTAGGTTCAATTAAACCAACTTTCCTATCACAAAAAGGGAAGGTATATCATTAAGGTCACAGTCATATGTTCAGCATTTGGTGAGTGTTTTACATCAGTATTTGTAAGCCAAAACCAGGAGTGGGTAAAAAATACAGAAGTGGTAGGCTGTGTGCACATGTTGCGATTTTTAAGCGTTTTTGCCGCGAAAACGCTTAAAAAACACTTACAGAATACACTCCATGCTTTCCTATGGCATTCCGTACGTGCTGTGCTAATGCTGCGATTTTTATCCGCGGCGGAATCACATCGCGGAAAAAAACACAGCATGCTCATTCTTTTTGCGGAATCGCCGCGATTCCGCACCCATAGGAATGCATGAGATCCGCTTACTTCCCGCATGTGGCTATGCCCACCATGCACAAAGTGAGCGTCTCATGTCCGGTTGGTACCCACGGTGTGGAGTAGAGGAGACTGTCCTCCAGGCCCTGGGTACCATATCCCTGTAAAAAAAGAATAAAAAATAAAAAATCGGGTTATATTCACCTCCGGCGTCCAGCGCAGCCTTCCCGGGCCTCAGCGATGCTCCCGTTCCCAGTAATGCCTTGCGGCAAGGACCTGTGATGATGTACGATCTCGCGAGACCGCTACAGTATCACGAGACTTTACGTCATCAATGGTCTCGCAAGGCATTACTGGGAACAGAAGCATCACTGAGGCCTGGGAAGGCCGCGCGGGACGCCGGAAGGTGAATATAACCCGATTTTTAAATTTTTTTAATATTTTTAACATTAGATCTTTTTACTACTGATGCTGCATAGGCGGCCTCAATAGTAAAAAGTTGGTCACACTAGTCAAACACTATGTTTGACAAGTGTGACCAACCTGTCAATCACATTCCAAGCGATGCTTCAAATTGCTTGGAAAGCGCTTGAATTTTGCACGCGAAAAAAGACGTGCAAGAATGCAGAAAAAGACACAAAAAAACCTGCACGTTTTTCCTGGAAAGAAGCGTGGTTTTTTTCTCCTTACGTGGGCATATAGCCGTAATGTGTTTCTATTATACTTTTCCTCTGATTGTTTCATTCCTGATTTTGGCTTATAAATATTAAGTTAAAATTTTGACCAAATACTGTTCGTGTGAACGAGGACTTTTATATAAAATCTCTCTGGAAAAATCTGATTGATGGCTCACCCACAATCCTGAGAGTGAAAGTGATGGAGCGGGAGTGCTGGTAAAGTGGTGCAGCTCCTTAGGGCAGGAGCAGACAAGCATATTTTTGGTCCAAGTGTGATCTGGCAAAACATCGGATCTCACTTGGACCAATGTTATTCAATGGGTCAATACAGATGTCAGATTTTTTTCCTTGAGCTGAGCCATTCCGAGTAAGAAAAAAATCGCTGTGTGCCCAAAAATTGATTCAATATTCGGATTGCACTCTGCCATGAAACTCAATGAGTTAGTGGAAACCATCAGATCGCAGTCGGATGGCATCTGAGTGCAGTCTGATTTCCATAGCCTCACAGAATGGAGAAGAATGGAGATATTGTTTTTCTCCGTCTTCTCTTCATCCGAGAGAATCTGATAGCATTAAGCTCACACTTTGATCAAACTTTGATCAGAGTTTGATCAGAGTATCATTTGCATAATGAACCCAGTTCTCTTGGATGAAAGGACCTACGGTGGTCTGCCTCTGCCCTTAAAAGTTTTTTTCTGCACAGCAATGCTCCTGGGTTTTGGCTGTTTTGATAGACCATTTATTTTGAATCTTTGAATAATCCTTACTATTGGCAAGGAACTGCTTTTGGCCTCATTCACTGGAAGCAGGTGTGCACAACCAGAGGTTTCAGGGTCACCTATATGGTTCACTCTTTATCTCTCTCTGGAACCCTCAAATATTAGCAGAATGAGGGATTCTTGACCCATGTATAGGACGCCAAAAAGGAGTAGATTACTTTGAGATGTGGCCATATGAACAAGGCTCTCTTCTGTAGTTTTATGGGAAAAGTAAAATACATTTTAGCAACTAATATCAAGTACGACAGCATACATGGTTTCCTCCTTTATCCCTTAAGCCCCAAGGGTGGTTTGCACGTTAATGACCAGGCCAATTTTTACAATTCTGACCACTGTCCCTTTATGAGGTAATAACTCTGAAACGCTTCCATGGATCCCGTGATTCTGACATTGTTTTCTCGTGACATATTGTACTTCATGTTAGTGGTAAAATTTCATTCAAATAATTTGCGTTTATTTGTGAAAAAAATGGAAATTTGGCGAAAATTTTGAAAATTTCGCAATTTTCCAACTTTGAATTTTTATGCCCTTAAATCACAGAGATATAGAACACAAAAAACTGAATAAGTAACATTTCCCACATGTTTATTTTACATCAGCACAATTTTGAAAACAAAATTTTTTTTTGTTAGGAAGTTATAAGGGTTAAAAGTTGACCAGCGATTTCTCATTTTTGCAACACCATTTTATTTTTACGGACCACATCACATTTGAAGCCACTTTGAGGGGTCTATATGATAGAAAATACCCAAAAGTGACACCATTCTAAAAACTGCACCCCTTAAGGTGCTCAAAACTACATTCAAGAAGTTTATTAACCCTTTAGGTGTGTCACAGGAATTTTTTCAATATTTAAAAAAAAATGAACATTTAACTTTTTTTCACTAAAAAAATACTTCAGGTTCAATTTTTTTTAATTTACCAAGGGTAACAGGAGAAATTGGACTGCAAAAGTTATTGTGCAATTTGTCCTGAGTATGCCGATACCTGATATGTGGGGGGAACCACTGTTTCTGCGCATGGCAGAGCTCAGCAGGGAAAGAGCGCCATTTGACTTTTTCAATGCAAAATTGGCTGGAATTCAGATCGGACGCCATGTCGTGTTTGGAGAGCCCCTGATGTACCTAAACAGTGGAAACCCCCCACAAGTACCCCATTTTGGAAACTAGACCCCCCAAGGAACTTATCTAGATATGTGGTGAGAACTTTGAACCCACAAGGGCTTCACAGAAGTTTATAATGTACAGCGGTACAATTAAAAAATCTTATTTTTTCCACAAAAATGATCTTTTCACCCTCAATTCTTATTTTTCCAAGGGTAACAGGACCCTATAAGATATTGTGCAATTTGTCCTGAGTGCGCTGATACCCCTCATGTGGGGGTAAACCACTATTTGGGTGCATGGCAGAGCTCGGAAGGGAAGCAGCGCCATTTGACGTTTTTGGCTGGAATTGAGATCGGACACCATGTCGCATTTGGAAAGCCCCTGATGTACCAAAACAGTAGAAACCCCCCATAAATGACACCATTTTGGAAACTAGACCCCCCAAGGAACTTATCTAGATGTGTGGTGAGCACTTTGAACCCCCCAGTGCTTCACAGAAGTTTATAATGCCCGTGCGTGAAAATACAAAAATCGTATTTTTTCCACAAACATGATCTTTTAGTCACCAATTTTTTTCATTTTCCCAAGGGTACAAGGAGAACTTGGACCCCAAAAGTTGTTGTCCAATTTGTCCTGAGTACGCTGATACCTCATATGTGGGAGAAAACCACTGTATGGACACATGTCGGGGCTCGGAAGGGAAGTAGTGACGTTTTGGAATGCAGACTTTGATGGAATGGTCTGCGGGTGTCATGTTGCTTTTGGAGAGCCCCTGATGTACCTAAACAGTGGAAACCCCCCACAAGTGACCCCATTTTGGAAACTAGACCCCCTTAGGAACTTATCTAGATGTGTGGTGAGCACTTTGAACCCCCCAGTGCTTCACAGAAGTTTATAACGACCGGGCGTGAAAATAAAAATATCGTATTTTTTCCACAAACATCATCTTTTAGTACCCATTTTTTTTATTTTCCCAAGGGTAACAGGATAAATTGGACCCCAAAAGTTGTTGTCCAATTTGTCCTGAGTAAGCTGACACCCCATATGTGGGAGAAAACTACTGTATGGGCACACATCGGGGCTCGGAAGGGAAGTATTGACATTTTGGAATGCAGACTTTGATGGAATGGTCTGAGGGTGTCATGTTGTCTTTGGAGAGCCCCTAATGTACCTAAACAGTGGACACCCCCCACAATTGACCCCATTTTGGAAACTAGACCCCCTAAGAAACTTATTTAGATGTGTGGTGAGAACTTTGAACCCCCAAGGGCTTCACAGAAGTATATAATGCCCAGGCATGAAAATAAAAAAATCGTATTTTTTCCACAAACATGATCAATTAGTCTCCAATTTTTTAATTTTTCCAAGGGTAACAGAAGAAATTGGACCCCAAAAGTTGTTGTCCAATTTGTCCTGAGTACGCTGATACCTCATATGTGGGAGAAAACTACTGTATGGGCACACGTCGGGGCTCGGAAGGGAAGTAGTGACGTTTTGGAATGAAGACTTTGATGGATTGGTCTGCGGGTGTCATGTGCGTTTGGAGAGCCCCTGATGTACCTAAACTATTGAAACTCCCCACAAGTGACCCCATTTTGGAAACTAGACCCACCACGGAAATTATCTAGATGTGTGGTGAGCACTTTGAACCCCCAAGTGCTTCACAGAAGTTTATAACGCCTGGGCGTGAAAGTAAAAAAATCATTTTTTTTCCACAAAAATGATATTTTTGCCCCCAATTTTTTATTTTCCTAAGGGAAACAGGAGAAATTGGACCCCAAAAGTTGTTTTGCAATTTGTCCTGAGTATGCTGATACCCTATATGTGGGGGTAAAACACTGTTTGGGCACATGGCAGAGCTTGGAGGGGAAGGAGCACCATTTGACTTTTTCAACGCAGAATTGGCTGGAATTGAGATCAGACACCATGTTGCATTTGGACAGCACCTGATGTGCCCAAACAGTGGAAACCCCCCAATTATAACTCCAACCCTAACCCCAACACACCCCTAACCCTAATCTGAGCCCTAACCCTAGCCCTAACCCTAACCCTAGCCCTAACCCTAACCCTAATGGGAAAATGGAAATAAATACTTTTTTTTAATTTTATTATTTTTCCCTAACTAAGGGGGTGATAACGGGGGGTTTGATTTACTATTTATGGCGGTTTTTATGTTTGGCAGCTGTCACACGCTAAAAGACGCTTTTTATTGTAAAACTAGTTTTTGCATCACCACATATTGAGAGCTATAATTTTCCGTATTTTGACCCACCGAGTCATGTGAGGTCTTATTCTTTGCGGGACGAGTTGACGTTTTTATTGGTACCATTTTTGGGCATGTGACATTTTTTGATCGCTTTTTATTCCGATTTTTGGGACGCAGAATGAACAAAAACCAGAGTTTCATGAATTTCTTTTGGGGGGGTGCGTTTACACCGTTCCGCGTGTGGTAAAATTGATAAAGCGCTTTTATTCTTCGCGTCGGTACGGTTACAGCGATACCTTATTTAGGTCGTTTTTTTATGTTTTGTCGGTTTTTTGCAATGAAAACAATTTTATATAAAAAATAATTATTTTTGCATCGCTTTATTCTGCGAGCTATAACTTTTTTATTTTTTTGCAGATGATGCTGTATGGCAGCTCGTTTTTTGCATGACAACATGACGTTTTCAGCGGTACCATGGATATTTATATGCGTCTTTTTGATCGCGCGTTATTGCACTTTTTGTTCGGTGGTATGATAATAAATCATTCTTTTTTGCTTCGTTTTTTATTTTTATTTTTTAAGGGGTTTGCTAAAGGGGTTAACTATTGGGACAGTTTTATAGGGCGGGTCGCTACGGATGCGGCGATACCAAATATGTGTACTTTTATTGTTTTTTTTTATTATTTTCAAAAAATGAATTTATTGGGGAATATTTTTTTTTTTTACTAATTTATTTAGCGATTTTTTTATAATTATTTTTAC
Source organism: Dendrobates tinctorius (assembly GCF_039654945.1). Lineage (NCBI taxonomy): Eukaryota > Metazoa > Chordata > Amphibia > Anura > Dendrobatidae > Dendrobates > Dendrobates tinctorius. Next base: position 52,615,855 of record NW_027361829.1, read on the forward strand.
ACTTTTTTATTTTTTTAACTTTATTACATAGTCACAGGTGGGACATCACTGTCCTGTGACAGATCGCTGATCTGTCACATCACAGATCACTGTGACAAATTGCTGATCTGTCACAGGCAGTTCTGCAGACTTCCTCATGCCTGCGCTTTGCAGGCAGTGAGGAAGTCAGCTCCCTACAGGCCCCCGAAGGCCCCCGTCGCCATCTTGGATCCGGGGGCCTGTAGAGAAAGAGTCCCCCGCAGCAGCGCTGCACATTGCGCTGCCGTGGGGGGCTCAGGGAAACATGGAGGGAGCCCCCTCCCTGCCGAAGCTTCCCTTTAACTCCCGGTACACCGCGATCGTGTTTGATCGCAGTGTACAAGGGGTTAACGTGTCGGGGGCGGCCCTGACACATTGTGCCGGGTGTCAGCTGTGATAGTCAGCTGACACCTGGCCGTGATCAGCGGCGCTCACCACGTGGGCGCCGCTGATCGCATTAGACGTACTATCCCGTCCTTGGGAATTAAGTCCCAGGGCCCATGGACGGGATAGTACGTCTAATGGCAGAAAGGGGTTATAGACTGCAAGCAGGGGAGAAGGTGAATCCTGATTTTGATGATAGGTAAGTGTCCTTGAAATGTAGCTTGCATAAAGTTGACATTAATTTACAATACTGTATGAATGGCGCAGATCATAAAACTGTGTCAAGTATTTTTTAAGCCCTTTGTAATTGGTTCAGTCTGACAATGTGGCCTTTGGACTAGAAAAGCATGTGCACCATGGACTTGAAGTGACCTGTGTTGTGGTTTCATGCAAAGTTGATAGAATCGAGCAGCGAAAATCTAGGAAAGGTTGGCAGTATTAAAGCAGTGCAGCCCCTTCATTTTTACTATTGATAAGAAACTCCGAAGATGTACCTTTCAGAAAGTCTTTTTCTTTGATGGGTTAACTTCTAAGCAATGTCTTTCTCTAAGCCTTTGATAACGGGTGAAGCTTGATCTCTAACCCTATAATTACCGAGAGTATTTTTTTACAAGTACTTTTCATTTATTTTTTTATTATACAAACACCATTTAAGTGTTTTATTTTCCTGTCTACATGACCATATAAGTGTTGTTTTCTTTCCTACAACTTCATGTAACATACAGGTGCTCACAAAATTAGAATATCATCAAAAAGTTAATTTATTTCTGTTCTTCAATACCAAAAGTATAACTCATATATTATATAGAGTCATTACAAGCAGAGTGATCTGTTACAAGTGTTTATTTCTGTTAATGTTGATGATTATGGCTTACAGCCAATGAAGACACAATAGTCATTATCTCAGTAAAGTAGAATACTTTATAACACCAGCTTGAAAAATGATTTTAAAATCCGAAATGTTGGCCTACTGAAATGTATGTTCAGTAAATGCACTCAATACTTGGTCTGGGCTCCCTTTGCATCATTAACTGCATCAGTTACTGCATCAATGCGGCGTGGCATGGAGGTGGTCAGCCTGTGGCACTGCTGAGGTGTTATGGAGGCCCAGGTTGCTTTGATAGCAGCCTTCAGCTCGTCTGCATTGTTGGGTCTGGTGTCTCTCATCTTCCTCTTGACAATAACCCATAGATTCTCAATGGGGTTAAGGTCATTCTTTCTCAAACAATGACTTTTGGGTTTTTCTCAGCTGTAAGCCATACTCATCAACATTAACAGAAATAAACACGTGAAATAGATCACTCTAGTTGTAATGACTCTATATAATATATGAGTTTCACTTTTTGTATTGAAGAACTGAAATAAATTAACCTTTTGATAATATTCTAATTTCGTGAGAAGCATATGTACAATAAGTATATTGGAAAATTTTAAATTATTTTTTGAGAGGTGTAAAAAAAATCCAGGAATCCACCTTTTTTAAATCACATTTTGACAGCATTCAATGTGCAGTAAAAAATGGCCTGTTGACTATATTCTGCAGGTCAATACAATTATGATATATACTGTATGTAAGATTTGTTGAATTTTAACAAAAACATTTTGCTCTTATTTTTTGCTTCTTTTCATTTTGGAAGAGGCAAGGTGACCAAAATCAACAGTTCTGGTATTAATTTCATCAAATCTTTTATGCCAGAATTCTGGCATAAAAAGTTTTGAAAAGTTGCAAAGATCTGGAGCAACATGAGGCTGCTCTAAAAATTTGCGAGGGGGCAAAACTTTTTTAGTGGGCTCCCAACCATGTAACCCTGATTATAACTATGGTGGTGCACTCTAATATTTAATGTAGGAAAATCTCAGCAGATAATAATTGCGCTGTTGTGGTGCCCCTGAGGGTCCAGTTGCCACAGAGGTACTGCACCTCACCCAGAGGTGTGGTACCCCACAACTAAGTAAGGTGGGTGCACCCGACCAGACTCCAATACCCACACACCACACACACCGGTAGTGTAGCAGAGCACCCTTTATGGCTCCCTGCTTGGAACACAAAGAGTTCTGGAAGGTGGGCGGAGCATAGTTTAGGAGGGAGAATCTAGGCTGAAGTAGGTTGAGTCCCCTCAGAGGGAGGGAAGGTGAAGGACATGTCTGGAGCAGCTCCTGACTTGGATGAGGAGTTGCCAGATGTTTGGACTAAAACAGCAGATTCTTCATAGGGAAGATCGGTTCTTCTAGAGGCACGGTTGGAAAGTTATCCCTTGGGTCTCGTTCCACACTGACCGCTGTCAGGTGGAGGAAGGAACCGCACTGGTCGCAAAGGGAACGGCCCCTAGCCTAGATCGCATTCCTTTGTGTGCCACTAGCAAGCCGATAGCTTTGGTTACTTTATGGACCAACGCCCCTTCCACAGTTAGTCCGACTGGAAAGACAGCTATATAGTGTCACAGAAACGGTGAGGCGTTGTCTGAACAGGATTCGCAGCTGCTGGCCCAGAACGATAATTGTGAAGCGCTGGAGTGGAAGGAGTTTAAGCAGCGTATTGTTTGTAGACGGCCAGGAAAGGAACACACTGACAAGGAAGGCTGGAAAGGTGCACTTCATCTTCTCTGGAAGTTGGCTGGACCCCTCACCTGGAGGATGCAGCACTGAAGCGGGCACCTGTACTGCAGACAGACTGTGAGTTTAAGCCCTTTGAACTACACGATATTGTGTCCTCCACTTTCTTCCTGCGCCTCTCACCTGGCTCTGCTACATCCTCCACTTCACACTATCGCACCATCTACTAACTCTTCTCAACTGCCCTGGGACTACAGCCCTACATGTGGAGGGCTTCAACATCTCAGCTGCACTCAACATCTGTCCCAGAGAAGCAACACTGCAGCGCTGGTCATTCTGACCACAAACCACAGATGGCGTCACGAATCACTTCATAGACTTTATCCCCATTCCATTCAACCCCCTTTACATGACCGCCTGAGGCCATGGACCGGGCCACTGCCACTGGGACATTTCCCATAGAAGTCAATGGGCCCGGCGCTGAGTATCCCACAGCCTCTGGGGCGTGTCACTGTTACTAAAAAAATCTCTATACAAAGATCAACACTGATACTACTGCCATATCGTGGCCACATAGTGGTAGATACTAATACTGCAGAACATATAAGATTAAAGTACAGTTATTGATGATGACTTACATTTGACATTCATTCTTATGGAGTCATTCACACTTTTCGCATCTATTCTTTCTGCCCCAGACCAACATGGTAACTTCTTTAAGCCAGGACTCGGCTGCAGAGATTAGAAAAAAGACAGGTATGACTTCTCACATTTCAGGCACCATCTCCATCTGTCCCCAACCTGTGTGCGACACTGTGTGCACCCTAATATTACTCATACTGGAGTCCTACATTCCCCTTTCATTGCACTTGTAAAGCATGATGTCAACAAAAGTGCCCCAGAAACATGGGATACCTTTACAGTGAATTCCTCTGCAGTACCATCAACACAAAGAGTATGTTGACCCTACTGTAGTCCACAACTCAAAGTATGGTGATTCCAACAAAGTATGATCTACAAACTTTGACCCCCCACAAAGACTTCCATGCAGTATAATGGGCCTACATACAATATAATGGCCCCACACGTCTACATACTGTATAATGACTCCCACACAGTATGATGGATCCCATAAAAACCTTTACACTGTATAATTGCTTGCATACAGTTTAAAGGCACCCACATAAGCCTGAAAATATTGTAATAGCCCCCACATACACTCCCATGCCACATTATACATTTCATAGTCCATACAGCATAATGCACCCCATAGTCCATACAAGATAGTGCACCCAATAGCATGTACTGTACAGTATAATGCACCCAATGGCCCATAAAATATAATGTAGCGGATACTGTTATGAATGGGTCACCGAGGAGAAAAAAGCAAAACAAGCTAAGTCACAGAAAACCAGAAAGGTTGGTAACTATGCAGATTGCAGATCCCTGATCTTACCACACAACTAGCAGCAGCTGTGGAGCGTACCTACGATGTTCGTAGATGCTTCATCACAGCCAGAGGACTAAATAAGCCTGAAGCACGAAAAGGAGAAAACTAACTGCCCCAGAGCAGACCCCAAAGGAATAGTTAGCCCCCACACATGTATTGACGGTGAAACAAGATGAAAGAACAAACACAGGCAGGAAAATAGGCTGAGCAAACGATGGTGCCCAAACTAACTAGAAAGGAAAGGAAAGGGAAATACACTGTCTGCAATCTGCCAAAAACCCTACAAAAATAATGTCCAACACTTCTGATAGCAAAATTAACCCTGAAGTCACTAGACTTCTCTCACTATATCAGCACTCTGAAATATTCTGAGACAGAGCAAAAAGAGACCGAACTAGTAAGGGACCAAAAGCAAATTGGCAAAATACTGATAAATAAGAGTGGAGATTCAGCACAGCCTCCAGCCGGGGCTGGCTGACCACACAAAAAACTGAATAGACCAACAAAATCAAGTTTGAACATTAGCAGAAAAACTTAGCTTTAGATGACTGGAACAGAGCTGAAAACCAAGAGCTGACAAGCCAGAAGGAATCACCAGAAACTGAATAGGGCGTCAGCTGTCTTAAATCAAAATCTGAGACTCCTGAGGTCCAATCGTCATCCTCATTCTCAGGTGGAAGATCTCCACCGATCAAATCAGCCTCACTACCTCCTGTTACCACCAGAGGGAGTCTGCAAGGAGAACTCACAACTGGTGAACCAGAGAATGAACTCACAACAGTACCCCCCTTGAGGAGGGGTCACCGAACCCTCATCCACGCCACCAGGCCGATCAGGATGGGCCCGGTGAAAAGCACGAACCAATCTGTTGGCATGAATATCGGAGGCAGAGACTCAAGAATTATCCTCCTGACCATAACCCTTCCATTTGACTAAATACTGGAGTCTCCGTCTAACCAAACGAGAATCCAATATTTTCTCTACCTCATATTCCACATTGCCTTCAACCAACACAGGGTCAGGAGGTGCTGCCATAGGAACCACTGGCTCAACAAACCTCTTCAACAGAGATTTGTGAAATACGTTATGGATCTTGAACGTAACTGGAAGAGCCAATCGAAACGAAACAGGATTAAGAATTTCCAAAATCTTATAAGGACCAATAAATCTTGGCTTAAATTTAGGAGATGCAACCTTCATAGGAATATTCTTAGACGACAACCAAACCATATCACCCACTTTAAACCGGGGACCAATGGTCCTATGCCGGTTGGAAAATCGCTGGGCCTTTTCCTAAGAGAGTGACAACTTATCCACCACTTGGTCCCATATCTGCTGCATAATCTTAACCACAGTGTCCACACCTGGGCAGGACGAAGAGTCCACTTGCCCTGAAGAGAATCGAGGATGAAACCCAAAATTACAGAAAAAGGGTGACATCAAAGTGGCAGAACTAGCTCCATTGTTCAGTGCGAATTCAGCCAAGGGCAAAAATGAGACCCAATCATCCTGATCAGCAGATATAAGACATCTCAAATAAGACTCCAAGGTACGGTCTGTTCTCTCAGTCTGTCCATTGGTCTGGGGATGAAACGCGGAGGAGAAGGATAACTGAATTCCCAGATTGGAACAAAAGGCTTTCCAGAATCTGGAAACAAACTGGACTCCTCTGTCGGACACAATGTTCTCAGGAATCCCATGTAACCGAAACACCTGTTGTAAAAACAAGGGCATCAACTCAGCGGAAGATGGCAACTTTGGGAGTGGTACAAGATGGGCCATCTTCGAAAATCTATCACAAATCACCCAGATAACAGTCATTCTCTGAGAGACAGGAAGATCAGAAATAAAATCCATTGAGATATGGGTCCATGGCCACTTGGGCACCGGCAAGGGTATCAGCAACCCACTAGAACGAGAACAGGGTTTAGACCGAGAACAAGTCCCACAGGACTGTACAAAATTCCTGACGTCACGAGATAAGGCAGGCCACCAAAAGGACCGACTCACCAAATGTCTGGTACCAAAAATACCTGGATGACCAGCCAATGCGGAGCAATGAATTTCAGACATCACTCTCTTTCTCCACTGGTCAGGAACATACAATTTTCCCATAGGGCAACGCTCAGGTTTATCCTCCTGAAATTCCTCCAGGGCGCGTCTCAAATCAGGCGAAATGGCAGAAAGATCTACCCCTTCACCTAAGATGGTGGTAGGCTCGGTCACACTAAGAGAATCGGCAAAGAAACTCCTAGAAAGGGCATCTGCCTTAACATTCTTAGTGCCCGGAAGAAAAGAGACCACAAAATTAAAACGCGTGAAAAATAAGGCCCATCTAGCCTGTCTAGGATTCAAGCGTTTGGCCGACTCCAGATAAATCAAATTCTTGTGATCGGTGAGGACCACAACTTGATGTCTAGCTCCCTCCAACCAATGACTCCACTCCTCAAATGCCCACTTCATGGCCAACAATTCCCAATTCACCACGTCATAGTTGCGTTCAGATGGGGAGAACTTTCGAGAAAAGAAGGCACAGGGATTCATCTTAGAAGTCACAGGGTCTTTTTGGGACAAAACAGCTCCTGCACCAATCTCAGAAGCATCTACCTCCACCTGAAATGGAAGTGAGACATCAGGTTGCTGTAAAACTGGAGCTGAAGTAAATCTCTGCTTAAGCTCCTGAAATACTGCGATAGCCTCAGGAGACCAATTCAGCACATCAGCGCCCTTCAAGGTCAGATCAGTCAGTGGTTTGACAATACCAGAAAAAATACCTATAAATTTACGATAGAAATTAGCAAAACCCAAAAACTCCTGGAGGGCCTTCAAAGAAGTAGGCTGAACCCAATCATAAATGGCCTGTACCTTGGCCGGGTCCATTTCAATAGTCGATGGAGATAAGATAAATCCCAAAAATGAAATCCTCTGTACACCAAAAAGGCATTTCAATCCCTTAACAAACAGGGAATTCTCCCTCAAAATCCGGAACACAGTCCGGACGTGTTCCACATGAGAATCCCAATCACTAGAAAAGATCAAAATATCATCCAGATAGATGATCAAAAACGTATCCACAAAGTCATGGAAAATGTCATTCATAAAGGACTGGAAGACAGAAGGGGCATTAGTGAGCCCAAAAGGCATCACCAGGTACTCAAAATGTCCCTCTGGAGTATTAAACGCCGTCTTCCATTCATTCCCATGAGGTCAAGCTTAGTAAACCAGCAGGCACTCTTAACTCTGGAGAATAAATCAGACATCAGAGGTAACGGGTACTGATATTTAACCATCATCTTGTTAAGGGAACGATAATCAATACACGTTCTTAATGAACCATCTTTCTTGGCCACAAAAAAAACAGCACCTAAAGGTGACGAGGATGGTCTAATATGACCCTTCTCCAATGACTCCTTAATATAGGATCGCATAGCATCATGTTCGGGTACTGATAAGTAGTGTTGAGCGATACCGTTTGATACCCAAAAATATCGTATCGGATGGTATCGCCCGATACGAAAAAAATATCGGGTATCGCCGATTCCGATACCGGAAGTCCCATTCAAGTCTATGGGACTTCTGGTATCGGAATTTAAAAAAGCCCTTTATTTCCTTGTTGGCTAATTCTACATAATTGAAAACAAATAAGAATCATGTAGAATGTATTGTGGGAGGTGGAGGAGACATTAAAGGCATAGTGGTTTATTCAAACCACATGACATAGCATTAATTCCAATTTTTTTTTTCAAGACGTTCAGAGTTAAAAAGATATTGACTATGTTAACCTTTTTTATATTTTGTCAGATATGTATGTTTCACAACTTCCATGCTCTTCACCTTCTTTTGTACTTCTCCCACACTTTCTCCTTCATGATCCGCAGCAGTAGCATTTTTTTCATCAACTTTTTCTTCACCTTATTCATCTTCTTCTTCTTCATCTTCTTCTCATTAATTTTTTTTTTCCATTCTTCATATTCTTCTTATTCAGCTATTATTAATTTTCATATGCTATTTCTTCATCTTGTTCCTATTCTTCTTTTTCTTCATTTTCTTATGGTGACAGGCATTCCTGTAGTACTTATCTATAAAAGTTATAAGATTACACCTTACGTTCTGCCTGTCACTAAAGATTTACATCAGGATTTGTCCGCGTTCAGTTTGGCCTGCATTAGCAGGCATTTTCCAGGGGCACCACGAGGAGGAACGGACTCACCCCCATTTACTGCTTAGTCTTCTTCTGCTTATAATTTTGATTTCTTCTATGCTGATTTTTATTCTTATGCTTAATGTTCTTCTGCTTTCTGTTCTTCTGCTTTTCCTTTTTCTGCTTCTTGTTCTTCTGTCTTTTGTTCTGTATCTTGGTGGTTGTCTTCATGTTCTTTGTCCTCATGGTCTTATTATTTAGGGTCATATTTCTGGTCTTCTTTGGTGTGGTCTTCAGTGTCGTCATCATCAGGGTCGTCGTCATGGAGATCAATAAGGATTACCAAAGACAATTTCAAAAAGCTTGATCTTGGAAATGTAGCAGAAGGTACAAGAAGGCTGAGAAACTGGCGAGAACCAGCTGACAGTACTGGAACCTGTAGTGGCAGCAGAAGGAACACTAGCCAATGGCACTACTGAGGAACAGCTGACGGTGCTGGACCCCGGATACCGAGATGGAGGCACCTAGGCCAAAGGCTCTGGCAAGAACCAGCTGACAGTGCTGGCACCCGAATGGGTAGCAGAAGGAACAAGAGCCAATGGCACTATCGAGGACCAACTGACGGTGCTGGACCACGGTTACTAAGCAGAAGGTACCTGTGCTAAAAAGCACTACCAAGGACCAGCTGACGGTGCTGGACTTTGGATACCGAGATGGAGGCACCTAGGCCAAAGGCTCTGGCGAGAACCAGCTGACAGTGCTGGCACCCAGATGGGTAGCAGAAGGAACAAGAGCCAATGGCACTACCGAGGACCAACTGACGGTGCTGGACCACGGTTACTAAGCAGAAGGTACCTGTGCAAAAAAGCACTACCAAGGACCAGCTGACGGTGCTGGACTTCGGATACCGAGATGGAGGCACCTAGGCCAAAGGCTCTGGCGAGAACCAGCTGACAGTGCTGGAACCCGGGTGGGTAGCAGAAGGTACCCATCCAAAGCAAAGTAGCCAGGCCGCAAGCGGGCCGCAGTTAGCAAAACCCACAGTACTACAGGGGGTCCATGTTCCATTGGCACTACGGATTCAGCCTTGAGTGCCAGTTCCCGCAGCCCACATAGGAGTCACCTAAACTGCAGGCAGGCACCGTAGAGTCGGCTAACCCGGCCGCAAGACGACAGAACAACGGATTGGTGGCATAGTGACCTTGACACTACCCGGAAACAGCTGGCGTGCTGGAACCAGGCTGGGCAACAGGGAGTACCCGTGCCAAAGACACTGCCGAGAACCAGCTGACGGTGCTGGAACCCAGATGGGTAGCAAAAGCTACAAGAGCCAATGGCATTACCGAGGAACAGCTGACGGTGCTGGACCACGGTTACTAGGCAGGAGGTACCTGTGCTAGAAAGCACTACCAAGGACCTGCTGATGTTGCTGGACCTCGGATACCAAGATGGAGGCACCTAGGCCAAAGGCTCTGGCGAGAACCAGCTGACAGTGCTGGAACCCGGGTGGGTAGCAGAAGGTACCTATCCAAAGCAAAGTAGCCAGGCCGCAAGCCGGCTGCAGTTACCGAAACCCACAGTCCTACAGGGGGTCCATGTCCCATTGGCACTACGGATCCAGCCTTGAGTGCCAGTTCCCGCAGCCCACATAGGAGTCACCTAAACTGCAGGCACCGTAGAGTCGGCTAACCCGGCCGCAAGACGACAGGACAACGGATTGGTGGCATAGTGACCTTGACACTACCCGGAAACAGATGGCGTGCTGGAACCAGGCTGGGCAACAGGGAGTACCCGTGCCAAAGACACTGCCGAGAACCAGCTGACGGTGCTGGAACCCAGATGGGTAGCAAAAGCTACAAGAGCCAATGGCACTACCGAGGAACAGCTGACGGTGCTGGACCATGGTTACTAGGCAGGAGGTACCTGTGCTAGAAAGCACTACCAAGGACCTGCTGACGTTGCTGGACCTCGGATACCGAGATGGAGGCACCTAGGCCAAAGGCTCTGGCGAGAACCAGCTGACAGTGCTGGAACCCTGGTAGGTAGCAGAAGGTACCCATGCAAAGCAAAGTAGCCAGGCCGCAAGCCGGCCGCAGTTACCGAAACCCACAGTCCTACAGGGGTCCATGTCCCATTGGCACTATGGATCCAGCCTTGAGTGCCAGTTCCCGCAGCCCACATAGGAGTCACCTAAACTGCAGGCACCGTAGAGTCGGCTAACCCGGCCGCAAGACGACAGGACAACGGATTGGTGGCATAGTGACCTTGACACTACCCGGAAACAGCTGGCGTGCTGGAACCAGGCTGGGCAGGAGGGAGTACCCGTGCCAACGAAACTTCTGAGCAGCAACTGGTGATGTTGGAGCCCAGGGACAATCATGGTGTAGGCTGAGGCCTACTTGGTGGCAGTATTATATAGGTTGTAGACTACAACAGACTGTCAACGTGCTCCAATTAGGCATCTGTCTTCACTCTGTTTCCAGGATTTCACATGACCACCAACACCGCCAGTTTATGCGTACAGTAGCTGTATGCCCAATCCACACGTATTCCTGTGTTACTGGGGTTCTGTAATGTCAGCAGATCCCCTGATGTGTGTCTGCCAATGTCTACTGCTCTGTCCACATTCCCACCGCTTGCAGTGGAAGGTGGACAGCGCAGGAGACAGTGCCGGACACACATTGGGGGATCTGCTCACGTAACAGAACACCAGGAACACAGGAACACGTGTGGAATGCGTGGACGGCAACTGTGAGCAGGAACTGGCGGTGTTGGAGGTCAGGGGAAATACTAGAGACAGAGTGGAGACAGAGGCCAAATCAGAGAATGTTTAAATCTGAAGTAGTTACAATTTGGAGGCAGCAGCACTTTGCCCTCCACACAGCAGGGGATCAGCTGACGTTACCAACCCCCACTTTCACATGAACGAGTGTTTTTTTCTGTGTGGACAGCACTTCAGAGCACCAACTAGCGTTGTTGGAGCCCAGGGACAATCATGGTGCAGGCCGAGGCCTACTTGGTGGCAGTTTTAGATTGTTTGTAGGCTACAACAGACTTTCAACGTGCTCCAGTTAGGCATCTGTCTCCACTCTGTTTCCAGGATTTCACGTGACCACCAACACCGCCAGTTTATGCGTACAGCAGCCATCTGTCCAATCCACACGTGTTCCTGTGTTACTGGGGTTCTGTAATGTCAGCAGATCCCCTGATGTGTGTCTGCCAATGTCTCCTGCTCTGTCCACATTCCCACCGCTTGCAGTGGGAAGGTGGACAGCGCAGGAGACGGTGCCAGACACACATTAGGGGATCTGCTGACATTACAGAACCCCAGGAACACAGGAACACGTGTGGAATGCGTGGACGGCAACTGTGAGCAAGAACTGGCGGTGTTGGAGATCAGAGGAAATACTAGAGACAGAGTGGAGACAGAGGCCAAATCAGAGAATGTTTAAATCTGAAATAGTTACAATTTTGGAGGAAGCAGCAGTTTGCCCTCCACACAGCAGGGGATCAGCTGACGTTACTGAACCCCACTTTCACATGAACGAGTGTTTTGTTCTGCGTGGACAGCACTTCCGAGCACCAACTGGCGTTGTTGGAGCCCAGGGATAGTCATTTTGTAGGCTGAGTCCTACTTGGAGGTAGTTTAAGATAAGACGTTGTTTGAATTTGGAGGCAGCAGCAGTTTGCCCTCCACACAGCAGGGGATCAGCTGACGTTACCGAACCCCACTTTCACATGAACGAGTGTGTTTTGTCTGTGTGGACAGCACTTCTGAGCACCAACTGGCGGTGTCGGAGCCTAGAGAAAATCAGGTAGTAGGCCGAGGCCTACTTGGTGGCAGTTTTCGATTGTTTCTAGACTACTACTAACTGTCAATGTACTCCAGTTAGGCCTCTGTCTTCACTCTGTTTCGAGTATTTCCTCTGGCTTCCAACCATGCCAGTTGCTGCTCTGAAATGCCGTCTGCACAACCCACACTTGTTCCTGTGTTACTGGGGTTCTGTAACAGCAGCTTCTCCCTAGAGGTGAGTCAGGCAATGTCTCCTGCTCTGTCCACTTTTGCACTACAAGTAGTGGGAATGTAGACAAAGCAGGAGACATTGCCGGACTCACCTCTGGAGATGAGCAGATGTTACAGGACCCAGGTAACACAGGAACAAGTGTGGATTGTGCAGACGGCACTTGAGAGCAGAAACAGGCGGTGTTGTAGGCCGGAGGAAATACTCAAAACAGAGTAAAGACAGAGGGCAAATCAGAGAACATATGAAATCAGAGGTAGTCAGAAGGTGTAGGCAGCAGGAGAGTTTGCCGTACACACAGCAGGGGATAGCTGACGTTACCGAACCCCACTTACACATGAGCGAGTGTTTTGTCTCTGCGGACAGCACTTCTGAGCACCAACTGGCGGTGTCGGAGACAGGGAAAATCAGGTAGTAGGCCGAGGCCTACTTGGAGCCAGGTGTAAATCTGAGGTTGTTTGACTGTGGAGGGAGCAGGACACTTTGCCATACACACAGCAGGGGATCAGCTGACATTACCGACCCCCACTTACACATGAGCGAGTGTTTTGTCTGTGTGGAGAGCACTTCTGAGCACCAACTGGTGGTGTCGGAGCCCAGGAAAAATCAGGTAGTAGGCCGAGGCCTACTTGGAGCCAGGTGTAAATCTGAGGTTGTTTGACTGTGGAGGGAGCAGGACACTTTGCCATACACACAGCAGGGGATCAGCTGACGTTACCGACCCCCACTTACACATGAGCGAGTGTTTTGTCTGTGCGGACAGCACTTCTGAGCACCAACTGGCGGTGTCGGAGCACAGGGAAAATCAGGTAGTAGGCCGAGGCCTACTTGGTGGCAGTTTGCGATTGTTTCTAGACTACTACTAACTGTCAACGTACTCCAATTAGGCCTCTGTCTTCGCTCTGTTTCGAGCATTTCCTGTTATGATTGAGTCACCGTAGGAGGCAAAAATAGAAATGCTAGCTAAGTCCAGAAAACCAGAGTAGTTGGCAGCTATCGGATTGCAGACCCCTGAACCTATCAACACAACTAGCAGTAGCCGTGGGGGGCTCTTACGATGCCCTAGGCCACTCGATCACAGCCGGAGGACTACATAGCCTAAAGACAGAAAGGGAAATCTAAACTGCCCCAGAGCAAACCCCAAAGCAAAAGGCAGCCCCCCACATATAATGACGGTGAAGCAAGAAGAAAGAACAAAACACAGACAGAAAGATAGACTGAGCAAAGATGGGGCCCACGCTAGCTTAGATAGGAAAGGACAGGAAGGCTGCTGTCTGCAATCTGTGAAAAACCCTATGAAAATAAGAGCCAACAAACTGACAGTAAAAAAGGCCCTGAAGACGCTAGGCTTCAAAAAGCTATGTCAGTACTCAGGAAAATTCTGAAGACAGAGCAACAGGCAAAAGGAGATTCAGCTCACCCCAGCAGGGAATGGCAGAATCCAGAAAAGCAAGGAAAACAAAACACTAATGCAAAAAGGCAAAGCAGAAATCTTAGCTTTAGATGAGCAGGAATCAGACTGGTTTCCTAGAAGTCCACAGAAAAATCACCCGCAGGCCAGAAGGGCGTCGGCAGCCTTATATCCAGTCATTAACTCCACTCAGCCAGTCATCATCATCAGCCCCAGGTGTTTGACAATCAGGCTCACTCCCTTTCTTCACCAGAAGAGGGAGTTCCTCGGGCCTCAGTAGTGAAGGGGAAAATGAACTCACAACAGTACCTCCCCCTTGAGGAGGGGTCACCGAACCCTCAACCACGCCACCAGGGCGATCAGGGTGAGCCCGATGAAAGGCACGCACCAATCTTTTGGCATGAATATCAGAGGCAGAGACCCAGGAATTATCCTCCTGACCATAACCCTTCCACTTAACCAAATACTGGAGTCTCCGTCTAGCCAGATGGGAATCCAGTACTTTCTCTACCTCATATTCCAAGTTACCTTCAACCAATACAGGGTCTGGAGGTGCAACCCCCGGAACAACAGGTTCAACAAACCTCTTCAACAAAGATTTATGGAACACATTATGGATTTTAAATGTGACAGGAAGAGCCAAACAAAAAGAGACCGGATTAATAATCTCCAAAATCTTGTAAGGTCCAATAAATCTAGGCTTAAACTTAGGAGAAGCCACCTTCATAGCAATATTTTTTGATGATAACCACACCATATCACCAACCTTAAATTGGGGACCAATGGTCCTATGTCGGTTGGAAAACCGCTGGGCCTTTTCCTGGGAGAGAGATAACTTATCCACCACTTGGTCCCAGATCTGGTGCATTCTCTCCACCACAGTGTCAACCCCTGGGCAGGCAGAGGGCTCCACCTGCCCTGAAGAAAATCGAGGATGAAACCCAAAGTTACAAAAAAAAGGAGACATCAAAGTGGCAGAACTAGCTGTATTATTTAAAGCAAATTCGGCCAAGGGCAAAAATGAAACCCAATCATCCTGATCAGCAGAAATAAAACATCTCAAATATGACTCCAAGGTCTGGTTTGTTCTCTCTGTCTGCCCATTGGTCTGAGGGTGAAAAGCAGAGGAGAAGGACAACTGAATTCCCAGCTTGGAACAGAAAGTTCTCCAAAATCTAGACACAAACTGGACTCCTCTGTTAGATACAATGTTCTCAGGAATCCCGTGCAAGCGAACCACCTGTTGTAAAAACAGGGGCACCAATTCAGAGGAAGACGGCAACTTAGGGAGTGGTACAAGATGAACCATCTTAGAGAACCTATCACAAATCACCCAAATAACAGTCATCCTTTGAGAGACAGGCATACCAGAGATTAAATCCATTGAAATATGGGTCCATGGCCTCTTGGGCACAGGCAAAGGCATCAACAACCCACTAGAGCGAGAACACGATTTAGACCGGGAGCACGTCCCACAGGACTGCACAAAATTCCTGACATCACGAGACTATGCGGGCCACCAAAAAGACCGACTCACCAGATCTCTAGTACCAAAAATACCTGGATGACCAGCCAAAGCAGAGCAATGAACTTCAGACATCACTCTCTTCTTCCACTGGTCAGGAACATACAACTTTCCACTGGGACAACGCTCAGGTTTGTCCTCCTGGAACTCTTCCAGAGCACGTCTCAAATCGGGCGAGATGGCAGAACGAACTACCCCTTCGCCTAAGATGGTAACAGGCTTGGTCACCACAGGAGAATCAGCAAAGAAGCTCCTAGAGAGGGCGTCAGCCTTGACATTCTTAGTTCCAGGAAGAAAAGAAACCACAAAATCAAAACGTGTAAAAAAACAAGGCCCACCTAGCCTGTCTAGGGTTCAAGCACTTAGCCGACTCTAGGTAAATCAAATTCTTGTGGTCAGTGAGGACCACGACTTGCTGCTTAGCTCCCTCCAACCAATGTCTCCACTCCTCAAATGCCCATTTCATGGCCAACAGTTCCCGATTCCCCACATCATAGTTCCGTTCAGATGGAGAGAACTTTCGGGAAAAGAAAACACAGGGATTCATTTTAGATGTTACAGGATCCTTTTGGGACAAAACAGCTCCTGCACCAATCTCAGAAGCGTCCACCTCTACCTGGAACGGAAGTGAGACATCAGGTTGCCGCAAAACCGGGGCGGAGGTGAATCTTCGCTTCAGCTCCTGAAAGGAAGAAACAGCCTCCGGAGACCAATTTAACACATCAGCACCCTTCTTAGTCAAATCAGTTAATGACTTGGCAATACTAGAAAATTTTGCTATAAATTTCCGATACAAATTAGCAAAACCCAAAAACTTCTGGAGGGCCTTCAAAGAAGTGGGCTGAACCCAATCGTAAATGGCCTGTACCTTGGCCGGGTCCATTTCAATAGTTGACGGGGACAAAATAAATCCCAAAAAAGAAATCCTCTGTACTCCAAAAAGGCATTTAGATCCTTTGACATACAGGGAATTCTCCCTCAAGATCCGGAACACAGTCCGAATATGTTCCACATGAGAATCCCAATCCTTGGAGAAGATCAAAATATCATCCAGATAGATAATCAAAAATTTATCGACAAAATCTCGGAAAATATCGTTCATGAAGCACTGGAAGACAGAAGGGGCATTAGTGAGCCCAAAAGGCATCACCAGGTACTCAAAATGTCCCTCCAGACTATTAAACGCCATCTTCCATTCATCCCCATGCTTAATGCGAATAAGATTATACGCCCCCCTGAGGTCAAGCTTGGTAAACCAGCAAGCACCTTTAACTCTGGAGAATAGATCAGAAATCAGGGGTAACTGATACTGATATTTAACAGTAATTTTGTTGAGAGCACGATAATCAATACAAGGTCTTAATGATCCATCCTTTTTGGCTACAAAAAAAAAACCGGCACCTAAGGGTGACGAGGATGGTCTAATATGACCCTTCTCCAACGCCTCCTTAATATAGGACCGCATAGCCTCGTGCTCAGGTACAGATAAATTGAAGAGCCGACCCTTGGGAAATTTACACCCCGGGCTCAGTTCAATAGCACAGTCATAACTCCTATGAGGAGGCAGAGACGCAGACTCATTCTCACTAAATACATCATAAAAGTCCGCCAAATAATCAGGAACATCATGCGACTGAGGAGAGGTGGAAAACACCGGAGCCTCACTAAAGGCATACCGACAACCCCAACTCACCACAGACACAGATTTCCAATCCAAAACTGGATTATGAATTTGTAACCAGGGAAACCCCAGAACAATAGTATCATGCAGATTATGTAACACCAAAAACCTGCAATTTTCTTGATGGTCTGGGGCGACCCGCATTACCACCTGGGTCCAAAACTGAGGTTTATTTTTAGCCAAAGGAGTAGCATCAATACCCCTCAAAGGGATAGGCGTCTGCAGAGGTGTCATCGGAAATCCACAACGTTTAGCAAAATCCAAGTCCATTAGGTTTAGAGCTGCTCCCGAATCCACAAAAGCCTTGGCGGAAAATGTGGACAGGGAGCAGATCAGAGTAATAGCCAGAAGAAACTTAGGTTGAACACCACCAACAGAAAACGTGTGTGCAAAGCGTTTCTCGCTTTTAGGACAGACAGAAATAATATGCGAGGCATCTCCACAGAAAAAACACAACTTATTACGCCTTCTGAACTCCTGACGCTGCTCTCTGGAAAAACTCTATCACATTGCATAGGTTCAGACATCTGTTCAACAGGTGGCAACACCTCTCTTGCAGCTCTGCATTCGCGTAAACGCCGATCAACCTGAATGGCTAAAGACATAGAATCGTCCAGACCAGAGGGAACAGGAAATCCCACCATAGTATCTTTTATGGCTTCTGACAACCCCTTCCGAAAGAGAGCAGCCAAGGCATTATCATTCCAGGTAGTAAGTACTGCCCACTTTCGGAATTTTTGACAGTACAATTCTGCAGAATCACGACCCTGGTTCAATGCCAGCAGGGTCTTTTCAGCCTGATCAATGGCATTAGGTTCGTCATACAACAACCCCAAAGCTTGAAAGAATACGTTCACATTAGTCAGAATAGGATCATCTGGTTTCAAAGAAAACGCCCAATCCTGGGGATCGCCACGCAGCAAAGAGATGACAATTTTAACCTGCTGCGCGGAGCTCCCTGTCGAGTTAGGCTTCAAGGCAAAAAATAATTTACAATTATTTTTGAAATTCAAAAATTTAGACCGATCCCCAAAAAATACATCAGGTGTAAGAATCTTTGGTTCAGCAGCATGTGAATGAGCAAGGTAGGCGGAAATTCCCCGCACTTCAGCAGCGAGCTGCTCCACACGATCAGACAATTGCTTTATCTCCATTGAGAGAAAAAAAAAAAAATTCCCCCTATGGCCTCAGAGATATAGAGGAAAAATATACGCACCCTTTTCTTTTTTTTTTTTTTTATACAATTCTTTCCTGCTATTGAGTACCCTAGAATCTGCGGTAAGGCGGGTGATTCTGTAATGATTGAGTCACCGTAGGAGGCAAAAATAGAAATGCTAGCTAAGTCCAGAAAACCAGAGAAGTTGGCAGCTATCGGATTGCAGACCCCTGAACCTATCAACACAACTAGCAGTAGCCGTGGGGGGCTCCTACGATGCCCTGGGCCCCTCGATCACAGCCGGAGGACTACATAGCCTAAAGACAGAAAGGGAAATCTAAACTGCCCCAGAGCAGACCCCAAAGCAAAAGGCAGCCCTCCACATATAATGACGGTGAAGCAAGAAGAAAGAACAAAACACAGACAGAAAGATAGACTGAGCAAAGATGGGGCCCATGCTAGCTTAGATAGGAAAGGACAGGAAGGCTGCTGTCTGCAATCCGTGAAAAACCCTATGAAAATAAGAGCCAACAAACTGACAGTAAAAAAGGCCCTGAAGACGCTTCAAAAAGCTATGTCAGTACTCTGAAGACAGTATTCTGAAGACAGAGCAACAGGCAAAAGGAGATTCAGCTCATCCCAGCAGGGAATGGCAGAATCCAGAAAAGCAAGGAAAACAAAACACTAATGCAAAAAGGCAAAGCAGAAATCTTAGCTTTAGATGAGCAGGAATCAGACTGGTTTCCTAGAAGTCCACAGAGAAATCACCCGCAGGCCAGAAGGGCGTCGGCAGCCTTATATCCAGTCATTAACTCCACTCAGCCAGTCATCATCATCAGCCCCAGGTGTTTGACAATCAGGCTCACTACCTTTCTTCACCAGAAGAGGGAGTTCCTCGGGCCTCAGTAGTGAAGGGGAAAATGAACTCACAACAATTTCCTCTGGCTTCCAACCACGCCAGTTGCTGCTCTGAAATGCCGTCTGCACAACCCACACTTTTTCCTGTGTTACTGGGGTTCTGTAACAGCAGCTTCTCCCTAGAGGTGAGTCAGGCAATGTCTCCTGCTCTGTCCATATTTCCACTACAAGTAGTGGGAATGTAGACAAAGCAGGAGACATTGCCGTGCTCACCTCTGGAGATGAACACAGGAACAAGTGTGGATTGTGCAGATGGCACTTGAGAGCAGA
The DNA here is from genome assembly GCF_039654945.1 of Dendrobates tinctorius. Taxonomy (NCBI): domain Eukaryota; kingdom Metazoa; phylum Chordata; class Amphibia; order Anura; family Dendrobatidae; genus Dendrobates; species Dendrobates tinctorius. Next base: position 52,635,384 of record NW_027361829.1, read on the forward strand.
AACAGGCGGTGTTGTAGGCCAGAGGAAATACTCAAAACAGAGTGGAGACAGAGGGATAATCAGAGAACATATTAAATCAGAGGTAGTCAGAAGTTGTAAGCAGCAGAAGAGTTTGCCGTACACACAGCAGGGGATCAGCTGACGTTACCGAACCCCACTTACACATGAGCGAGTGTTTTGTCTGTGCGGACAGCACTTCTGAGCACCAACTGGCGCTGTCGGAGCCCAGGGAAAATCAGGTAGTAGGCCGAGGCCTACTTGGAGCCAGGTGTAAATCTGAGGTTGTTTGACTGTGGAGGGAGCAGGACACTTTGCCATACACACAGCAGGGGATCAGCTGACGTTACTGAACCCCACTTACACATGAGCGAGTGTTTTGTCTGTGCGGACAGCACTTCTGAGCACCAACTGGCGGTGTCGGAGCACAGGGAAAATCAGGTAGTAGGCCGAGGCCTACTTGGTGGCAGTTTTCGATTGTTTCTAGACTACTACTAGCTGTCAACGTACTCCAATTAGGCCTCTGTCTTCACTCTGTTTCGAGTATTTCCTCTGGCTTCCAACCACGCCAGTTGCTGCTCTGAAATGCCGTCTGCACAACCCACACTTGTTCCTGTGTTACTGGGGTTCTGTAACAGCAGCTTCTACCTAGAGGTGAGTCAGGCAATGTCTCCTGCTTTGTCCACTTTTCCACTACAAGTAGTGGGAATGTAGACAAAGCAGGAGACACTGCCGTGCTCACCTCTGGAGATGAGCAGATGTTACAGGACCCAGGTAACACAGGAACAAGTGTGGATTGTGCAGACGGCACTTGAGAGCAGAAACAGGCGGTGTTGTAGGCCGGAGGAAATACTCAAAACAGAGTGGAGACAGAGGGCAAATCAGAGAGCATATTAAATCAGAGGTAGTCAGAAGTTGTTTGCCATACACACAGCAGGGGATCAGCTGACGTTACCGAACCCCACTTACACATGAGCGAGTGTTTTGTCTGTGTGGACAGCACTTCTGAGCATCAACGGGCGTTGCTGTAGCCCAGGAAATAAAGTTCAGGTCATAGAAACATGAACACAACAGGAGACCTGGATCCTGTTGCCAGCCAATTATTTATTCTGGAAGAGGACTGGCAAATTCAGGTGAGATCCAGGCCTTGTTCATTTTCAGAAAAGTAAGCCGGTCAACACCTGCAGCACTAAAGACACGTTCTGATAATACACTGGCAGCAAGGCAAGCCAGCACCTCCAATGCATACTGGCTAAGCTCTGGCCATGTATCCAGCTTAGAGACCCAATACTTGAACGGGGAAGAGCCGTCTGGGAGTACACTAACAGGGCAAGACAAGTAGTCTGTCACCATCTGACGGAAACGTTGCCTCCTGCTGACTGGAGCCATCTGTGATGGTGTAGCCATTTGTGGCGGTCCCACAAAACTTTTCCACATTTGGCCATACTGGCCTTGCCTTGTCCTGTGGCACTACCTCTGCTACCTCTTTGTGCAGAGCTTCCTCCACTGCCTCTACCCACATGGCTGCTTTGAAAAGCACTACCAGCAACACTTGCGGGGGGAATGGAGAACATGATGGCCTGCACAAGTGTTTCTTGGTACTCCCGCATTTTTCACTCCCGGTTCAACTGTGATATGAGGCTTTGTAAGTTGTCCCGGTAGCGAGGATCTAGGAGGGTGTACACCCAATAATCAGCCGTGTGGAGAATGTTGGCGATGCGGCGGTTATTTAACAAGCACTGCAGCATGAAATCAACCATGTGCTGCAGACTGCCAACTGGACCGGAAACGCTGTCCCCAGCTTGAGGCAGCATCTCTACCTGCTCAGCATCACCCCACCCTCGCTGTACACACTGACTACTAGAGCCTTGTGTACCTCCCTCCTCTGGAGAGATGTGTTCCTCCTCCTCCATTGACTCCTCGTCATCCTCCTCACTAAGTGTCCGCTGCCTGGGCCTTTGTGTGGAAGCACGTTGCGCAGACGCAGAAGCAGATGGCATTTCTGACTCCTCATCCTCGACCTCTTCAAAAACCTCCTCACTTAGTGCTTGTAAGGTTTTTTGAAGCAGACAGATGAGGGGGACAGTCATGCTGATTAGTGCATCATCTGCACTGGCCATCCGCGTGGAGTCATCGAAGGCACGCAAAACTTGGCAGATGTCCCTCATAGTGGCCCACTCAGTGGTGGTGAAGTGTGTCCGGCGCACAGTGCGACTTGTTTGCGCCTGATGCAGCTGGTACTCCATTACTGCTGCCTGCTGCTCACACAACCGCTCCAACATATGTAACGTTGAATTCCACCTGGTGGGGAGGTCACATATGATGCGATGTTCTGGCAGGCGGAATCGGCGTTGCAGAGATGCAATGCGCGATCTTGCCATGCTGGAACGCCGCAAGTGAGCACACTCTAGGCGAACCTTGTGCAGCAGTGCATCAAGATCCGAATAGTCCCTCAGAAAGCTCTGCACGACCAAATTGAGCACGTGTGCCAGACATGGTATGTGAGTGAGGTTGCCTAGGCCCAGAGCTGCCACTAGATTTCATCCATTGTCACTCACTACCAAACCTGGCTGGAGATTCGCTGGCACAAACCACACATCGCTCTCCTGCTTGATGGCATTCCAGAGCTCCTGTGCTGTGTGGCTCCGATTCCCCAAAGAAATTAATTTAAGGACGGCCTGTTGACGTTTGGCCACACCTGTGCTCATATCTGGCCTAACAGGCTCATGCAGTGCTGATTCCGAGGAACTAGAGTAGGAGGAGGACTCAATATGTACAGACTGCATTCCTGCAATCCTTGGAGTTGGCAGAATACGTACAGAGCCACTCTCCAGATCTGTACCCGGCTCCACAACATTGACCCAATGGGCAGTGAGGGAAAGGTATCGTCCCTGTCCATGGCTACTGGTCCACGCATTGGTGGTCAGGTGGACCTGCTACTGACGGCGTTTAGTAGCGCATTTTTTATTTTTCCCTCCACATGCTTTTGCAGGGCAGGGACGGCTTGCCTGCTGAAATAAAAGCGGCTGGGCACATTATATTGTGGAACTGCCAATGACATCAAGTTCCGGAAGGTGTCAGTCTCCACCAGTCTGAATGACAGCATCTCAAGGGCCAGTAGTTTGGCAATGCCGGCATTCAGAGCCAGTGCTCGGGGATGGTTTGCCGAGTATGGCCGCTTTTTCTCCCATGCCTGTGCTACCGATTGCTGGTGAGTGGCCTGGGAGTGTGCTGATGACTGAGAACGTGGTTCAGTGGGTAGAATTTCACTGGGTCTCTGGACAATAGTGGCAGTGGTTCTTCCATGGCGTTCCAGTGAGGAAGCCAAACCAGCTGTGTGTGAGCTGGAGGAAGAGGCCCCAACACAAGCTGAAGAGGTGGTAGGTGCTGCTGAAGGTTGGCCTACATCTTCAGTGTGTCTGTGTAACTCCACCTCGTGCTTGGTACGCACATGCTTCCACATATTTGTGGTATTGAGGTTGCTCACATTTTTCCCTCGTTTCACTTTCTGATGACACAGCTTGCATTTGACAAAGCAAATGTCATCTGCAACAGTGTCAAAAAAAGACCACGCACTGCAAGTCCTGGGAGCGCCCGTTTTGTGTTTTGGAAGAGGATTGCTCCTCACGGGTGCCAAAGTGGAGGCTACAGGCAACCAAGTCTGCCCCCGCCCTCTCCCTCCTCTTTTGGCCATTCGGGGAATCTCTTCCTCAGAGCTGCTCCTGTTGTGAGTTCATTTTTCCCTTCACTATTGAGGTCTGATGAACTCCCTCCTCTGGTGAAGGAAGGTAGTGAGGCTGATTATCAGACACCTGGGCAGCTAGATGATGACTGGGTGGCTGGAATTGAGGACTGGATATAAGGCTGCCGACGGCCTTCTTCCTGGCTGGTGATTTTCGTGCTGGATTCTTGGAGACCCATCTGATTCCTGCATCTCAAAGCTAAGTTTTTCTGCTCTGCTTTGTACTCTTCTGGTTTGTTTTTTGTTTTGCCTTGTTTTTTGGGAGTTCTGCCATCCCCGGCCGGGGGTGAGCTGAATTCCATTTTTGTCTCTGATCTGTTGATCTTTTGCTCTGTCTTCAGAATATACCTGAGTGCTGATATAGTCTTTTGAAGCCTAGCGACTTCAGGGCCTGTTTTTCCTATCAGTCGGTTGGCTCATTTTGATAGGGTTTTTGCAGATGGCAGACAGCAGCTTTCCTCTCCTGTCCTATGTAGTTAGCTTGGGCCCCATCATTTGCTCAACCTATCTTTCTATCTGTGTTCGTGTTTTCATCTTGCTTCACCGTCATTATATGTTGGGGGCTGCCTATTGCTTTGGGGTCTGCTCTGGGGCAGTTTAGTTTTTCCCCTTTCTGTCTTTAGGCTATCTAGTTCTCCGGCTGTGATCGAGGGGTCAAGGGCACCGTAGGAACCCCCCACGGCTACTACTAGTTGTTGTGGATAGGTCCAGGGGTCTGCAATCCGATAGCTGCCGACCTCTCTGGTTTTTCTGGACTCAGCTGGTATTTTGTTTTTTCCTCCTTCGGTGACTCATCATAACAGAATCACCAACCATACCGCAGATCCTAGGGTACTCAATAGCAGGAGAGAATTGTAAAGAGAAAGAAAAATAAAAAAAGGAAAGAAAAAGGGAAAAAAAAAAAAAAGTGTCAGAATTTTTTTTTTTTTTTGTGTGCATATTTTTTCCTGTATATCTCTGAGGCCGTAGGGGGAATTTTTCTCTCAATGGAGATGAAGCAATTGTCTGATCGTGTGGAGCAGCTTGCTCATTCACATGCGGCTGAACCAAAGATTCCCACTCCGGATGTGTTTTTTGGGGATCGGTCTAAATTCTTGAATTTCAAGAATAATTGTAAATTATTTTTTGCCTTGAAGCCTAACTCGTCGGGGAACTCCGCGCAGCAGGTTAAAATTGTCATCTCTTTGCTGCGCGGCGATCCCCAGGATTGGGCGTTTTCTTTGAAACCTGATGATCCTATTCTGAATAATGTGAACGCATTTTTTCAGGCCTTGGGGTTGTTGTATGATGAACCTAATGCTACTGATCAGGCTGAAAAGACCCTGTTGGCATTAAGCCAGGGTCGGGATTTGGCAGAGCTGTACTGTCAAAAATTCCGAAAGTGGGCAGTCCTTACTACCTGGAATGATGGTGCCTTGGCAGCCCTCTTTCAGAAGGGTTTGTCAGAAACTGTAAAAGATACTATGGTGGGATTTCCTGTTCCCTCTGGTCTTGACGATTCTATGTCATTAGCCATTCAGGTGGATCGGCGAAATTTCTCCCCATACGAACGTAACTATGATGTGGGGAATCGGGAACTGTTAGCCATGAAATGGGCATTTGAGGAGTGGAGACATTGGTTGGCGGGAGCCAAACACCAAGTCGTGGTCCTTACTGACCATAAGAATTTGATTTACCTGGAGTAGGCCAAGCGCTTGAATCCTAGACCGGCTAGGTGGGCCTTGTTTTTCACACGTTTTGATTTTGTGGTCTCTTTTCTTCCGGGCACTAAGAATGTCAAGGCAGACGCCCTCTCTAGGAGTTTCCTTGCTGATTCTCCTGTTGTGACTAAGCCTGCTACCATCTTAGGCGAGGGGGTAGTTCTTTCTGCCATCTCGCCCGATTTGAGACGTGCTCTGGAAGAGTTTCAGGAGGACTAACCTGAGCGTTGTCCCAGTGGAAAGTTGTATGTTCCTGACCAGTGGAGGAAGAGAGTGATGTCTGAAGTTCATTGCTCTGCATTGGCTGGTCATCCAGGTATTTTTGGTACTAGAGATCTGGTGAGTCGGTCTTTTTGGTGGCCCGCCTTGTCTCGTGATGTCAGGAATTTTGTGCAGTCCTGTGGGACTTGCTCCCGGTCTAAACCTTGTTCTCGCTTTAGTGGCTTGTTGATGCCTTTGCCGGTGCCCAGGAGGCCATGGACCCATATTTCAATGGATTTTATCTCTGATATGCCTGTCTCTCAGAGAATGACCGTTATTTGGGTGATTTGTGATAGATTCTCTAAGATGGTCCATCTTGTACCACTCCCTAAGTTGCCATCTTCCTCTGAGTTAGTGCCCTTGTTTTTGCAACAGGTGGTTCGCTTGCACGGGATTCCTGAGAACATTGTATCTGACAGAGGAGTTCAGTTTGTGTCTAGATTTTGGAGGACTTTCTGTTCCAAGCTGGGAATTCAGTTGTCCTTCTCCTCTGTGTTTCACCCTCAGACCAATGGGCAGACGGAGAGAACAAACCAGACTTTGGAGTCGTATTTGAGATGTTTTATTTCTGCCGATCAGGATGATTGGGTTTCATTTTTGCCCTTGGCCGAATTTGCTTTAAATAATAGAGCTAGTTCTGCCACTTTGATGTCACCTTTTTTTGTAACTTTGGTTTTTATCCTTGATTCTCTTCAGGGCAGGTGGAGTCTTCTGCCTGCCCAGGTGTTGACACTGTGGTGGAGACAATGCACCAGATCTGGGACCAAGTAGTGGATAAGTTGTCTCTCTCCCAGGAAAAGGCCCAGCGGTTTTCCAACCGGCGTAGGACCGTTGGTCCCCAGTTTAAGGTGGGTGATCTGGTTTGGTTGTCATCAAAAAATATCGCTATGAAGGTGGCTTCTCCTAAGTTTAAGCCGAGATTTATTGGACCTTTCAAGATTTTGGAGATTATTAATCCGGTCTCTTTTCGGTTGGCTCTTCCTGTCACATTTAAAATTCATAATGTGTTTCATAAGTCCTTGTTGAAGAGGTTTGTTGAACCAGTAGTTCCTGTGGTGGCACCTCCTGACCCTATATTGGTTGAAGGTAACATGGAATATGAGGTAGAGAAGATACTGGATTCCCGTCTGGCTAGACGGAGACTCCAGTATTTGGTTAAGTGGAAGGGTTATGGTCAGGAGGATAATTCCTGGGTCTCTGCCTCTGATATTCATGCCGAAAGATTGGTGCATGCCTTTCATCGGGCTCACCCGGATCGCCCTGGTGGCATGGATGAGGGTTCGGTGACCCCTCCTCAAGGGGGAGGTACTGTTGTGAGTTCATTTTTCCCTTCACTATTGAGGTCTGATGAACTCCCTCCTCTGGTGAAGGAAGGTAGTGAGGCTGATTATCAGACACCTGGGCAGCTAGATGATGACTGGGTGGCTGGAATTGAGGACTGGATATAAGGCTGCCAACGCCCTTCTTCCTGGCTGGTGATTTTCCTGCTGGATTCTTGGAGACCAGTCTGATTCCTGCATTTCAAAGCTAAGTTTTTCTGCTCTGCTTTGTACTCTTCTGTTTTGTTTTTTGTTTTGCCTTGTTTTTTGGGAGTTCTGCCATCCCTGGCCGGGGGTGACCTGAATTCCATGTTGATCTTTTGCTCTGTCTTCAGAATATACCTGAGTGCTGATATAGTCTTTTGAAGCCTAGTGACTTCAGGGCCTGTTTTTCCTATCAGTCGGTTGGCTCATTTTGATAGGGTTTTTGCAGATGGCAGACAGCAGCTTTCCTCTCCTGTCCTATGTAGTTAGCTTGGGCCCCATCATTTGCTCAACCTATCTTTCTATCTGTGTTCGTGTTTTCATCTTGCTTCACCGTCATTATATGTTGGGGGCTGCCTATTGCTTTGGGGTCTGCTCTGGGGCAGTTTAGTTTTTCCCCTTTCTGTCTTTAGGCTATCTAGTTCTCCGGCTGTGATCGAGGGGTCTAGGGCACCATAGGAACCCCTCACGGCTACTGCTAGTTGTTGTGGATAGGTTCAGGGGTCTGCAATCCGATAGCTGCCAACCTCTCTGGTTTTTCTGGACTTAGCTGGTATTTTGTTTTTTCCTCCTTCGGTGACTCATCATAACATGCTCCCACCACCTTCCTGTGGCTGACGCCATGATGAGTCAAGGACCTCATCATCTCCACTCCCCTCTTCAAGCACCGGCTGGTCCTGGGTTGTCTCGCCAGCACCGTACGCACCAGAAATTGGCAACTGAGTCTCATTATCATCAGATGAGCACTGAGGTGTGCTGACAATAGGCACTGGCCCACCCGCCTCTTCAGATTCAGAGGGCCAAAGCAGTTGCGCATCACTGCATACTCCCTCTTCTTCACGCTCTAGAATGCTGCTTGGCTGGCCACCTCTTTCCAAGCCAACTGATTCTAAGAACAGAAGTAAAGATTGAGATGGCTCCTGTCCAGGGCTCTCAGACTGCCTGGGCAATTTGGCAGGTGGTGAAGAGACAGATGGTTGCTCTTCAGTGCTCTGGCCTTGGGAGGATGCGGAAGTCATTGAAGTGGATGCGCTAGCTGCCATCCATCCGACAACGGCTTCAATTTGTTCGTCACGCAGCAGTGGGGTATGGCGAGGTCCTACAAAGCTGCGCATGAAGGACTGTTACCTGGTAAAAGTGGGGGATGCCGGGTCACTGGTGGCCGCAGCAGACACCGAATCCCCACGTCCTCTCCCTGCTGAATCCCCCCGTCCTCTCCCTGCTGAAACTCCACGGCCACGACCACGTGCCTTACTCCCTGCCTTCTTCATATTGGTAGACTGATAAAGATAGGCAGAAAAGTAAAAAAGGGGTGGCTTAGTGTTCTTATTCCTGAACACCTGCTAACCAGTATAAGAAACACTAATTTGGCTAAGAGTGTGTGTACTACACTTTAATATGATCTAATGTGGCCTACACAACTGTAAAGTGGAGTGTTTGGTGAACTTTATTTCCTTTTTTTTTGGGGGGGGAGAAAAGGATGTGACCAAAGTTTGAAAGCTATAGTATCACAAACTTTTTGGAGCGATTACAATGCAGGAAGCTAACCTACAATGCAATTGATGAGGCTCCAAAAAATAGGGTGATACTAGTCTGGCTGGCTCTGAAGGGCACAAGCCAGCAAAAAGGCTCCTCTATCTAATCCTATATAGTGTTTTCAACCAACCAATGACAATGGATGCGGATGGAAGCACACTAATATAGGAACAAAAATCTGGGTAAATTAGCTGCAAAAAAAGGACTATGTATGAGGCAGTGACGCACGCTGAGCGGACTACAGCTAGTAGAACACACTGCAACGTGAGCTGCACTCACACACAGAGAGATCTATCAGACAGCCAAAAACAGTGTAGAGAAATGGGCTATAGCACTGAAAGGCTGCTGAAAGGCTCCGCTGTCCACTCCTTTAGTGTTTGCAACCAACGTATATGGATACGTATGGAAGCACACTATAGAGGAGAAAAAAAAAAGCAACAATAAAAGAAAAATGTGTATGAGGCAGAGACACACGCTGGGCAGCCTACAAGCAGACGTGCCAGCAGGACACACTACACAGCGTGGGTCTGCACTCACACAGCCCTTGCAGACAGCTATTAAAACAGCACTGCTGGGCTACAAAAATGCTACAGTGGTGGATTATGTAGCCTGGGTAGAGCAATATATATTTTAGATGATCGCTATTTCTAACTGTCCCTCACAGTCTTCAACAGCAGCCTGTCCCTAACTGATTCACAGCAGAGTGACCAGAAATGGCGGCTGCAGCGGTTTTTATAGTGCATCATGACATCATTTCAGCAGCCAATCACAGCCATGCCAGTAGTTAACATGCCTACATGCCTAACAGGATGTGCCCACACTTCTGAGGATCCCCATTGGCTGAATCAAATCGAGCGGGCTCCTAGCATTATGGGAACTTCCGATTCCGGTATTTGATATGAAAAAAGTATCGGAACTAAGTATCGGAATTCCGATACAGCTAATATCGGCCGATACCCGATACTTGCGGTATCGGAATGCTCAACACTACTGATAAGTTGAAAAGCCGACCCTTGGGAAATTTACACCCAGGCATCAACTCAATTGCACAGTTATAACTCTTATGAGGAGGCAAAGACGCAGACTTGCTCTCACTAAATACATCAGAAACATCGGCTAGATAATCAGGAATATCATGAGACTGAAGAGAGGTGGAGAAAACAGGAGCGTCCCTAAGAACACACTGACAACCCCAACTCACCACAGACCCAGATTTCCAATCCAAAACTGGAATATGAGTTTGCAACCAAGGAAAACCCAGAACAATAGTATCATGCAAATTATGCAGCACCAAAAATTTCCAATTTTCTTGGTGGTCTGGGGCAACTCGCATTGTCACCTGGGTCCAAAGCTGAGGTTTATTCTCTACCAAAGCAGTAACATCAATACCCCTCAATGGAATAGGCGTCCGCAGAGGCGTCATGGAAAAACCACAACGTTTAGCAAAGTCCAAATCCATCAGATTCAACGCTGCTCCTGAATCCACAAAAGCCTTCGTGAAAAATGTGGATAAGGAGCAGATCAGAGTAATTGCCAAAAGAAACTTAGGTTGTACACTGCCCACAGCAAATGTGTGTGCAAAACGTTTCTCTCGTTTAGGGCAGACAGAAATAGTATGAGAGACGTCTCCACAGAAAAAACACAGCTTATTACGCCTTCTAAACTCCTGACGTTGCGCCCTAGACAAAACCCCATCACATTGCATAGGTTCAGACGTTTGTTCAAAAGGTGGCAGTGCCTCCCGTGTAGTTTTACGTTCACGTAAGTGCCAATCAACTTGAATGGCTAATGACATAGAATCATCCAGACTAGAGGGAACAGGAAATCCCACCATAACATCTTTTACGGTCTCTGATAAACCCTTCCGAAAGAGAGCTGCCAATGCACTATCATTACATGTAGTAAGGACCGCCCACTTTCGGAATTTCTGACAGTATAACTCTGCAGGATCCTAACCCTGGTTCAATGCCAATAGGGCTCTCTCAGCTTGATCAATAGCATTAGGTTCATCATATAACAACCCCAAGGCTTGAAAAAATGCATCCACATTAGTCAGAATAGGATTTTCAGGTGTCAGAGAAAAAGCCCAATCCTGGGGATCACCGCACAGCAAGGAGATGACAATTTTAACCTGCTGCACAGAGCTCCCCGATGAGTTAGGCTTAAAGGCAAGAAATAATTTACAATTATTCTTAAAATTCAGAAATTTAGACTGATCCCCAGAAAACACATCAGGAGTAGGGATCTTAGGTTCAGCAGTATGTGACTTAATGAGGTAGGTGGAAATTCCCCGCACTTCAGCAGCAAGCTGATCCACACGATTAGACAATTGCTTAATCTCCATTAGAAAAAAGAAAAAAAAAATTCTCCTACGGCCCCAGAGAAAAAAATATATAAATTTAAAAAAAATTCTGACACTTTTTTTTTAACAACTTTTTCCTGCTTTTGAGTACCCTAGATTCTGTGGTATGGCTGGTGATTCTGTTATGAATGGGTCACCGAGGAGAAAAAAGCAAAACAAGCTAAGTCACTGAAAACCAGAGAGGTTGGTAACTATGCAGATTGCAGATCCCTGATCCTACCACACAACTAGCAGCAGCCGTGGAGCGTACCTACGATGTTCCTAGATGCTTCGTCACAGCCAGAGGACTAAATAAGCCTGCAGCATGAAAAGGGGAAAACTAACTGCCCCAGAGCAGACCCCAAAGAAATAGATAGCCCCCACACATGTATTGACGGTGAAACAAGATGAAACCACAAACCCAGGCTGGAAAATAGGCTGAGCAAACGATGGGGCCCAAACTAACTAGAAAGGAAAGGAAAGGGAAATACACTGTCTGCAATCTGCCAAAAATTTTACAAAAATAATGTCCAAAATAGCAAAATTAACCCCAAAGTCACTAGATTTCTCCCACTATAACAGCACTCTGAAATATTCTGAGACAGAGCAAAAAGAGGCCAAACTAGTAAGGGACAAAAATCAAATTGGCAAAATACTGATAAATAAGAGTGGAAATTCAGCACAGCCCCCCGCCGGGGCTGGCTGACCACACAAAAAACTGAATAGACCAACAAAATCAAGTGTGAACATTAGCAGAAAAACTTAGCTTTAGATGACTGGAACAGAGCTGAAAACCAAGAGCTGACAAGCCAGAAGGAATCACCAGCAGCTGAATAGGGCGTTGGCTGTCTTAAATCCAATCTGAGACTCCTGAGGTCCAATCGTCATCCTCATTCTCAGGTGGCAGATCTCCACCGATCAAATCAGCCTCACTACCTCCTGTTACCACCAGAGGGAGTCTGGAAGGAGAACTCACAACTGGTGAACCAGAGAATGAACTCACCACAGGATACATTATAATGCACCCCATGGCCCATACAGTATAATGTAGTCCATATAGGCTCCTTAGACTAGACAAAGAAGATGGGGATCATCATGGGACCTCCATTTGGATTGTGGCGGACCCCTGTGGATTTTTTCTTTCTGTAATAAATGTGTAAAAGAGGGTGCTGTAAAATGGCTGTAAAATGGTCTTAGCTATGGCTAAGGGGCTTCAAAAGAAAACAACAAGGGTAAAAGCAGGACAAATGCCTTGCAAACAAATGTTGATAGGAAAATGACTTAAAATAACAGAATAAAAAAATCTTCAACAGCTAGGGGGATATCCAAGGAGTGGAGCATTGCCTTGTGTGTATATTTTACTGTGCTTGTGTTAGGTTCCTGCCTCTGCACAGGAGGAATCCCGACCCTTGCCTTCTGCGATCTCCCATTCCTCTCCGGCCGCAGAGGAGACTGCTCAGTAATGATGTCGTTCCCGACGTCTCGCTCAGTCTACTACTGCTGACTTGGTTACTGCTGCCAATCAGGGTTCAGCTATAGTAACCTGCAATAGCCAGCAGCGAGTAGCTCCTGGGACTAAGTCCTTCTTTCAGCCCACTGAGCATGCCCGTGGGAAGTCCTCTCATTGGAGATCTGAGGTTACATGCTTAGGTCCTATTGCTGCTCCCATTGGACCACTAGGAAGGTCCCGGAAGGACGCTGGTATAAAAGAGTAGCATGGCCGCATGGCCATGCGCTAGTATAGTCTGTAATTGGTAGTGATGTGTGTGATGATGGATGCTTGTGAACTTCTGAATAACTCATTATGAAACTCCTTCCCTTTGATATGCATGTTGGTAGGGTTTAGAGTCTTGAGTCAGCGCCGAGTTGTGGCACTGCCTAGCGCCGCAGTGCTCCCAGCTCCTCACACATGCTAGCGCCAGAGTGCGCCACTCTACCTTAGGCAATATGCTACTGCAGGTACTGCAGCATCCCTTATAGCGGTGCCGTGCGCATCCTATGTGCTTTCCAGTCTTGAGCTTAGGCTGGTTAGTGACATCCGCCAGAGCTGCACTGTACATACATAGTGCGGTAAGCAACGTGCAGCTGTACCCTGGGACTCCTAACAGGGCACAGCATTCTATTAGTGTCTGTCCATGCATCGCTGTGCGGTGCTGAGCGCTAGTGGGACTAGTGGGGCTCTAACCATGTGTCCTTGTGGAAGAGTCCTGAGTCAGCTCTAGCGCTCTTCTGCGCAGTCCTGTGAGGATAAACAGGCTCTCGCACTTGTTTCAGTGGCTCAGTGAGGTAACTGAGTTCACTACTGTACACACCGGGTCAGTGGTTAACCCGCCGGTGTCTAGTTAGTACTCCGCCATTACCAAGCAGCAGTTAACATCTCTGCATGGTGGAACTCGGGCTGCGACCGCACCTCTATACCATATTATATTATTCAGTGTGTTCCGCAAGCCCGTAGCAGCTTGTTAATAAATAAATGAAAAAAATTACATGGAGTTACTCTTTTTTTATAACCAGCCAAGGGAAAGCAGACAGCAGTGAGCTATCTGCTTTGCCTTTGCTGATGATTAAAAATTGGGGTCCCTAAAAAAAGTGATGTGAGGTCCCCATATTTTTCATAGCCAGGTAAGGAAAAGCAAATAGCTGCAGGCTGAAATTAAAAGTCTGGGAAGGGCCATGGTTATTGGGCCCTTCCAAGCCTTATAAGACCAGCCTTCAGCCAGTCAGATAACCTAAAGGCCTCAATTCAGTTCACCTTATTTCTCAGCAGCTGGTTCTCAGGAAGGCAGCATGAGTGCCAGACTGATGAGCGGTGACATCATCGCTCATCAGTCTGGCACTCACACTGCCTTTGTGAAAACTGGTCTCTGTGAACTAAGGTGATGTCAGTAAGGTTACTTCAGTTCTCAGAGGCCTGTTCTCACAAGGGCAGCACAAGTGCTGGACTGATGACAAATGGCGACATCACCACTCACAAGTCCAGCACTCACACTGTCCTCATGAAAACTGGTTGCTGTGAACTGAGATAACCTTACTAATGTCACATCAGTTCACAGTGGCTGGATCGCGTGAAGTACAGCATCACACCCGGCATTGGCTTCTGTATCAGTCTATAGAATAGAGCCGTGTTCTCTGAATGGGGCTCCATAGACTGGACGAAGAAGATGAGGATTGTCATGGGATCTCCATTTGGATTGCGACAGACCCCTGTGGAATATTTCTTTCTGTAATAAATGTGTAAAAGAGGAAACTTGTAAGGCAGTGATTTTTACAAATATTGGACTTTTCTGTGTGTGTTTTTCTTATATTTGACTAAAGGCGTAGTAATGGGGGTGCCTAACAGATGCCTCTCCATTACTAACCCCTAGGTTTGATGTTATCGGACATCATACACTTTGGAATTCTCGCTCAGTGTGTAACAAACTCTCCTTCATCCATGACTTCTTCCTTTCTAATTCTCTTAACCTCCTGGCTCTTACTGAAACCTGGATCCAGCAGTCAGACACTACCGCTGCTGCTGCTCTTTCATATGGGGGGCTACACTTCTCTCATACCCCAAGATCAGACAATAGAGCAGGTGGAGGCGTTGGTCTTCTCCTATCACCAAAATGTACATTTCAGGTTATCTATCAACTGCCCTCCCTAGTCTTCCCTTCTTTTGAGGTCCATGCCGTCAGACTCTACACCCCCTTCTCCATGCGAGTGGCGGTGGTATATCGTCCTCCCGGCCCCTCCCATCAGTTCCTGGATCATTTTGCCACTTGGCTTCCACATTTTCTCTCCTGTGACATCCCTACCCTCATCATGGGAGATTTCAACATCCCCATTGCTCTTCCCCTCTCACCATCTGCTACTCACCTTTTATCTCTAACCTCCTCATTTGGCCTTTCGCAGCTTACTAATTCTCCAACGCATGAAGACGGAAACTCCCTCGACTTGGTCTTCTCTCGGCTTTGTGCAGTGGATGATTTCGCAAACTCCCCTCTCCCACTCTCTGACCACAATCTTCTTTCATTCTCTATCAAGAACTGCCAGGCTGCTCAGGTCACCCCCACTGTCCAGACTTATAGAAATATACAGGCCATTAACACCCAGAAACTTATGAAGAACTTGCAGTCTTCATTGGCCGCTATCTCCTCCCTCTCATGTCCTGATTCTGCATTGAAGCATTACAATGAAACACTTCAAAGTGCCCTGGATGAATTTGCACCCCCTATAAGTAGAACACCACAACGCAGACGGCGACAACCCTGGCACACGGTGCAAACACGTTTCCTGCAGCGGTGCTCCGAACGTCTGTGGAGAAAATCCAATCTACACGAAGATTTCATTCATTTTAAGTTTATGCTTAGAATATACAACACTGCCCTTCACCTCTCCAAACAAGCCTATTTCAACACCCTCATCACCTCACTGTCCAATAACCCGAAACGTCTCTTTGACACTTTTCATTCTCTACTCAATCCAAGAGTACAGGCCCCAACCACAGAGCTCCGAGCTGACGATCTGGCCAATTACTTCAAAGAAAAAATTGACCAGATTCGACAGGAAATTATCTCCCAATCACCTCATACCATGCACTGTCCTCCCTCCCCCACTGCATCTAGCTCACTCTCTGATTTTGAACCAGTCACAGAAGAAGACGTAAGCAGGCTCCTTGCATCTTCTCGTCCAACCACTTGAACCAGTGACCCATTTCCGTCACATCTACTCCAGCCTCTTTCGCCTGCTGTCACCCCTTACCTAACTAAAATATTTAACCTCTCTATCTTCTGGTATCTTTCCCTCCTCATTTAAGCATGCCTTCATACATCCACTACTTAAAAATCCATCCCTCGACCAAAACTGTGCCGCTAACTATAGACCTGTTTCTAATCTTCCCTTCATCTCTAAACTCCTGGAACGCCTGGTCCACTCCCGTTTTATCCGCTGTCTCTCAGAAAACTCTGTTCTTGACCTTCTCCAATCCGGTTTCCGCTCTTTACACTCCACTGAAACTGCCCTCACTAAAGTCTCTAATTATCAGCTAACAGCTAAATCAAATGGTCATTACTCCATGCAAATTCTCTTGGATCTCTCTGCAGCATTCGACACTGTGGATCATCAGCTCCTCCTCACTATGCTCCGTTCCATTGGCCTCAAGGACACTGTTCTCTCATGGTTCTCCTCCTATCTCTCCGACCGCTCCTTTACTGTATCTTTTGCCGGTTCCTCCTCCTCTCACCTTCCCCTTACTGATGGGGTCCCTCAAGGATCGGTTCTAGGCCCCCTCCTCTTCTCCTTGTACACTGCCCCTATTGGTCAAACAATCAGTAGATTTGGTTTCCAGTACCATCTCTATGCTGATGATACCCAATTATACGCTTCTTCTCCTGACATCACGCCAGCCTTTCTAGAAAACACCGGCGATTGTCTAAACGCTGTGTCTAATATCATGTCCTCACTATATCTGAAACTGAACCTGTCAAAGACTGAACTCCTGGTGTTTCCTCCCTCTACTAATGTACCTATACCCGACATTGCCATTTCTATGTGTGGTTCCACTATTACTCCCCAGCAACAAGCCCACTGTCTTGGGGTCATACTTGATTCCGAGCTTTCCTTGGCCCCCCACATTCGATCACTGGCTCGCTCTTGTCATCTGCACCTCAAAAACATTTCTAGAATTCGACCTTTTCTTACTTTTGACTCTGCAAAACTCTTACTGTTTCTCTTATTCATTCTCGTCTTGACTATTGTAACTCTCTTCTAATCGGTCTCCCTCTTACCAAACTCTCCCCTCTCCGATCTGTCTTGAATGCTGCAGCCAGGATCATATTCCTCACCAATCGTTACACCGATGCCTCTACCTTGTGCCAGTCATTACACTGGCTACCCATCCACTCCAGAATTCAGTATAAACTTATTACCCTGACCCACAAAGCCCTCCATAGCTCAGCATCACCTTACATCTCCTCCCTTGTTTCCGTATACCACCCTACCCGCGCCCTCCGTTCTGCTGATGACCTGAGGTTAGCATCCTCAATAGTCAGAACCTCCCACTCCCGTCTCCAAGATTTTACACGTGCCGCGCCAATTCTTTGTAATGCACATCCCAGGTCAATACGATTAGTCCCCAATCCCCACAATTTTAAGCGTGCCCTGAAAATGCATTTATTCAGACTGGCCTATCGCCTCAACACATTAACCTAATCTATCCCTGTGTGGCACAGCCAAAAGTTTTACCATAACCAGATTTCCCGCATCATGTTCCCACATGCTTTATGCATCCATTAGCCCTCTGTGTTTGTACTGTTACACACTTAACATTATGGCTGGTCCATACAATCAGGGCAACTGTTACCACTCACCTTTCGTGTCTACCTCTTTCCTCATAGACTGTAAGCTTGCGAGCAGGGCCCTCATTTCTCTTGGTATTTGTTATAATCTACTGTATGTGATTATTGTTATGCTGTAATGTCTATTGTCTGTACAAATCCCCTCTGAAATGTAAAGTGCTGCGGAATATGTCGGCGCTATAAAAATAAAATTTATTATTATTATTATTACAGTTGACATTAACCCCAAAATCATTACCCCGATTTTCACAACACCAGGGCAATTGGGAAGAGCCAATGCTAAGTGCCAGAATCACCATTTCTGGGGCAGCTGAGGGTTGGTCAATGTCCATGGCTTTCCCAGTAACACCACAGGTAGTGTGTGACCGATCGCGGCGGGGTGTCAGCTGATTCTCACAGCTGACACTCGGCACTAAGTGCCAGGAGCAGTCACAGACCGCTCCGGGCACTTTAACCCCAGAACACTGCGATAGAACATGATCGCAGCATTCCGGGAGCAGGTAGAGGGCTGACAGTACCTATGCCTTTGGATCAGAGATCCCGTGGCGTGACGCGGGGTCCCGATCACTACCATGGTATCCCGATGTCGTCATGACAACATCCAGGTTACCAGACCTGAGAAACTTCCTGTCATGCGCAGTGTATGTCAGGAAGTCTCTCAGATCAGTGTGCACAAATTGGGGTGCTGTCAGCTGCTGTAGCATGCAGATGTTGTTTCATTTGCATGCTATAGAAGCGATCAGCCTGTAAAAAGTGAGTGTCCCAAAGTGGAACAAAGTGATAAAATTAGACTGAAGTAAAAAAATAAAATTTAAATAATTGTAAAAATATATTTTTTTAAATAATAATAATAATAATAAATCAATATTAATTATATCACTAAATAAATATTTAAATGAAAAAAATCTAAACAATGAAAGTACACATATTTGGTAACGTCACATCCGTAACAACCCGACCTATAAAACTGTCCCACTAGTTAACCCCTTTAGCGAACACCATAACAAAAAATATAAAGGCAAAAAGCAATGCTTTATAATCATACCGCCGAACAAAAAGTGGAATAACACGCAATCAAAAAGACGTATATAAATAAACATGGTAGCAATGAAAACGTCATTTTGTCCCGCAAAAAACGAGCCATAATACAGAATCATCAGCAAAAAAATAAAAGAGTTATAGCTGTCAGGATAAAGTCATGCAAAAACAATTAATGTTTTCTATCAAATAGTTTTTATTATATAAAAGCGGCAAAACATAAAAAAAATAAATGAGGTATTTCTGTAATCGTACTGACCCAAAGAATAAAACTGACTTACCAATGTTAACACACGCGGAACAGTGTAAATGCCTCCCAAAAAAAGAAATTCATGAATTGCTGGGTTTTGCCCATTCTGTCTCCCAAAAATCAGAACAGAAAGTGATCAAAAAATGTCATGTGCCTGAAAATGGTACCAATAAAAACATCAGCTAGTCCCACAAAAAACAAGACTTCAGGCGACTTTGTGGGTCAAAATATGGAAAAATTATAGCTCTCAAAATATGGTGATGTAAAAACTATTTTTTACAATAAAAAGCGTCTTTTAGCGTGTGACAGCTGGCAGTTGCCAAACATAAAAACCTGTTATAACGCCTCTTTCACATGTCCTGATATTTCCGGTACCGGAGATGTCAGTGTCCATGTGTGCAATACTTGTGGCACATGTGTGGCATGTGTGTGCCGCATGAGTACCACACGGAAGGGACCCAGGGAAGAAGCGTTACAGTAAGCACTGTTCCCAGGCACCATGTGCTGAACACAGCTCTCATCCTTCTCCCCTGCTCTGCCGGCGATCGGCGCAACCAGGGGAGAATTATGAGAGTTACATTTAACCCCTTAATGATGGCCGATATGCGTTTTAATGGCGGCAGTTAAGAGTACCTGTGACGCCTCTGGCTATTACGTCCAAGAGTGGACCCTCTGGATCGCGGATCCGGAGCCCCTGGGCCGAGCACACCTGGTGAAGACCGACCCCTATACAGGGATCGTTAGGGGCAAGACCGCAGGGGGCGGAACCGCGACAGCCGGAGCCAGCAGGGACGACTCGGAGGACTGGCAGACAGAGCAGGAGTAGCGAAGTGGAGGGCAGTAGGAAAAGGCTGGAAGCCCACAGGAAAGGTACAGCGAGGACCACAGGAAGGAGACAGGCAGACAGACACGGACCAGGAACAGGGCAGACAAAGGAACAGCAAGGGTAGGCAGGGTACACAGAAGAAGGTAGGGCCGATGGGTGCTGCGAGTCACAAACAATCATCAGGCGCCCTCAGAATAGAGCGGACGCCTGATATATGCGGAGACCGGAAGTGCGCCCTACAGACCCTCCCCTAGCGACGCCCCCTGCCAACGGAAGAAGCCGGGGGAATGCGCGTGCGCGGCCTAAGGCCGCCGCGGTCACCCGCAGCAGAGCGGCAAGCAGCGCGGAGGAACGCGCGAACCGGAGGGCGCAGGTGAGAGGAAGCTGCGGCGGGCGCCGTCGCTAAAGGGGCATCGGCGGGCACGACCGCCGATGTCACAGTACCCCCTCCCATATGCCCTCTCCTTCTGAGGTTGGTTAGAAATCTTTTCATGATAAGGGGGGCATCGACATTCTCTCGGGGCTCCCAGGACCTCTCCTCTGGGCCAAAACCCTTCCAGTCGATAAGAAAAAGAGTCTTACCTTTGACCCTTTTCATAGCCAGGATGTCCTTTACTTCAAAGACATTGTCAGAACAAATTGGCGAGGGAGGGGACATGGAGGTTGGTTGGAACCGATTCAAGACCACAGGTTTAAGGAGCGAGATATGGAAGGCGTTAGGGACCCGGAGTGATGCCGGCAACCTCAATTTGTAGGCCACCTTGTTAATGCGCCCAAGTACTTCAAAAGGCCCGATGTACCGAGGACTTAATTTGTAAGCAGGGACTTCCAGGCGGATATGTTTGGTAGAAAGCCAGACTTTGTCCCCGAGCTGGCACGGGGGTAGATCCCTTCGTCTTTTGTCCGCGTGTTTCTTAATTCAGACGTTGGCTAGCTCGAGCGCCTCTCTGGTCTCCTTCCAAATTTGCGAAAACTCCTTGGCGAGAGTGTCTGCTGCAGGAACTCCAGACGATGCGGAAAAGGGCAATGGAACCCCAGGATTTAGCCCAGTTACCACAAAGAACGGTGTCTTGGACGTTGATTCGCTGGAATGATTATTATGAGCGAATTCCGCCCAAGGTAGAAGAGAGACCCAATTATCCTGATGGGCGTTAGAAAAGTGGCGTAGGTAGGTGGTCAGAATTTGGTTAATCCGTTCCACTTGGCCGTTGGTTTGAGGATGATACGCTGAAGAGAAGTCGAGAGACGTGCCCAGGAGCCGACAGAGGGCCCTCCAGAATCGGGAAGTAAACTGGACCCCTCGATCGGTCACGATTCGCAGAGGGAGGCCATGTAGCCTGAACACGTGGTGGATAAAGATTTCGGCCAACTTTGGGGCAGATGGCAGTCCGACCAAGGGAATAAAGTGGGCCATCCTGGAAAAGCGGTCAGCGACGACTAAGATGGTAGTACACCCAGCCGAGCGAGGGAGATCAGTCACGAAATCCATGGCGATTTGCTGCCAAGGAGCCTCTGGGACAGGCAACGGATGAAGGAGGCCGGGGGGGAGAGTCCTTGGAACCTTGTTCTGAGCACAAGACCTGCAGGAGGCTACAAAGTCCTTAGCATCCTGGTGGAGAGAGGGCCACCAGTAATACCGGGAAAGAAGCAAAAGAGTTTTCTTAATCCCAACGTGCCCAGCAACCTTGGAAGAATGTCCCCAGCGCAGTACTTCCAGGCGTTTGTTTGGAGGGACGAAGGTCTTGCCAGGCGGAGGGTTAGAGAAACTCACGGGGGCCACGGAGATAACTTTAGCCGGCTCGATGACATATGATGGATCCTCCTCCCTCTCCGGAGGCTGCAAAGACCTGGAAAGCGCATCGGCTTTGATGTTCTTACTGCCGGGCCGGAAGTGGAGCTTGAACTCAAAACGGGAAAAGTACAGAGCCCACCTGGCTTGTCTGGAGTTGAGTCTCTGGGCAGATTGCAGGTAGGCCAGGTTCTTGTGGTCCGTGAAGATAGTAAAGGGGTGCACTGCCCCCTCGAGCAGATATCGCCATTCCTCCAGCGCCATTTTAATGGCCAATAATTCCCGGTCCCCAATGGAGTAGTTGCACTCCGCCGGAGAAAAGGTTTTGGAGAAGAACCCGCAGGGGACAAGACGTCCAGATGGAGCCTGTTGGGAGAGAACCGCCCCAGCTCCAGTGGAGGAGGCATCAACCTCCAGAATGAAGGGCCTACTGGCCACTGGACGGTGTAAAATCGGAGCAGAAGCAAACGAGCGTTTCAGGGCAAGAAAGGCGTCCTCGGCTTCAGAGGGCCAGACGTTAGGCTTCGTCCCCTTACGGGTCAGGACCGTAATGGGCTTGGTGACTGTAGAGAAGTGGGGTATAAACTGCCGGTAATAATTAGCGAAGCCGAGGAAACGCTGGATGGCCTTTATGCCAACCGGACGAGGCCACTGGAGTACCGCGGACAGCTTGTCCGGATCCATCTTAAGACCGGAATCCGTGATGATGTACCCCAAGAAGGGTAACGCTGTTTGCTCGAAGAGGCACTTCTCGATCTTGGCGTAAAGACGATTTTCTCGAAGGCGCTGCAGGACCATGCGTACACTTCTCCGGTGGGAGGAGAGGTCGGTCGAGAAAACGAGGATATCGTCCAAATATACCACCACGCAGGAATAGAGTAGGTCTCGGAACACCTCATTTACGAATTCCTGAAACACCGCTGGAGCATTGCAGAGACCGAACGGCATGACCAAGTATTCATAATGGCCGTCCCGGGTATTGAAGGCCGTCTTCCACTCGTCCCCCGCTCGGATTCGGATTAAGTTGTAAGCTCCCCGCAGATCCAACTTCGTGAAGATTCTGGCCCCCCTTAGGCGGTCGAAGAGTTCAGGAATCAGCGGGAGCGGGTACCGGTTTTTGACCGTGATGTTGTTCAGACCCCGGTAGTCAATACAGGGTCGCAGGGACCCATCTTTCTTCCGGACGAAGAAGAAACCTGCGCCCGCAGGGGACGAGGACTTTCGGATGAACCCCTTGGCCAGATTTTCCTGTATATATTCCGACATAGCCGAGGTCTCTGCTGGGGACAAAGGATATGTTCTCC
Organism: Dendrobates tinctorius; assembly: GCF_039654945.1. Classification (NCBI taxonomy): domain Eukaryota; kingdom Metazoa; phylum Chordata; class Amphibia; order Anura; family Dendrobatidae; genus Dendrobates; species Dendrobates tinctorius. The sequence goes on from NW_027361829.1 coordinate 52,658,026, forward strand.
CTCTGGGAGGAGTGGCACCAGGAACTAGGTCGATAGGGCAGTCATAGGAGCGATGAGGGGGTAAGGAATCCGCCTCCTTCTTGCTGAACACGTCGGCAAACGTGTGATAGGGTGCGGGTAAGCCCGGGAGGTCGGCAGGCCTCGAGCATGGACGAGGACGCGTGAGGGCCCGTAGGCAGTGCTCCTGGCAGGAGTGCCCCCAACGGAGAACTTCCCCAGAGCGCCAGTCAATCACAGGTTCGTGCCGTCTGAGCCAGGGCAGTCCTAGGAGGACCGCATGGGCTAATTGTGGCAGAACATAAAAGGCTATCTTTTCGAGGTGGAGAGCTCCGATTTGAAGATCTACTTCGACGGTAATCATGGTGATGAGTCCGGGTAAAGGTTTACCATCAACGGAGGAAATAGCGCGAGGGTTCTTCAATACCAACACCGGAATCTGGAGTTTGTCAACCTCCTCCTGGCGGATGAAATTACCGGCAGCACCCGAGTCCACATACGCCTCCACAGACCCACGCCCCCGACCTGTAATTAGCAAAGCTGAAAGAGTAAGGGGAAGAGAGGAATTTTGATCACCTAGGGGGTCCTCTCTTACTTGACCTAGGTGGAGGCATTTCCCGACCTCTCTGGCTTCTCTGGACAGGAACGCACGAAATGGTTGGCCCCTCCACAGTACAGGCAGAGGCCCTTGGTCATCCTCTCCCTGCGGCGTTGCTCGGACAGTCTGACCTGATCAACCTGCATAGGTTCAGGAGCGGCGCTAACAGGAGATACAGGGAAACGGGGGACAGGAGCCTGATACAACCTAAAGGACCTTCTCTCTCCGACTGCCTCTCTAGCGCGCTCCTGAAAGCGTAGGTCTATGCGAGTGGCCAGCGAAATAAGGTCCTCCAGAGTGGTGGGGGTGTCTCGCCCGGCAAGCTCATCCTTGATCTTGCTGGAGAGGCCTCTCCAAAAGGCTCCCACTAGAGCCTCATTGTTCCACCCTAACTCAGAAGAGAGGGTCCGGAAGCGGATGGCGTATTGCCCCACTGTGAGGGAACCCTGGCGGAGGTTAAAAAGGGCCTCAGTGGAGGATGCTAAGCGACCCGGTTCATCGAATACCTTGCGAAAGGTTTCTAAGAAGGTCTGTAAATTTAGCACTACGGGGTCATCTCTTTCCCACAAGGGGTTCACCCAGGACAGGGCCTCACCCTCAAGATGGGACACAACGAATGCCACCTTGGCGCGGTCAGTAGGATACTGAAGGGGGGCAAGCTCAAAATGTAGCCTGCATTGATTTAAAAAACCCCGGCATAACTTGGGATCTCCGCCGTACCTGGGGGGTTTACCCAGACGGGGAGCCGGAGTAGGGGCTACATCCGGGGAGGAAGTAGCAGCGGCAGCAGAGGATTGCAGGGCCAGCAATCGGTCATCCACGGATGCCATGTAACCCAAGATGTGGGATTGGGCGTCGCGCTGCTGCGCGAGCTCCTGTTGAAGGCTGACTAAGAGAGGAGCGTGCCCGGGGTCAGAGGTCTGCAGGGCGGACAACCGGGTGTCCATAGACTTCATAAAGGACATTATCCGGTTCTGATTTTCACGAAGGAACAGCAATTCCTTTTGTGTGGCGGCTGCGGCACCGGCGGGATCCATGGCCTGATGATACTGTGACGCCTCTGGCTATTACGTCCAAGAGTGGACCCTCTGGATCGCGGATCCGGAGCCCCTGGGCCGAGCACACCTGGTGAAGACCGACCCCTATACAGGGATCGTTAGGGGCAAGACCGCAGGGGGCGGAACCGCGACAGCCGGAGCCAGCAGGGACGACTCGGAGGACTGGCAGACAGAGCAGGAGTAGCGAAGTGGAGGGCAGTAGGAAAAGGCTGGAAGCCCACAGGAAAGGTACAGCGAGGACCACAGGAAGGAGACAGGCAGACAGACACGGACCAGGAACAGGGCAGACAAAGGAACAGCAAGGGTAGGCAGGGTACACAGAAGAAGGTAGGGCCGATGGGTGCTGCGAGTCACAAACAATCATCAGGCGCCCTCAGAATAGAGCGGACGCCTGATATATGCGGAGACCGGAAGTGCGCCCTACAGACCCTCCCCTAGCGACGCCCCCTGCCAACGGAAGAAGCCGGGGGAATGCGCGTGCGCGGCCTAAGGCCGCCGCGGTCACCCGCAGCAGAGCGGCAAGCAGCGCGGAGGAACGCGCGAACCGGAGGGCGCAGGTGAGAGGAAGCTGCGGCGGGCGCCGTCGCTAAAGGGGCATCGGCGGGCACGACCGCCGATGTCACAGTACCACAACGCTGCTTTTTAATGGCACTGATGTTTAAGGTTATAGCGCCCCCAGCGTTTGAATTTCTCAAGGGTCTCAGCTGCTGGGTTAGCCAAGACCCCTGAGAACATGATTTGGGTCGGTTTTTACCTACCCGGGTGTTACAATCGCCAAGATCTGCCAGCCAGCACCAGGCATTAATAGGAGATTTTTTTCTATTTGTTGATTTTGATCACAGGGATACACTCTATCACAGTAATCAAAATAAAAAAAATAGTAAATCAAACTGACTCTTTATCACCCCCTTAGTTAGGGAAATATAAAATAAAAACAATTTATCTCCATTTTACCATTAGGTTTAGAGTTGTGCTAAAGTTAGGTTAGGTTTGGGGCTAAAGTTAGGGTTATCGTTAGGGTTGGGGCTAAAGTTAGGGTTAGGGTTGGGGCTAAAATTAGGGTTAAGGCTAGAGTTGGGGTTAGGGCTTGGATTATGGCTACAGTTGGGATTAGGGTTAGAAATGGAATTAGGATTAGGGGTATGTTAGGGTTAGGTTTGTGGTTAGGGTTATGGCTTGTGTTGGGATTAGGGTTAGGGGTGTGTGGAGGTTAGGTTTGGAGTTAGAATTAGGGGGTTTCCACTGTTTAGGCACATCAGGGACTCTCCAAACGTGACATGGCGTCTGATCTCAATTCCAGCCATTTCTGCGTTGAAAAAGTCAAATGGTGCTCCTTCCCTTCCGAGCTCTGCCATGTGCTCAAATAGTGGTTTACCCTCACATATGGGGTATCAGCCTACTCAGGACAAATTGCACAACAACTTTTGTGGTCCAATTTGTCATGTTACCCTTGGGGAAATAAAAATATGGGCGAAAAGATCATTTTAGTGAAAAAATGATTTTTTATTTTTACGGCTATACATTATAAACTTCTGTGAAGCACTTGGGGGTTCAAAGTGCTCACTACACATCTAGATAAGTTCCTTAGGGGATATACTTTCCAAAATGTTGTCACTTAGTAAAATAAAAAAATTGGATTTGAAGTAAATTGTTTGTGAAAAAAAGTTAAATGTATATTTCCTTTTAAACATTCCAAAAATTCCTGTGAAGCACCTGAAGGGCTCATAAACTTCTTGAATGTGGTTTTGAGCACCTTCAGGGGTACAGTTTTTAGAATGGTGTCACTTTTGGGTATTTTCTATCATATAGACCCCTCAAAGTGACTTCAAATGTGATGTGGTGCCTAAAAAAAATGTTGTTGTAAAAATGAGAAATCACTGTTTAACTTTTAACCCTTATAACTTCCTAACAAAAAAAGTTGGTTCCAAAACTGTGCTGATGTAAAATAAACATGTGGGAAATTTAAATTAAGTATTTTATGTGACCTATCTCTGTGATTTAAGGGCATGAAAATTCAAAGTCAGAAAATTAGGACATTTTCTAAATTTTCGCCAAATTTCCGTTTTTTTCACAAATAAATGCAAGTCCTATCAAAGAAATTTTACCACCATCATGAAGTACAATATGTCCTGAGAAAACAGTGTGAGAATGACTGGAATCCATAAAAGTATTCCAGAGTTATTACCTCATAAATAGATAGTGGTCAGAATTGTAAAAATTGGCCTGGTCATTAACATGCAAACCACCCTTGGGGATAAAGGAGTTAAGGGTATGTTTACAATGGGCATTTTTGCTGCAATTTTTTCTGCAGCAAAACCTGATTTCTTGGCAAGAAAAAAGCTGTGGCAAAAAAGCAGGTTTAGGTGCATTTTTGGTGCGTTTTTCATTGTGGTTTCGGTGCTTTTTTAGACTAATTAGTTTCTCTTTGTGCATGCTAATAAAGTTGAATTGCTGTCCTTGACTTTTCTGCATCAAAAAGGCTTCAAATAATGATAGCTGTGTTTTTGCAGCGTTTTTTCGACACCTATTCAAGCCAATGGGTGAAAAACGCTGAAAGAAGTGACATGCTCTATGTCCAAAAAAAGCAGCAAAGCACAAAATCCTGATGACTAGTGTTGAGCATTCCGATACTGCAATATCGGGAATCGGCCGATATTCGCAGTATCGGAATTCCGATACTGAGTTCCGATACTTTTAGTATATCGAATACCGGAATCGGAAGTTCCCATAATGCAATGAGCCAGTTTAATTTTATTCAGCCAGTGAGGATCCTAAGAAGTGTGGGCACATCCTGTTAAAGCATGTTAGGCATGTAACGACTGGCATGGCTGTGATTGGCTGCTGAAATGATGTCATGATGCACTATAAAAGCCGCCGCCGCCATTTAGGGTTCACTCTGCTGTGAATTCAGTTAGGGATAGGACGCTGCTGTTCTGAGGGACAGTGTGACCTAGCCATTTGCTATATTGTGCTTTACCCAGGCTACTTTATTAAACGCTGTAGCTTTCTTTTGCCTTGCAGCGCTGTTCATGGCTGTCTGCGAGGTCTGTGTGTGGGAGTGCAGCTCACGCTGTAGTGTGTTCTGCAGCCAGCCACCTCCGGTTGTAGTCCACTCAGCATGCGTCACTGCCTCATACATTGTCCTTTTTTGCATTAGTGCTGCTCATTTTTCCTGATTTCTCCTATTAGTGTGGTTCCATCCTTATCCAGCTAGAATATTTGCAAACACTATATAGGAGTAGATAGTGGAGCCTTTCTGCTGGCTTGTGCCCTGCAGCCCCAGCCAGATTAGTATTAGCCTATTTTTTGGAGCCTCATCTATTGCATTGTAGGTTACCTTCCTGCATTGTAATAGCTACAAAAAGTTTGTGATACTATCGGTTTTACATCTTTGGGCACATGTCTTTTTGTGAAAAAAAAAAGTTAATAAAGTTCACCAAACACTCCACTTTACAGTTGTGTAGGCCACATTAGCTCATATTAAAGTCTAGTCCACACTTTATAAAATTAGAGTTTCTTATACCTGTTAGTAGCTGTTCAGGAATAAGCACACTAAGCCCTTAGTAATTTTCTGCCTATCTTTATCAGTCTACCAAGATGAAGAAGGCAGGGAGTAAGGCACGTGGTCATGGGCGTGGAGTTTCTGCAGGGATAGGACGTGGGGATTCTGTGCCTGCTGCAGGCACCAGTGACTCAGCATCCCCCAGTTTTACCAGGGAACAGTCCTTTATGCGCAGCTTTGTAGGAGCTCGCCGTAGCCCACTGCTGCGGGACGAACAAATTGAAGCCGTTGTCGGATGGATGGCAGCTAACGCATCGACTTCAATTAGTTCCAGATCCTCTCAGGTCCTGAGCACTGAAGAGCACCCATCTGTCTCTTCACCACCTGCCAAATTGCCCAGGCAGCCAGAGAGCCCTGGACAGGAGCCATCCCTACTTCTGTTCTCTGAAGCTGTTGGCTTGGAAAGAGGGGGCCAGCCAAGCAGCATTCTAGAATTTGAAGAGGTAGTATGCAGTAATGCACAACAGCTTTGTCTCTCTGAATCTAAAGAGGCGGGTGGGCCAGTTCCTATGGTCAGCACACCTCAGTACGCATCTGATGATGAGACTCAGGTGCCACTTTCTGGTGTGTACTGTGCTGTCGAGACTACCAGGAGAAGCAGTTGTTTGAAGAGGGTAGTGTAGATGATGAGGTCCTTGACCCATCATGGCGTGAGGTACAGGAAGGTGGTGGGAGCAGCTCTGAGGAAGAGATTCCCCGAACGGCCAAAAAAGGAGGGAGAGGGAGGGGGCAGACTCAGTTGCCTGTAGCCTCCACTTCGGCACCCATTAGGAGCATGCCTCTTCCAAAACCCAAAACGGGCGCTCCCAAGACATACAGTGCCTGGTCCTTTTTTGACACAGTTGCAGATGACATTTGCTTTGTCAAATGCAAGCTGTGTAATCAGAAAGTGAAAAGATGGAAAAGTGTCAGCAACCTCAATACCACAAATACGTGCAAACATGTGTGGACCAAGCACGTGGTGGAGTTACAAAGACACACTGAAGACCTAGGCCAACCTACAGTGCCACCTACCACCTCTTCAGCTCGTGTTGTAGCCTCTTCCTCCAGCTCACACACAGCTGGTTCGGCTTCCTCACAGGATCGCCATGGAAGAACCTCTGGCACTGTTGTACAGAGACACAGTGTCATTCCACCTACTGCACGGATTTTCAACTGCATTTTCTGCCGAGAGGCAGAATTTTACAAAGGCAAATCCACAACGTGCGCACAAGCCCTTAAGGGTATGTTCACATTGAGTGCTTTTTTTCTGCAGCAAAACTGATTTCTTGACAGGAAAGAAGCTGCGAAAAAAGAGCTGGGTTAGGTGCGCTTTTGGTGCGTTTTTCATTGTGGTTTTGGTGCGTTTTTTCATGCATTTTTTGGTCTATCTTGTGTCTCTTTGTGCATGCTAATAAAGTTGATTTGCTGTCCATGACTTTTCTCCAGCAAAAGGCGGCAAATAATGATACCTGCGTTTTTGCTGCGCTTTTTTATGCTAATTTTCAGCTGCTTTTTAGGGCATGTTCACAATGGGCGCTTTTGCTGCTTTTTTTGCTACTTTTTTATGCTAATTTTCAGCTGCTTTTTACAGTACCAGCAAAACCTATGAGATTTCAGAAATCTCATGCACACACATTGTTTTTTTTGTCATCAGTAGTGTTGAGCGGTACCTTCCGATATCGGGAAATATCGGATGGGATTGGATCCGACCGATACCCCAAAAATATCTGATATCGCCGATTCCGATACCGGAAACCAACGCAAGTCAAAGAGACACAAATATAGGAATGAAAATAAACCCTTACTTTCCTTTTAGGTTAATTCTACATGAAGGAAAACAACTAAACATAATGTAGAATGTATTGGGGTAGGTGGAGGAGACATTAAAGGCATAGAGGTTTAGCCCAATCAAATGGAATAGCAGGAATTAATTATTTTCTTAAGACGTTCGGAGTTATAAAGATATTGATTATGTTAAGCTTTTTTATATTTTGTCAGATATTTGTGTTTCACTACTTCCATGCTCTTCACCTTTTTTACTTCTCCTACACTTTCTCCTTCATCATCCTCTTCAGGGTCATATTCTTGGTCTTCTTCGGGGTGGTCTTCAGGGGCGTCGTGTCCAGGGTCGTCATTTTTGGGGTCGGTGTCTTCTTCGGGGTGGTCTTCAGGGTCATCGTCTTTAGGGTCGTCATCAGGGAGATCCAGAGTGATTACCAAAAACCATTTCAAAAGGCTTGAACTTGGAAATGTAGCAGAAGGTACAAGAAGGCTGAAGAACTGCTGAGAATCAGCTGACGGTACTGAAACCTGGATGGGTAGCCGAAGGTACAAGAGCCAATGGAACTACCGGGCACCTGCTGATGGTACTGGAACCCGGTTACTAAGCAGGAGATACCTGTGCCAGAAAGCACTACCAAGGACTAGCAGACGTTGGAGGAACTCGGATACCAAGAAGGAGGCACCTAAGCCAAAGGCTCTACCTGGAACCAGCTGATGTTACTGGAACCCAGGGGACATATTCAAGATTGACTTCCAAAGAACCAGCTAATGGTACTGGAACTCAGATAGGCAGCAGAAGGTACACATGAAAAAAAAGTTGCAAGGCCGCGAGCCGGCCGGAGTTACCAAAACGCACAGTCCTACAGGGGGAGCTTGTCCTATTGGCACTACGGAACCAGCCTTCATTGCCAGATCCCGCAGCCCACATAGGAAGCACCTAAAATGCAGGCAACATAGAGTCAGCTAACCCAACCGCAACACGACAGGGTAATGTATTGGAGGCAAAGTGACGTTGACACTACCCGGAAACAGCTGGCGTGCTGGAATCAGGCTGGGCAGAAGGGTGTACCCGTGCCAAAGACACTTCTGAGCAGCAACTGGCTGTGTTGGAGCCCAGGGATTACAGTAGAAACAGAGTTTAGCCAGAGGCCTAATTGGAACAACTTTAATATCTGTAGTAGTGTGAATGTGGACAAAGCAGGAGAAATTGCTGGACACACAGCAGGGGATCAGCTGACGTTACTGAACCCTAATAACACTGGAGCATGTATTGACTGTGCAGCCGGCACTTCTGAGCAGCAACTGGCGGTGTTGGAGCCCAGGGATTACAGGAGAAACAGAGTGTAGCCAGAGGCTTAATTGGAGCAAGGTTAATATCTGTAGTAGTGTGAGTGTGGTCGGAGCAGGAGAAATTGCCGGACACACAGCAGGGGATCAGCTGACGTTACTGAACCCCAATAACACAGGAGCAAGTGTTGACTGTGCAGACGGCACTTCTGAGCAGCAACTGGCGGTGTTGGAGCCCAGGGATTACAGTTCAGGTGGTAGAAACATGAATACAACAGGAGACCTGGATACTGTTGCCAACCAGTTATTTAATCTGGAAGAGGACTGGCAAATTCCTGCGAGATCCAGGCCTTGTTCATTTTCAGAAAAGTAAGCCAGTCAACGTTATCGGAGGATAGTCGCATGTGACGGTCTGTTAGTACACCACCTGCAGCACTAAAGATGCGTTCTGATAATACACTAGCAGCAGGGCAAGCCAGCACCTCCAATGCATACTGGCTAAGCTGTGGCCATGTATCCTGCTTAGAGACCCAAAACTTGAAGGGGGAAGAGCCGTGTGGGAGAACACTGAGAGGGCAAGACATGTAGTCTGTCACCATCTGACGGAAACGTTGCCTCCTGCTGACTGGAGCCGTCTGTGATGGTGTAGACATTTGTGGCGGGGACACAAAACTTTGCCACATTTGGGCCATACTGGTCTTGCCTTGTGCTGAGGTGCTGCTTCTGCTCCCTCTTTGTGCAGAGCTTCCTCCACTGCCTCGACGCACTAAGCTGCTTTGTAAAGCACTAGCAGCACTGCTCTCGGGTGGAATGGAGAACATGATGGAATGCACCAGTGTGTCTTCGTACTCCCACATTTTACGCTCCCGGTTCAACGGTGTTATGAGGCTTTGTAAGTTGTCCCGGTAGCGAGGATCTAGGAGGATGTACACCCAATAATCAGCCGTGTTGAGAATGTGGGCGATGCGGCGGTCGTTTCTCAGGCACTGCAGCATGAAATCAACCATATGCTGCAGACTGCCAACTGGCCAACAACGCTGTCTCCTGCTTGAGGCGTCATCTCTGCCTGCTCTGCAACACCCCACCCTCGCTCTACATACTGACTACTATAGCATTGTGTACCTCCCTCCTCTGGACAGATGTCTTACTCCTCCATTTACTCCTCATCCTCACAAAGTGTCCCCTGCCTAGGCCTTTGTGAGGAAACACGTTGCGCAGACTGTCCAGAAGCAGATGGCATTTGTGACTCCTCATCCTCCACCTCTTACACAACCTCCTCCCTTTAGCCCCCATTACACACTGCGATATCACTATCAATATCGCTGTAAAGTCACCGATTTTGTGACGTAGCAGCGATATTGCTAGCGATATCGCTACATGTGATACTTACCTCCGACTGGCTCCCCCGCTGGTTATCGCTGGTCGCGCGAGAAGGTCCTGGACCATTTCTTGGATGCGGGCGGGAGGACGTCAGGATCGCCGCGTCTGACAGGTAAGCAGCGACCCCCGACCCCTGCAATGTCGCTGGTGAGATCTGCCTGTGTGGCAGCTCACTAGCGACCACTTAGCGATGCACCAGCGATCCATATCGTTGTCGGGATCGCTGGTGCATCGCTTTGTGTAACAGTACCCTTAGTGCTTGCAGTGTTTTTTCAAGCAGGCAGATAAGGGGGATAGTTATGCTGACTAGTGCATCATCTGCACTCGCCATCCGCGTGGAATCATTGAAGGCACGCAAAACATAGCAGATGTCCTTCAGAGAGGCCCACTCAGTGGTGGTGAAGTGTGAATGGCACGCAGTGCGACTTGTTTGCGCCTGATGCAGCTGGTACTCCATTACTGCTGCCTGCTGCTCATACAACCTCTCCAACATATGTAACGTTGAATTCCACCTGCTGGGTAGGTCACATATGATGCGATGTTCCGGAAGGTGTAATCGGCACTGCAGAGCTGCAATGCGCGATCTTGCCATGCTGGAACGCCGCAAGTGAGTGCACTCTATGCGGATCTTGTGCAGCAGTGCATCAAGATCCGGATAGTCCCTCAAAAAACTCTGCATGACCAAGTTGAGCACATGTGCCAGACATGGGATGTGAGTGAGGTTGCTTAGGCCCAGAGCTGCCACCAGATTTCGGCCATTGTCACACTCTACCATGCCTGGCTAGAGATTCGCTGGCACAAACCACACATCGCTCTCCTGCTTGATGGCATTCCAGAGATCCTGTGCTGTGTGGCTTCGATTCCCCAAAGAAATTAATTTCAATACGGCCTGTTGACGTTTGGCCACGGCTGTGCTCATATCGGTCGTAACAGGTAAGCGTTCATGGGTCCATGTGGAGGTAGACTGTGACGGCTCCTGCAGCGCTAATTCAGAGGAACTGGAGTATGAGGACGAGTCAATGTGTACAGACTGGATTCCTGCAATCCTTGGAGTTGGCAGAACACTACAGCGCCACTCTCAAGATCCGTACCCGGCTCCACAACATTTACCCAATGGGCAGTGAGGGAAAGATATCGTCCCTGTCCATGGTTACTGGTCCACGCATCAGTGGTCAGGTGGACCTTGCTACTGACGGCATTTAGTAGCACATGTTTAATTTTTCCCTCCACATTCTTTTAGAGGGCAGGGACGGCTTGCCTGCTGAAATAAAAGCGGCTGAGCATGTTGTATTGTGGGACTGCCAATGCCATGAAGTTACGGAAGGTGTCAGTCTCCACCAACCTTTTCTCCCATGCCTGTGCTACTGATGGCTGTAGACTGGCCTGGGAGTGTGAGGATGACAGGGAACGTGGTGCTGTGGTTGGAATGACACTGTGTCTCTGTACAACTTTGCCAGAGGTTTTTCCATGGCGATCCTGTGAGGAAGCCGAACCAGCTGTGTGTGAGCTGGAGGAAGAGGCTACAATGCGAGCTGAAGAAGTGGTAGGTGGCACTGTAGGTTGGCCTAGATCTTCAGTGTGTCTTTGTAACTCCACCACGTGCTTGGTCCGCACGTTTCCACATATTTGTGGTATTGAGGTTGCTGACACTTTTCCCTCTTTTCACTTTCTGATTAGACAGCTTGCATTTGACAAAGCAAATGCCATCTGCAACTGTGTCAAAAAAGGACCAGGCACTGCAAGTCTTGGGAGCGCCCGTTTTGGGTTTGGCATGCTCCTAATGGGTGCCGAAGTGGAAGCTACATGCAACCATGTCTGCCCCCTCCCTCTCCCTCCTTTTTTGACTGTTCGGGGAAGCTCTTACTCAGAGCTGCTCCCACCACCTTCCTGTACCTCACGCCATGATGGGTCAAGGACCTCATCATCTACACTACCCTCTTCAAACGACTGCTTCTCCTGGGTAGTCTCGACAGCACAGTAAGCACCAGAAAGTGGCACCTGAGTCTCATCATCAGATGCGTACTGAGGTGTGCTGGCCCACCCGCCTCTTCAAATTCAGAGAGACAAAGCTGTTGCGAATCACTGCATACTACCTCTTCCTCAAATTCTTGAATGCTGCTTGGCTGGCCCCCTCTTTCCAAGCCAACAGATTCAGAGAACAGAAGTAGAGATGGCTCCTGCCCAGGGCTCTCTGACTGCCTGAGCAATTTGGCAAGTGGTGAAGAGACAGATGGGTGCTCTTCAGTGCTCTGGACCTGAGATGATCTGGAACTAATTGAAGTCGATGTGTTTGCTGCCATCCATCCGACAACGGCTTCAATTTGTTCGTCCCGCAGCAGTGGGGTACGTCGAGCTCCTAAAAAACTGCACATAAAGGATTGTTCCCTGGTAAAACTGGGGGATGCTGAGTCACTGGTGCCCGCAGCAGGCACAGAATCCCCACGTCCTCTCCCTGCAGAAACTCCACGCCCATGACCCCGTGCCTTACTCCCTTCTTCATCTTGGTAGACTGATAAAGATAGGCAGAAAAGTACTAAGGGCTTAGTGTGAGTATTCCTGAACAGCTGCTAACAGGTATAAGAAACACTAATTTTATAAAGTGTGGACTAGACTTTAATATGAGCTAATGTGGCCTACACAACTGTAAAGTGGAGTGTTTGGTGAACTTTGTTAACTTTTTTTTTCACAAAAAGACACTGGATGTGCCCAAAGATGTAAAACCGATAGTATCACAAATTTCTTGTAGCTATTACAATGCAGGAAGGTAACCTGCAATGCAATAGATGAGGCTCCAAAAAATAGGCTAATACTAATCTGGCTGGGGCTGCAGGGCACAAGCCAGCAGAAAGGTTCCTCTATCTACTCCTATATAGTGTTTGCAAATATTCTAGCTGGATACGGATGGAACCACACTAATAGGAGAAATCAGGAAAAATGAGCAGCACTAATGCAAAAAAGGACAATGTATGAGGCAGTGATGCACGCTGAGTGGACTACAACCGGAGGTGGCTGGCTGCAGAACACACTACAGCGTGAGCTGCACTCACACACAGAGACCTCGCAGACAGCCATGAACAGCGCTGCAAGGCAAAAGAAAGCTTCTCACACAGCGGTTGCTAAATTAGCCTGGGTAAAGCACAATAAAGCAAATCGCTAGCTCAAACTGTCCCTCAGAGTCAGAACAGCAGCGTCCTGTCCCTAAGTAAATTCACAGCAGAGTGAATCCAAAATGGCGGCATCAGCTTTTATAGTGCATCATGACATCATTTCAGTAGCCAATCACAGCCATGACATTAGTTAACATGCCTAGCATGCATAACAGGATGTGCCCACACTTCTTAGGATTCCTCATTGGCTGAATAAAATCAAACTGGCTCATTGCATTATGGGAACTTCCGATTCCGGTATTCGATATTCTTAAAGTATCGGAACTCAGTATCGGAACTCCGATACAGCGATATCGGCCGATACCCGATATTGCAGTATCGGAATGCTCAACACTAGTGGTCAGCCAAGAGTAGAGTTGAGCGACTTTAGCCAGATCTGGTTTCATGAAAAAAAATTTGTTTCAGATGAAACTGGTCCAACTAGGGCAAAAAAAGTCAGTTTCGTCCGAAACCCGACCCCAATGCAAGTCAATGGGGAATAAAAGTCGGCATTGAGCGGATGACATTCACTTCTTGTTTGAGGGATTTTCACCCATTTTTCCATGGAACGTTTTTACAGTTCTATGAGATTCCTGGATTGTCCTGCATGCACTGGTCTAGCCACAGATTTTCAATGATGCTTCCGTGAGGAGATTTTTTGTGTAGGATCATTACTAATTTGTTGAAGCCATCCTCTTTTCAACTTCAGCTTATTTACAGATGGTGTTATGTTTGCGTCAAGAATTTGTTGAAATTTCATTGAATCTATTCCTCCCTCTACCCGTGAAGTGCTTCCCATGTCATCGGCTGCAACACAACCACAAGCATGGTTGATCCACTCATTCTGCCTAATGGCTGACGAGATGTTCTTTTCCTGAAATTATCTGCCGTTTTTTCTACACACAAATTTGTGATCATTGTGGCCAAAGAGTTCTATTTTAACCTCATTGGTTCATATGACTTGCTTTCAATATGCATCAGGCTTGTTTAGATGTTCTTTTGCATACTTCTGATGCTGAATTTTATTGTGAGGACACAAGAGAGGTTGTCTTCGGATGACTCTTTTATAAAGGTCATATTAGTGCTGGTGTCTCTGAACAGTAGAAGAATAGACCGTGGCTCCAGAGCCTGCTAGATATTTCTGAAGGTCTTTTACAGTCAAGTGGGGTTTTGATTTTCCTCTCTAGCAATCCTATGAGTAGCTCATAGTGAAAATTTGCTTGGTCTTTGAGACCTTATCTTGACGTCCACTGTTTCTGTTAAAGGGAACCTGTCAGCAGGATTGTGCTGAGTAACCTACTGACAGTGTCAGGTTGGCTCCATTATATTGGTTAAAATGATACCTTGATTGATGAAATACGTCTTGTGGTTGTTGATTAATTTCTATTTTCAGTTTTGAGTTAATGCTCTGCTTGTGCTTCAGGGTGGGCTTGTGGGGAGTGTCTTCATGTGGTGCTCTGCTTAGGTTTCCATCTGAATGACTTCTGACAGGTCACTGATCCCTCACTGACCCTCACAGGTCGCTGATTTTACACACTGTATATTATATTTATTGAAAAAAAATCACCTTCAGCAAGCAGGCACCAGTAGCGCGCCTGCACTGCAGTATGATTGCATGTATAATGTGCATTTCATTATTTTATTTGCTGGTACAAATAAATTTGGAAAAAAAATTCTGTTTCAGAATGTTGCCGGCCGAGCCTGCCCGTAGCATCTATCGGCGATGGAATAGATGCAGGCATCGGTGGTGCCAATTTGCTAGAGAAAAAAAATGTCTCCACTAAGACTTTTTTTCTGAATTTATTTATACCTAAGGGTCAAACAAATTTTTCTCATGTGGGTTGGGTCAATAAAATGTAATTATGACAAAAAAGACACGTCACTCCGAGGATTCAGATGTGGGGTGCACAGAAAAGGATACCAGTCCCAATTCAATACAGAAAAAGAAATTCGGCTCTCCCAAGTGCAAAAAATAGTTTTTTTTATTCACAGCATAGTAATCCACATTGTGTACATTCTATTTGTTACGTTTCGGTCACTCTCATGGACCTTCTTCAGACTGTATACAGTGTAATAGAAAAAAATAACATAAAATAAATTAACATAAACATATACTTTGACATATACAGTACAGACCAAAAGTTTAGACACACCTTCTCATTTAAAGAGTTTTCTTTATTTTCATGACTATGAAAACTGTAGATTCACTTTGAAGGCATCAAAACTATGAATTAACACATGTGGAATTATATAATTAACAAAAAAAGTGTGAAACAACTGAAAATATGTCTTAAATTCTAGATTCTTCAAAGTAACCACCTTTTGCTTTGATTACTGCTTTGCACACTCTTGGCATTCTCTTGATGAGCTTCAAGAGTTAGTCACCGGAAATGGTCTTCCAACAGTCTTGAAGGAGTTCCAGAGATGCTTAGCACTTGTTGGCCCTTTTGCCTTCACTCTGCTGTCTAGCTCACCCCAAACCATCTCGATTGGGTTCAGGTCTGGTGACTGTGGAGGCCAGGTCATCTGGCGTAGCACCCCATCACTCTCCTTCTTGATCAAATAGCCCTTACACAGCCTGGAGGTGTGTTTGGGGTCATTGTCCTGTTGAAAAATAAATGATGGTCCAACTAAAGAATTGGATAAACTCCACCATATAGAGAAAAAATGATATATGATGGAGTTTATCCGATTCTTGTGACTAAATATTCCTTTTTACATAAAGATTCATTCATGTGTATCATGTGCTTCTATGTAGCTCTAGCTTAATGACTTTACTGGACTATGGAATTTCATTTTTTGAAACCAGTTATGTCATAGTATATGTTTATGTTAATTTATTTTATGCTATTTTTTTTTCTGTTACGCTGTATACAGTCTGAAGAAGGTCCATGATAGTGACCAAAACATAACAAATAGAATGTACACTGTGTGGATTATTATACTGTGAATAAAAAGAAGCTATTTTTTTAAACTTGGGAGTGCTGTATTTCTTTTTATGAATAAAATGTAATTACCTATAGCAAGACCTCACTTATGGTGAAGGTTTTCTCTACAATAGTAAGTGGAGAGGTGTTGCATAACTGCCTCTCCATTACTAACATGTGGGCTTGATGTCGGAGGGCATAAAACAGCTGACATCAACCCCACAAATATTACTCCACTTGCCACCACCCCAGGGCAACTGCGAAGTGCTGGGCAAAGGAACAAAATTGGTGCATCTAATAGATGCGCCTTTTCTGGGGCAGTTGCAAACTGCTAGTTTCAGGCTGGGGGGAATATCAGATGGTAAAATGAATTCTGACCTACCCACAGAGGAAAAATGACCACTCAGATTGCTAATGTCCCTGCAACCCGGGTTCCTTAGCTTTCCGGTGGCTGTTTTCTTTTATGTATTGATGGACAAGTATCTACAAAATTACCATTCTTATCACAGAAAAAATCATTCCCTCATTGCACCAAACTGCAGGAGAACTGTTAAAACGAGTCATCCCCTTCAACTGCATGAGTTACTTGGTAGACTCTGCACTAGGTTCCATTGACCCCTGACCCCAAGAAAATTGAGGTGTCTCTTTATGTCTCTGATGTAGATGATGTTTCAAACGGATAGCTAGAGAAATGGCTGCCTCCAGGGAAATCGGGTTTAAGCAAAAGCATGCTTTACCCTCACAAAAAGCTCCAGAGAGAACTGATGATGGAGGGTGGGGTTATTCCACCTAGCATCCACAGCCCACCTATGGAACTCTAAGTAGTACTCCTCAGCTGGCCAGTCCCACTACTGAAGCTGATGTAGTTTATACTCATCCAGAGAGACAAGGTTGGGGTTGTCATGTATAAAACCCAGAGCCTGAAAAAATTCCTCGATCATCTGAAGCATCTGGGAATCAGACAGGAGGGAAAATGCCCAGGTTTGAGGGTCACATTAGAGAAGAGTGATTACAATCCCTACCCGTTGCTCCTCGGTACCTGAGGAGTGAGGAAATAACCTAAAATAAAGTTTGCAGGCCTCCCTAAAAACCACAAACTTATCCTGACCTCCAAAGAACCTATCAGCAAAGCCCGGGAACTATCTCTGGCATTTCCCAAGTGCCAGTGGTAAGCATATATATCAGAGGGGAGTGGCCAACACAACAGCTGAAACAATTCAGGATGGAGAGCTCCAGTAGAACAACTGAACTGATAAACCCTTGCAATGACAAAGCAAGGAAAACCTGTACTCTTTAATACTATGATGAAGCAGTTTTAATCAGTGCAGGAGTTTGTGTAAACAGACGCCATGATCTTCTTGCCTCTGTTTGTCATAGTGTTCTCAAGACAGTACAGGCATCCTCATAGGCCTTGTAGTATTTGATTGACCACTGCTTCCAGCTTTGAAATTAGGTATTAACTTCATTAATAACTTTAAAAGAATGTGATGTTTTGAGTTCAGTGCCAAAATCAACTGAAGAGCATTGCTCATGAGGAATGGGTTAAGAGTAGAATTGGGCAAATATGTTCAGAATCGTTCACCAAAACTGAATTTGCCATATTTGTGCCATATTGTTACCCTATTCATGTCAAATTTATGTTTGATGATCAGTTCTGAACATATTTGGTCATTTCTACTCCTGTTGACTCAAATGACATTCGGCTGTATCGAATATTGCGAAAATAATATTCGTCACCGATCATAATCGGAAGAGAATTTTGAAAAATTTGCTCAACTCTAGTTAAGAGTCCTTAGAATCATTAAGGTAGTTGCTTTTTGAATATGCATCACATTTTCATCCGGTCATAACAGCCAATGGGTGCTCTACTCAGTACTAAAGACGCTTGTCATGAAGAGAGGAAATGATTCTAAAGCTGCAGTAGTTGTTAAAAGTGGCATTTTGTTGAATTTGAAGAAACCAATTCTTAAAATTACAACAAGAAAGAAGGGGGTAGTCAGCTCACCTGTTCATCATTCTCATTCCTTCCTGCATGGAAAAAAGGTTGAGTGGCCAGTCCAATATGTAGAAGCAGAGACTATTTCAGCGGGAGACAGAGAGTTTCTTTAAAAATTCAGCATTTATTAATCCAATTTAAAATTATAAAAAAAGGTGCAACACAACAAATTTTATTTGATTCGAGCAATTTCCAGCATATTGCACAAAAAACAACGTTATACGCAGCGTACGATTAAGACCTATGTCGCAATGCGTTGTTAAATGCTGCATATAACGCTGTTTTTTGTGCAATATGCTGGAAATTGCTAGTATCAAAAAAAAATTTTTTGTGGTGCACCATTGTTGTATATTTTCAAATTGGTTAATAAATGCTGAATTTTTAAAGAAACTCTCTGTCTCCTGCTGGAATATTCTCTAATTCTTAAATTAGGTTCATTGGGGAATTTAAATTGTTCTTGTTTCATTGATTTATTGCAACAGCAGTAAGTTTGTAGATTTTGCTAACATTTAATATAGGGGTTGTATAATTTTCATTGCAACTGTAAAGTGGACTGGGTTTTCCTTCAGAAAATTATCGCATTTTCTCTTCTATATTTAAAAGCCTATCTTTCATCACACAAATCAAACCCATGGATGTTTCTCACACAATTGGAATTGCCTAAGCGATTCTTGATGCTTTTGTAAACATTTAAGACAATTTATGGCACCCAACTGAAAGCTGTAACATGCCTCTGAAGCCAAGGAGCTCATTTCTTGAGTTGTGCAGAAGATCATCACAGTAAAAGACAATGCTAAAATGTCTCATTGGTTTACAATGCATCACTGTAAAGCTGTGTGTGTGATTTATTGCATGAGGAGGAGAACACAGAGACCGAAAATGCTCTAATTTGTTAGGCATGGGGTCCAAAGTGTACCTATAAATCCCTACAATGAGGCCTGTCACCACATTGTAACTCTAGAGCTAGACATTTTGAAATTAACCAGAGGAATGCCAGCCCCCTGCATTAAGGCCATATGAAAGTTTCTCACTTATGAAAGAAAATACGTAGTCGCACAGCGGTTTCACAGCAAGCTCTATCACAGTTTGTAGCTCTTAATTAGATCCAGAAAAAATGTCAGCTAATGATATATATGCTTCATGTCTATGTTTTGCTTGTAAGAAGTTGCCCAATGTAATTATTGCAATATAGAGTGAAGAATGGTGTGCACTAAAAACTCCCATTGACTGGTTTCGCTTGCTTCAAATGACTTCTTCCTTAAGGGCAATAACGTCTTTTATCACTTGTTACCATAATTACCACCTATTACTACACAGTATAATAAATAATACATAATGTAGCATTAAATAACAGTTTTACTGAGGCTTAAAATTGGAAACTGAAACAATATTAATTCATCACTTTATACATAGTAACTAGCAATCCTCCCTGCATATTCATTCTGGAACAGCAGGTGACATCTTGCTTGTTGTGGAAGATGGTGGCAGTGTGCAACATACCAAATCTTTAGACGATGTGTAAGAGGTTTGAAACCTAAAAGGAGAACAACAATAAAGCATGTAAACATACAAGTAAATTGGAAAAAAAATATTTAATAGCTGGTTAGGTTGCATTTGGATCAAAGGAGTATTCTAAAGTTTGGAAGTTTAGGTAACTCCACTCACTGAGGCTCTCATCGATCCCAAGAACAGGAGTTCTGAAGAGCCTCATGTAAATGATCCAATGTTCGAGCCAGGGCTGGCTCCAGGTTTTTATAGGCCCTAGGCAAATGAGTCTCAGTGGGCCCCTTTAACACATACCTCTAGGTGGGAAACACGTCGGGTGGGGCATCTTTCATAAGATAAGTTAACTGGTATGCTTAATTGATGACTACATGATTATTTGAGTCTCTATCATACTAATGTTTTATATTATTGGGACTACCCCTATGTGATCATGTGATATTGAAATATATATAGACCATATTTTAGGGGATCCATTGTCCCAATCTAGCTACAAAATTTAATTGCAAGATTCAGCTATACATCCATACACCATCTCTTACAGCAACTCTCTTTTCACCGTTTTATGAGAGCTGCAAGTAGGTGCATCGATGCATTCTAAGTCTCTAACCTCTTTGCATTTTATCTTAAAAGACCTGCTAGGACTAACCTTGAAACTTTAGCATTTATGCACTTTATTGGGTGGTGGTGTTGGCTTTTTCTAAGGACTCCTCCTTAGGATCAGGTAGAGATAGCCTACTTGGAGCCGAGGCGCCATATCGTATCATTGGGGTGCCAATCTCTGCTTTCAGGAAGGGATAGCTAGGGATAAGACAATTCTATTCCTTTAGCATTTTCTCTCATTTGTATATATACAGGTATCTTTATACCAACCTAACATTACACTTTTTTCTTGGTGACCCAACCTGTTTTTATATTTGTTTTTATTGATACAAATAAAAGTTCATTTTCAAAGATTTTTTTGCTCCTTGGTTTTGCCACTTTGATAGACACTTGCTCATATTTTTGTTGGGTCTTTAGTTCCATTTTTCATTCACTAGAAGCTCTTCAGATACCGCTTCTCAAGATCTGTGTGCATCTCAGCAGTAGAAGTTCAACTAATTGAGAAGTTATTCCTTATTTCATTGATTAAGGATAACTTCAACACTTGAGAATACCATTTTCATGTTTCAAAGCCTGAATTTTTTTGTGTGACTATAATAACAATTATTGCATTAATTGTGGATTTGTGCATCATTGTTTATGGAACTTTGTGTGTTGACTAGAGTTGAGCGACTTTAGTCGGATCAGGTTTCATGAAACAAAATTCGTTTCAAATGAAACTGGTCCGACTAGGGCAAAAAAAGTCGGAGTTTCGTCCGAAACCCGACCCCAATGCAAGTCAATGGAAAATAAAAGTCGGCATTGAGCGGATGACATTCATCCACTCAATGCCGACTTTTATTCCCCATTGACTTGCATTGGGGTCGGGTTTCGGAAGAAACTCTGACTTTTTTTTTGCCCTAGTCGGACCAGTTTCATCTGAAACAAATTTTGTTTCATGAAACCCGATCCGACTAAAGTCGCTCAACTCTAGTGTTGACTAAAATTTCAATAAACTGGAATGACAACATATCACTGCCTGAATAGTGTGTTCGTGTGGGGAAATTGATATGAGTAGTGATTTGTATCCAGAGCTTAACAAGATCTAGGAACAGAAATCGAACAGAAAAGTGATAGCATGACAGTATGACATATAGTCAATCTGTAGTCACTAGCCTTCTAATTCAAGCACTGATAACATGGTAAACTATCAAACCGTTAGAAATATAAAATACAATCTTTAACCAGGCCAAATGTTTGTGTAGTCTGCTTTCATTAAAGATAGGCTCCTGCCCCTATTGTTGCCAGACCATTGAATGAGATATAGCAAATTAATTAAAAGATTGTTAATATTTTTATTCAACATATCCTTGGAAACAGTTTTTAATTTTGCTTCATTTTTCTGTTTTCTAATACCTTTAGTTACTGTAGCAAGTGTTTTTCCATTGACAGGACTTGCCTTAGTGGTGTATGATCTGTGCAATCACACAGGTCACTTCCGGCAAAAGCTATTCACTATGCCACACAAGATTGGGGTACACATTTTTCTTAACCTATTTTCTGGTGGTGGTTTTGTTCCTTTCTCAAGGAAGCGACTCATTTGACCAGGACTTAATCCTAATAGCGTGGTAACATTATTTAGAAATTGTACATCACAGTTAATAAATACCTACATGTATGGAATTGACACGGTTACCGACCATCCATACATTCCAGAAAAGAAAAAACAAGTTTGCAACTCTGGTCAAAGTTATGTACTTACTATTTCACAGCTGTATTGTGGCATTTACACTGTGTGGTAAAGCAACTTAAGGTACCATAATTTTGTATAGCATAGTTATGTACACAACTGTCTAGAAAAATGGAAGTTATTTGGCCAACATATAGTATTGTTATTTGAGGATCATCACTGGGGAATAATTTTGAAAATAATTTTTATTGAGTTCAATTTACATGCTGATTTAGACTAAAATTTCAAATCTGTGGCTACTTTTCTTTTATCACATCAGGGTTTTCTCTCTACAGCTTATCTTGATTACTCTAGTCTTTATCGAGGGTAGCACTAGTGCTCTCCTATTGGCAGTCGAGTGGGGAGGGGTTGAGGACGACCTTGGTGACCGGCAAATATTTGTCTTGGCTATTCAGTCATACGTGAGACAGTGGGGCGAGAAGTTGTGTGCTGCTCTATATAGTAAAAGATATTCCAAAAGTCTGTATACAAGCCAATTTTATTTTTTTATTTACACACTTATTTCCTTTCTTTCAGATCCTGTCTGTCTGAATTATTTCTCATTGTAAGTCTTAAACAGACATGAATCCTTTTGTTATACCATTCCCAGTCAAAGGACGAACATAAGGATATTTGTCAAGCAAGCCTATTTTGCATATTTTAAAGTAAAACTTGGTGATCAAGATAATTTTATTGTGCCTCATAAGGCGTACCAGCAGTGTGTACAGAGTTTACAGATGTGGACAAAGGGAACATATGATAAGATGCCATTTGGTAAACCTATCGTTTGATGAAAGCAAAGAGATCATTCCAGTGATTGTTACTTTTGCAAAGTGAAAGCTTCATGCTACATCAACAAAAATAAATATAAAGAAGAGTGTTAGGCACCGGGATTCTCCCGCTGAACGGGATAGATCCCAAGCCTTGCCTGGTGTTGTGGTCTCCCATTCAGGCTCGGCCGCTGGGGTGATTACTCAGCACAGACTTCAGTCCCAGTGCCTTGCCCAGGCTCGTGCTGCATGTGGAGTTACTGCTGGCTCTTCAGCTAAGCCTATGGTGACTACTGTTATACACGTGCAGCATTTCACTCTGGAGCCTAAGTCCAGATTTCACCCTACTGAGCATGTCCATGTGGCGCCTTCTTATTGGTGCTCGAACGTCAGCTGCTCTGGTGATATGGTAGCTTCAGATTGGCCCACAGACAAGGTCCTGTCTGGCTAAACAAGAACCTTGTGCACAATAGGTCCTCAGGAGTGCACGCCGGTGCACTAGTATCTTGTGTGTTTGGTGTGTTGGTGGCTACTTTACCACCCTGTGTGCACGTGTTCCACTAATAGCATTGCAAGTGTTTCTTTAGACAGGCAGTGTAGGGTGGGAACTCCCGCTTGAACTTAGCATCTGCATCAGGCGTCCTCAGGCGCTCATGCTAAAGCACACCAAGTGTCAGAGCAGGTTCAATCACCAGTTTAGGCTGGTTTCACATTAGCGCTTTTAAAGCGCATGCACGGCCGGGGGTAGCTCCGCCCCCGAGCCGGCTCTCTGCCCGGCGTGCCCGCCCCTTGCTTGTAGCGCCGCCTCCTAGCGCACAGCGGCGCCTGCGATCGGCGCACCCTATCTTTAGCATAGGGTGCGCAGATCGTGCGCAGGCCGTGCGCTAGTTGCGCTTTGACCTGCGCTGCGCACCTTTGACGGTGCGCCGAGCATGCCGAAATCCGAAAAGTTTGATTTTGGCGCACAGGGCGCACCGTCAAAAGTGCGCAGCGCAGGTCAAAGCGCAACTAGCGCACGGCCTGCGCACGATCTGCGCACCCTATGCTAAAGATAGGGTGCGCCGATCGCAGGCGCCGCTGTGCGCTAGGAGGCGGCGCTACAAGCAAGGGGCGGGCACGCCGGGCAGAGAGCCGGCTCGGGGGCAGAGCTACCCCCGGCCGTGCGTGCGCTTAAAAAGCGCTAATGTGAAACCAGCCTAAGTCTTCCCTGGGGGCTTAAGTTATAGGGGCCCCAATTAGTATTTTTCTATACGCCTGTGCAGTCTAACAGGGTATAGTCTTTTTTACTTTGCTTCATAGTACCGCTCTGTGGTGCAACAGAGCTTGTTACTTTGTGCTCTGTGCACACTGAGTGACATTTAACTCAGTGTGCTTTTTTTTTTTTTTCGCAGCCTTGCTCCGCTATTGTGCTAGCTGCGGTTTCTCCATCACCGCACGGTGTACCCCGGGTTGTAAATACACCTTATTATAATTTCTTATTTGGTGTGTTCTGCCAGCCCTAACAAAGAGAATCCTTGTCTACCATCAGTTATGTCTGGTGCCTCATTCAGCTGAATTCACATTGCCAAGTTTCCTTGAACTACCCTCTTTTCAAGAACGGCATTATGGTGAAGAGCAAAGTAACAGCAATAATGAAGATTTTGAAATTGAAGATATCTCAGTTCATAAGGAATTTGACCAGCATGAGTTGAACACTTTTGCACAAGATTTTGGACCATCAAAAAGACTTCAAAACTTCTAGGATCAAGTCTGCATGAGAAAAAGTTGCTTGAAAAAGAAGCAAAGTTATCCAACTTTTGATCTAGAGAAAGTGCATTTCTGCAGTACTTTAGAAGTGACAATGGCTTCATGCATTGCCATAACCTACATGGTTTAATTGAGGAATGGGGCATTCCACTCAAATGCATGATGATTATTCAACGATAGCTCAAAGATGACCTTAAAGTGTATCCTACTAAACAATGGCAATTTAATTGGTGCAGTTCCAACTGACTATTCCGTTAATCTTTATAAGGAATATGGAGATATAATGATAGTCATTGAGTTGTTGCAATATCAATTACACAATTTAATGATCTGTGTGGACCTTAATATGGTATTCTTACTTCTTGTTCAGCAATGCATATTCACCAAGTATCCTTGTTTTCTGTGCTCTGCCTTCATACACATTTACACGGTGTGCAATCTAGCATACAGCATAAACCACTTTCTGTCTTCCAAATAAGCAAACTGTTCTCTGTAGTCTAACTTGTTTATTGGTGAACATGTACAGAACATGCGGTAAAACTATAAGAATGCAAATGACGTAGATAAGTATTGGACACATGATCAAACAGTCAACACTTACAATTACAGGATAGTATACAGTGTGATGCAAATGGAAATATACACGTTACTAATCACATCTCCTATGCACTGGCTGCTACACAGTTAATAACATCTCTGTACAATACTGCATTACAAGAAAAGATATTAATCTTACCAGATATGCTTTACTAGGATAGCTAAATCAAGTTGGGGAGTTACAGGAGGACAAATAAACACATGTGTCCTTTGAAGTACACAGAACAAAATGGCATCTTCCTCTTCCCAGTATACACTCACTGGCCACTTTATTAGGTACACCATGCTAGTAACGGGTTGGACCCCCTTTTGCCTTCAGAACTGCCTCAATTCTTCGTGGCAGAGATTCAACAAGGTGCTGGAAGCATTCCTCAGAGATTTTGGACCATATTGACATGATGGCATCACACAGTTGGCGCAGATTTGTCGGCTGCACATCCCTGATGCGAATCTCCCGTTCCACCACATCCCAAAGATGCTCTATTGGATTGAGATCTGGTGACTGAGGAGGCCATTTGAGTACAGTGAACTCATTGTCATGTTCAAGAAACCAATCTGAGATGAATCGAGCTTTATGACATGGCGCATTATCCTGCTGAAAGTAGCCATCAGATGCCTGTTCTTAGCTGAGAGGAGTGGTACCCAGTGTGGTCTTCTGCTGCTGTAGCCCATCTGCCTCAAAGTTCGACGCACTGTGCGTTCAGAGATGCTCTTCTGCCTACCTTGGTTGTAACGGGTGGCAATTTGAGTCACTGTTGCCTTTCTATCAGCTCGAACCAGTATGCCCATTCTCCTCTGACCTCTGGCATCAACAAGGCATTTCCGGCCACAGAACTGCCGCTCACTGGATTTTTTTTCTTTTTCGGACCATTCTCTGTAAACCCTAGAGATGGTTGTGCGTGAAAATCCCAGTAGATCAGCAGTTTCTGAAATACTCAGACCAGCCCTTCTGGCACCAACAATCATGCCACGTTCAAAGGCACTCAAATCACCTTTCTTCCCCATACTGATGCTCGGTTTGAACTGCAGGAGATTGTCTTGACCATGTCTACATGCCTAAATGCACTGAGTTGCCGCCATGTGATTGGCTGATTAGAAATTAAGTCTTAACACACAGTTGGACAGGTGTACCTAATAAAGTGGCCAGTGAGTGTACATTGTTTCAACCCCACAATGCAACACTCTGTCTGCTGTTAAAGACACAGGCTATAAATGCTATTAAAGTCACAGGCCATAAATTCAGCCACCACTAGATGGTGCTATAACAACTAAACCAGCACATAATACAAACATATCACCCTATATTCAGAGGGCAGAACACTGTGCATGTGGAGCAACAAAGCTTGTGAGAAGAATTGGATGGAAAGATATTGGCCTCAAAGATCTGACCTCAATCCTGGTGGTGATTCAAACATTCTAGATGAGACACTTATTCACAGAATGAAAATTACGGTATATTCCCATATCTGCACATGAAACTGGGTTTCATGAAGCAATTCATTACAGCTTTGTCAACTGAAGAAGACTGTTTCAAGTACCTCAACTTGGCATTTCCCAGCCTGTCATTTGAAAAAATAAAGCTGGAGTGTTTGATAGTCCACAGATTCATCAGCTAATTAAAGATCAACATTTAATCGCGACAATGCCAGATCTCCAAAAGTATGCTTGGTTATTATTTAACCCCTTTCCAACATCGGGCGTAATGGTACGGCGATGTCGGACACCCTCTATTTGATGTGGGCTCTGACGGTGAGCCCATATATTTCCGTCACATGTCAGCTGTTTTGAACAGCTGACATGTGCCTCTAACAGCCAAGGGTGGAATCGCGATCCACCCACGGCTATTAACCCATTAAATGCCGCTGTCAAATTCTGACAGCGGCATTTAACATGCGATTCCGGCGAGCGCGCTATAAATCCGCCCATCGGTGACCCCATCATGTTATCGCGGTTCACCGATTGGTTGGCATGACAAATAGAGGTCTCCTGTAGACCTCTATGGTTGTCACTGCCGGATTGCTATGAGGGTAGCCCAGTGGTCGGCACTCATTGCAAGTCAGCAATTCTGCTACATAGAGGTGATCTGATAATCGCCTGAATGTAGCAGATCCAATTGGGTTATGGCAGCTTCTAGTCTCCCATGGAGAATAATGAAGCATGCCAAAAGTAAAAAAAAAGTTTTAAAAAGTATATCTAAAAAAAAATAAAAGTTCAAATCACCCCTCTTTCACCCCATTCAAAGTAAAACAATAAAAAAAATCAAACATACACATATTTGGTATCACCGCATTCAGAATCACCCAATTTTTCAATATAAAAAAGAATGAACCCAATTGCTAAATGGCATAACGAGAAAAAAAGTAAAAATGCCAGAATTACATTTTTTGGTTGCCGCAACATTGCATTAAAATGCAAACACAAGCAATCAAAAGATTGTATCTGCACCAAAATGGTATCACTAAAAACATCAGCTCGACACACAAAATATAAGCCATTACCCAACCCGAGATTATGAAAAATGGAGATGCTATAGGTATTGGAAAATGGTGCAATTTTTTTTTAACAAACGTTGGAAAAAATTTTCACCACTTAGATATTAAAGAACCTAGACATGTTTGGTGTCTATTAACTCATAATGACCTAGAGAATCATAATGGTAGGTCGGTTTTAGCATTTAGTGAACCTAGAAAAAAAGCCAAACATAAAACAAGTGTGGGATTGCACTTTTTTGCAATTTCACCGCACTTAGAATTTTTTTCCTGTTTTATAGTGCATGACATGGTAAAACCAATGGTGTTGTTCAAAAGTGCAAATCGTCCCTCAAAAAAAAGCCCTCACATGGCCATATAGATGATAATTAAAACAGCTATGGCTCTGGGAAGAAGGGAAGCAAAAAATGAAAATACCTCCGGTCATGAAGGGGTTAAAGACTTTGCCAAAGACTTTCTCTTTTCTTGGAAATTAATGAGCAACAATTTTATAGAAATTGTCCAGAAACTCTTGGAGATTTGCAAAATGCTTGATTGCAACATGAGCGTCCAGGTGCATTTTCTGCATAGCTACAGTATCTTGCTAAGTTACCTGATAACCTCGGTGCAGCCAGTGGTGAGCAAGGTTAGTGATTCCACCAAGATTTGAAGGTCAGGGTAGATGGGATGTACATATGATGGCTGACTATTGTTAGAGCTACAGACGAGATTGAACACTCCAGGATATGCTATAAGCGTATGTTTTTATGTTGACCGCTACCTAACTTAAGTGCTTGCACAAACTTTTGACTTACAGTATAAATATATCCTTTGAATGAACAAATTAGCTTTAACCCCTTTGCAATATTGGGTGCAATAGTACACCCACGTCAGAATCCCTCCCTCTGATGTGGGCTTCGACGTTGAGCCCACTTTTCCCGCCACATGTCAGCTGTTTTGAACAGCCTCGGGTGGAATCGCGATCCACCCACAGCTGTTAACCTGTTAAATGCCGCTGTCAATCTCTGACAGCGGCATTTAATTCACGCTTCCGGCAAGCAGGCTGGAAATCCCACCCGTCACATGATCACAGGTCACAGATGGGTTGGCATGACAACCAGAGGTCTCCAGCAGATCTCTATGAGTGCTGCCCGGTGGACGGCGCTCATAGCAAGTGAGCATTTCTGTTACATACAGGCGATCTGATCATCGCCTGTTTGTATAAAATACACCAACCAACCAATCAAAAGACCTCTTTACCAAAGAAAACCAGACAGGGTGTACTTATTAAATATTATTTTATTATATTTGTATTATACAGGTGGTTAAATTAAAACCAATTAAAACAAAAAAAGTGCACGTATAGGAACAATTTAACAATGTTCAGAAGAATAATAGGACCCAATTTATATATCAAATATGTATACCTCATATATTATGAAATGACCATTTTCCAAAAGAGATTGTAAAAAAGTGCAAAAAATACATAAAAATAATAATATAATAATAAATAAATAACACACATAAAAAAGTGCAAAGTGTGATGTGCAAAATTGTCACATAGTGATGTTATACACAAAAAAATAAAATAATAGAAAACCACATGTGCCTTTAAAACCACATTTGTATATATTCACAAAGTTTTTCACATGTCCAAAATAAAGTGCAGAGTGCCTGTGCAATAAGAACTGTGCACAATATATAAAACAAACAGTGCCACCTTTTTCTCTGGAAAATTGCAATTAGTTCATATATAGCACGGTATAACATAAACAGACCATTACCTATAGGGGTCACCACGTCCCTATCATGCGCTCCCCAACGCGCGTTTCGGAATCTTTCCTTCATCATGATGTGTGTTATTTATTTATTATTATATTATTATTTTTATGTATTTTTTGCACTTTTTTACAATCTCTTTTGGAAAATGGTCATTTCATAATATATGAGGTATACATATTTGATATATAAATTGGGTCCTATTATTCTTCTGAACATTGTTAAATTGTTCCTATACGTGCACTTTTTTTGTTTTAATTGGTTTTAATTTAACCACCTGTATAATACAAATATAATAAAATAATATTTAATAAGTACACCCTGTCTGGTTTTCTTTGGTAAAGAGGTCTTTTGATTGGTTGGTTGGTGTATTTTATCCCTAACAGTGTGTAATCACTGATTTCACTGGACACTGGTGGTATATTCTATAAATTTTTATTGTTATTATTATTGTTATTTTTATTATAATATACAATAATATATTACATCCAGTGTTGGTGTGTTTTCTTCATCGCCTGTTTGTAGCAGAGCCGATCGGACAACTGCAGCTTCTAGCCTCCTATGGAGTCTATTGAAGCATACAAAAAATAAAAGAAATGTTTTTAAAACTATAAAAAAATAAAAAAATATAAAAGTTCAAATCACCCCCCTTTCGCCCCATTCAAAATAAAACAATAAGAAAAACAAACATACACATATTTGGTATCACCGTGTTCAGAATTGCCCGATCTATCAATATAAAAAAGAGTTAACCTGATCAGAAAAGGGTGTAAAGAGAAAAAAATTCAAAACTCCAGAATTACTTTTTATTGGTCACTGCTACATTGCAATAAAATGCAATAACGGGCGATCAAAAGACTACATATACACCAAAATTGCATCAATAGAAACAGCATTGTGCTCAAAAATAAGTCCTCACCCAGCCCCAAATGATGAAAAATTGAGATGCTACGAGCCTCGGAAAATGGCTGTTTATGCACTTACCGTAACTATTCACCATTAAAGAGGCATCATAAGAAAATGCCATGAGTTCTTTTCAATTAAAATAAATCCATTTGTCAATGACTGGTACCATCAATCTAGCACACATTAGGATGTGTTCACATTTTGTCATAGAACTTGAATCAGAGGTATACATCAAGAGTATTCCTTAACAAATACTTCAGACAAAAGTCTCCCATACATCCCACTGTGTAACACGTCTGTTGTCTATATTAGGGATAAGCAAACGTGCTCAGTGGTACTCGGATATCACTAGAGAATCTGGGTGCTCAGATTTGCTTGGCACTAGAGATGAGCAAACCTTTCAAGGCTCGTTTTGGTTCGATTCTCCGAAAGTTTAAACATTCGTCGAACAGTTCAACGAACATACCCGAATGCCATTAGATTCAATAGGAGGCTAAACTAAACATATACACAACACCTTAAGGGGTGACAAATATCTTCCCAAACAGCTAAAATTAGGATCAGACTCCATGAAAAGAGGCATCAATTGACCCACAGTAGAAATTTGCAAATGGCACAGCAGCAGTCAATCATGAGCATGCATGAGGTATCAGAGTCAGTATAAAACATGCTTAAGTATGTCTGCAAGTGTGTTTCCATACTCTAGGAATCGAGCATCTCTTTTCAGGAGGGGAAGCATCTGGCTAAACTTACTCTTGTACCATGGATATTAGGGTTTGCTTCCACGGGCTGTATTACATCCTGATTTGCTGCGGATTGAACGCTGCGTAAAGCCGCAGCGCTTAAATCCGCAGAATCCAGATGTTACAGCATAGCGAAGGGGAGTTTATGAAATCCCATCTCCATTATGCATCCTAATATGCTCGTGACACAGCCACGAAACTGAACATGCGTCATGTCTTTTTAGAATGCAGCATGTCTGTTTATCTTGCAGAGACGCTCAGTCTCCGCAAGGTAAATAACCCAGTCTATGTATGTGATGCGGTGATACCGCATGTGTTCAATGAACACATCCAGAATCACCGCGTATACAGAATGGGGCGAGGCTTTGGGCAGAGTGGGCTTTCCGCTCTGTCCAAAGCGCAGGCAATGCACTTAGTGGAAACACGGTACTCAGCACTATTTCTAACCCTAAGAATGCAGACATCATGTTGAAGACAGTGCAGCAAGAAAGCGCTCATGTGTCGGGCGCTTCCATGAGGTCCAAGTTCATGGTGTGTTGGTGGCGGGGTAACACTCAAGGTTGCTTTATCCGTCCCCTCACACCAACCATCGACAGGGATTAGGGCTTTGCAATTTGTTGCTAAATATATAACTTTGGCAGTTGACCACATTTTTATTTTTTGATTACAAAAAATTGACTATATTGTCTTCTATAAAGTGTTATGGGCTCTGTGGTACATTTCTGTGTTATATAACACTCCCAAAAACTGTTGAAACATTTTTCTGTATTCAATTACTCTTCCATATACTATTTTGTGGTCTCTAGTACATTTTAGTTTTATGTAACAGTACAAAAAAGAGTTGAAAAATGTTTCTGTTATTCAGTTAATCACCTTTATACTACTGTGGTACATTTTGATGTTATACTCTCCTTCATTCATGACTTCTTCCTTTCTAATTCTCTTAACCTTCTGGCTCTTACTGAAACCTGGATCCAGCAGTCAGATACTACCGCTGCTGCTGCTCTTTCATATGGGGGGGCTACACTTCTCTCATACCCCAAGATCAGACAATAGAGCTGGTGGAGTCGTTGGTCTGCTCCTATCACCAAAATGTACCTTTCAGGTTATCCCTCAAGTACCCTCACTTGTCTTCCCTTCTTTTGAGGTCCATGCCGTCAGACTCTACACCCCCTTCTCCATACGAGTGGCGGTGGTGTATCGTCCTCCCGGCCCCTCCCATCAGTTCCTGGATCATTTTGCCACTTGGCTTCCACATTTTCTCTCCTGTGACATCCCTACCCTCATCATGGGAGATTTCAACATCCCCATTGCTCTTCCCCTCTCACCATCTGCTACTCACCTTTTATCTCTAACCTCCTCATTTGGCCTTTCGCAGCTTACTAATTCTCCAACGCATGAAGACGGAAACTCCCTCGAATTGGTCTTCTCTCGGCTTTGTGCAGTGGATGATTTTGCAAACTCCCCTCTCCCGCTCTCTGACCACAATCTTCTTTCATTCTCTATAAAGAACTGCCAGGCTGCTCAGGTCACCCCCACTGTCCAGACTTATAGAAACACACAGGCCATTAACACCCAGAAACTTCTGAAGAACTTGCAGTCTTCATTGGCCCCTATCTCCTCCCTCTCATGTCCTGATTCTGCATTGAAGCATTACAATGAAACACTTCAAACTGCCCTGGATGAATTTGCACCCCCTATAAATAGAACACCACAATGCAGACGGCGACAACCCTGGCACACGGTGCAAACACGTTTCCTGCAGCGGTGCTCCAGGTGCGCCGAACGTCTGTGGAGAAAATCCAATCTACACGAAGATTTCATCCATTTTAAGTTTATGCTTAGAACATACAACACTGCCCTTCACCTCTCCAAACAAACCTATTTTAACACCCTCATCATCTCACTGTCCAATAACCCGAAACGTCTCTTTGACACTTTTCATTCTCTACTCAATCCAAGAGTATAGGCCCCAACCACGGAGCTCCGAGCTGACGATCTGGCCAATTACTTCAAAGAAAAAATTGACCAGATCCGACAGGAAATTATCTCCAAATCCCCTCATACCATGCACTGTCCTCCCTCCCCCACTGCATCTAACTCACTCTCTGATTTTGAACCAGTCACAGAAGAAGAAGTAAGCAGGCTCCTTGCATCTTCTCGCCCAACTACTTGCACCAGTGACCCATTTCCGTCACATCTCCTCCAGTCCCTTTCCCCTGCTGTCACCCCTCACCTAACTAAAATATTTAACCTCTCTCTCTCTTCTGGTATTTTTCCCTCCTCATTTAAGCATGCCATCATACATCCACTACTTAAAAAACCATCCCTCGACCAAAACTGTGCCGCTAACTATAGACCTGTCTCTAATCTTCCCTTCATCTCTAAACTCCTGGAACGCCTGGTCCACTCCCGTCTTATCCGCTATCTCTCAGAAAACTCTGTTCTCGACCCTCTCCAATCCGGTTTCCGCTCTTTACACTCCACTGAAACTGCCCTCACTAAAGTCTCTAATGATCTGCTAACAGCTAAATCAAATGGTCATTACTCCATGCTAATTCTCTTGGATCTCTCTGCAGCATTCGACACTGTGGATCATCAGCTCCTCCTCACTATGCTCCATTCCATTGGCCTCAAGGACACCGTTCTCTCCTGGTTCTCCTCCTATCTCTCCGACCGCTCCTTTACTGTTTCTTTTGCCGGTTCCTCCTCCTCTCACCTTCCCCTTATTGTTGGGGTTCCTCAAGGATCGGTTCTAGGCCCCCTCCTCTTCTCCTTGTACACTGCCCCTATTGGTCAAACAATCAGTAGATTTGGTTTCCAGTACCATCTCTATGCTGATGACACCCAATTATACGCTTCTTCTCCTGACATCACGCCAGCCTTTCTAGAAAACACTGGCGATTGTCTAAACGCTGTGTCTAATATCATGTCCTCACTATATCTGAAACTGAACCTGTCAAAGACTGAACTCCTTGTGTTTCCTCCCGCTACTAATGTACCTACACCCGGCATTGCCATTTCCGTCTGTGGTTCCACTATTACTCCCCAGCAACATGCCCGCTGTCTTGGGGTCATACTTGATTCCGAGCTTTCCTTTGCCCCCCACATTCGATCACTGGCTCGCTCTTGTCATCTGCACCTCAAAAACATTTCTAGAATTCGACCTTTTCTTACTTTTGACTCTGCAAAAACTCTTACTGTTTCTCTTATTCATTCTCGTCTCGACTATTGTAACTCTCTTCTAATCGGTCTCCCTCTTACAAAACTCTCCCCTCTCCAATCTGTCTTGAATGCTGCAGCCAGGATCATATTCCTCACCAATCGTTACACCGATGCCTCTACCTTGTGCCAGTCATTACACTGGCTACCCATCCACTCCAGAATTCAGTATAAACTTATTACCCTCACCCACAAAGCCCTCCAAGGCTCAGCACCACCCTACATCTCCTCCCTTGTTTCAGTATACCACCCTACCCACACCCTCCGTTCTGCTGATGACCTGAGGTTAGTATCCTCAATAGTCAGAACCTCCCACTCCCGCCTCCAAGACTTTACACGTGCCGCGCCAATTCTTTGGAATGCACTTCCCAGGTCAATACGATTAGTCCCAAATCCCCACAATTTTAAGCGTGTCCTGAAAACGCATTTATTCAGACTGGCCTATCGCCTCAACACATTAACCTAACCTATCCCTGTGTGGCAGAGCCAAAAGTTTTACCATAACCAGGTTCCCAGCATCATGTTCCCACATGCTTTATGCATCCATTAGCCCTCTGTGTCTGTACTGTTACACACTTAACATTATGGCTGGTCCATACAATCAGGGCAACTGTTACCACCCACCTTTCGTGTCTACCTCTTTCCTCATAGACTGTAAGCTTGCGAGCAGGGCCCTCACTCCTCTTGGTATTTGTTATAATCTACTGTATGTGATTATTGTTATGCTGTAATGTCTATTGTCTGTACAAATCCCCTCTGAAATGTAAAGTGCTGCGGACTATGTCGGCGCTATAAAAATAAAATTTATTATTATTATTATTATTATGTTATAAAACACTCCCAAAAACATTTTTCTGCATTCAGTTACTCATTACATATTATTACGCTGTCTGTTGTACATTTCAATATTATAAAACAGTCCAAAAAATATTTTTCTGCATTCTATTACTCATCCATATACCATTACATGTTCTGTGATACATTTCGGTGGCATATAACACTGCCAAGAAGCGTTGAAACATTTTTCTGTATTCAATTACTCCTCCAGAGAGTATTTCGTGATCTGTAGGTGACAAAGGTGGCAGAATCAAGTGAGACTCCCGAGGGAGTGACTGGAGGATTTTCAGAGTCAAAGGAAGCTGACATGACAGTAGAGGTGGCAGTAGCCTGTGGTCCAGAACGGGCCACTTTCCTAGAGCCACCAAGGCCCAAACGCAGGTCACAGCCTTCACCGTTGAGGTTCTTGCATTCTGCAGAACGAAGTTCCAGGATTCAGGAACTGGTGAGCGAACTGCAGATCCTAGACTGGTCGTAAAAGAGAAGAAGGCGAGTCAGGACCAGGGCTGGAAAAATGCTAGCAGGTCCTCTAATCACAAGGTACCTGACAGTTGGCATCTTGTGTGGGAGGTTGATGCATACAACTGGCAGGGGAAATGGGGTCCATCGAAGAGTTTGGGACCCGTTATCACATCTTGTTTATCATCAATGGAACACTTGCGTCGAAGGCTGCAAGAGCTGATGGCTGAAACCAGGGTCGCGTTCCTCAAAATGGAGGGGTAACATCACTGGTATGCGTTGTGTTTGATCAGAGAAGCACAAAAGCTGGATGAACCGTTCTTGAAGAAGGAACAGGCCTGGGAGAGGCTCCTGAGGGTGGGTCAAGATGGGGCTATTACCGCCAATGAGAGATCAGACTGTCGTTTGGGATCCTGACCTCCTATATGGGAGCAGACGATGGTGCAGGTGACAAAGGGGGCTGTTGCACATTTCTAGATTACTGTATTACCCTCCTTAAAAATTTTTCCAGGATTTGCACTTTCTGAAAAACCTTTATGAGTGTAGGAGTTCAGCAACTACACTTTAAAAATATTTGAATGAGGCACGCCAGTTGTTTCCTTTCATGGGTCTAAGGATTACCAAGTCAGGTGAGTTCTATCAAGGTTTTTCATTGGCTGTTACAATGTATAAAGCTTCACTTTGATTCATTGTTATTAGCTTTGTGGAAAAAAAAGGCCAGAGTGTGTCTGAAATGCATTGCTATCAGATCATACCATGCAATATTGCCATTGAGCTTTTTAATATTTTTAGTCAATAAAATTTGGAAATTTTAGAAGCTGGATTCTTTTGCTTTTTTTCCTAGAGGCAGTCCCCAAAGCCTCCCGAGGAAGGAGAAGAATAGTAAAACTGAAGAGGATTACTGCATTACCCTCCTTATTATTTTTTTCTGCCTTTGCACTTTCTGAAAAGTCTTATGATTGTTGAAGTACATCAACTAAGTTTTCAAAATATTTACATTGAAATAAATATTTAGGAATTCAATTTGTCATCCATACAGTTTAAGGCCTCCTTCATACCTCCTGGTGATTCCTGCACAGGAAAAACCATATTGTGATATCAGTGAGGAGCGATGATGTCATAGAGGTTACCGCAGGTCACTGAAGCGGCGTTCCCTTGCTCAGTTCACAGGGAGCCAGGAAGATGAATTGTGGTGACCTCAATGAGATCACTGCTAGCACCGTGAGAATTTTCTTTGAATGTTGTTTTTTATTTTTAAAAATTAATACGTAAAACAGGGAGTTGAGTTTTGTGTCAAATAAAGGATTTTATTCTTGCTGTGTGTTTTTTTCAAAACTTAATATGGGGTTTGTAATGTGGGCGTCTTATAGACGCCTCTCCATTACTACCCCCTAGGCTTGATGTCAGATGACAATACAAAGCTGACACCAACATCAACCCTATTACCCCACTTGCCACTGCAACAGGGCAAATGGGAAGAGTGAGGCTAAGCACCAGATTTGGCACATCTTATTGATGTGACATTTCTGGGGAGGCTGAGGGCTGAAGTTGGTAGCCTGGGACGGGGGAAAGTGGCCTGCTACAGGTGTAAAAATTTGGTTGATCAAAAATTGACTGGTCTCTTGGTATTTGTTCTCCAGCTGCCACTATTTCTCCCATTGTTGTGTCTCTGCCTTGCACCAGCAGTCCAGCACATGCTCAGGGACAGCACCAGGGCTCTTGCTAATGAACATACTGGGGTTGTCCACTTAAAGAGCAACACATGGACAAGCAATTTTGGCCAGCAATGCTACATTTCCCTGATGAATCACTTGGTGAACATTGTGGAGGCTGGGGCTGAGTCCACCCTGGCACGGCACATGTGCTACCAACACTGAGGATTGCTGGCCAAAATTCTATCAGGGTTTCCTCCACAGGTTACTACACCCCCTCCTGCTCCTCCTCATCCTTCATCTTTCATGTCCTATCTCAAAGCATGCCATCCACTTTAGTAAGAAGATGGAAGCGCTACAATACTGCCTCAGCAAAGCGACAACAGGCTCAGGCAACAGGCTGAAGCTAATTTGTCTAGGAGACAAACCGCACACCAGGGCAGAGTTGTTGAAAGGAATAACAGACCAGACAGATCTGTGGCTATAGCCACTGAACCTCCAAACAGGCATGGTCGTGTGTGTTAATGACTGTAACCTGGTGGCGGCTGTGATTCGTGGCAAGCTCACAAACATACTATGCTCATCTTGGCAGTTCAGTAGTTTCTGAAAACCTAACTGGATTTGCCAAAGCTTCTGCTCAGCGCCCATCTCCGCAAGTCAGCTACAGCTTCCACCACTATGGCAGTGCTGCTGCAGAGCATGTAAGTGCTAGCTCAGTTTAATGACAGAAAAATCCACAATTGTCACACTCCTCAAGATCAAGCTGCTCCAGTTGGCTCATGTTTGAAGGTTGCCTTTTCCAGACAGCATATTTCAGCTCTTTCCAAAGATGCTCAATAGGATTTAGGTCAGGGCTCATAGAAGGCCACTTCAGAATAGTTAAATGTTTTCCTCTTAGCTATTCTTGGGTGTTTTTAGCTGTGTGTTTTGGTTCATGATCCTGTTGCAAGACCCATGGCCTGCGATTGAGACCAAGCTTTCTGACACTGGGCAGCACATTTCCCTCTAGATTACCTTGATAGTCTTGAGATTTCATTGTACCCTGCATAGATTCTAGACACCCTGCGCCAGATGCAGCAAAGCAGACCCAGAACATAGCAGAGCCTCCTCCATGCTTCACAGTATGGACAGGACATTGTTCTTTTCTTGATATGCTTCATTTTTCCATCTGTAAACACAGAGCTGATGTGCCTTTGCAAAAAGTTCCATTTTTGTCTCATCTGTCCATAGGATATTCTCCCAGAAGCTTTGTGGCTTGTCAACATGTAGTTTGGCAAATTCCAGTCTAGCTTTTTTATGATTTTTGTCAACAATGTTGTCCTTCTTAGTCATCTCCCATGAAGTCCACTTTGGCTCATACAACAACAGATGGTGCGATCTGACACTGATGTTCCTTGAGCTTGAAATTCACCTTTAATCTGTTTAGAAGTTTTCTGGGCTCTTTTGTTATCATTCGTATTATCCGTCTCTTTGATTTGTCTTCAATTTTCCTCCTGCTGCCACAACCAGGGAGGTTGGCTACAGTCCCATGGATCTTAAATTTCTGAATAATATGTGCAACTGTAGTCACAGGAACATCAAGCTGCTTGGAGATGGTCTTATAACTTTTACCTTTAACATGTTTTTCTATAATTTTCTTTCTAATCTCATGAGACAACTCTTTCCTTCACTTCCTCTGGTCCATGTTGAGTGTGATACATACCATGTCGTCAAACAGCATAGTGAGTACCTGTAGCCTATATACAGGCCCACTCACTGGTTCCAAGATTGTAGACACCTGTGATGCTAATTAGAGGCCACCCCATGATTTAACCTGCCCTTTTTGTCACATTATTTTCAGGGGTACAATCATTTCTGTCCAGGCCTATTTCATGAGTTTTATTTTTATTTTTTAAATTCTTTGGAAGCATGGTTGAAAAGCAATGTCTGGCTTTCATTTGTTCATTATAGATTTTTTACTTATTATTACTTTTGTCAGATTCAAGTTATTTCTGTGACCATTGTGGGTTTTTATGTCATTAAACGAGGGTTACCAACAATTTTGACCACGTGTGCATCTATGTAATATATATACATATATATGTGTGTGTCATTGAAATCTATATATCTATTTTTCATATGTGTATATATCTATTCTATATATTTTATTGTAACCTGTCAGTCTTTGATTTAACTGTACGCAGCACATGAGTTGCCTGCTTTTATTCTATCTATTTATCTATCTAATATATATATATATATATACAGTATATATATATATATATATAAGAATATTTCCTTTGAAAATTATGTTTAAGCGACATAGATAATTTGCTCTATGTAAAAGCACATGTTAAAATCCCACTGCAGTTGGAAAGCAATTCAGATTGTACGCACATAAAAATGCATGGCACTTACATTACACTCGGCCGACTCACCTGCATCAAAATTGGACCGATTTTAAAATCGCCAGTGTGACTCCAGCCTAAGTGAAAATACAGCTTTATTCTTTGTGTCAGTATGATTACAGCTATACAAAATTTATATAGATTTTTTAGGGTTCCTTAATTTTGTACACTAAAATTGCTTTGAAAAAATATTCATGTTGCTTTGCCATATTTTGAAAGCTAAACCTTTTTACGTTTTCCGTAAACATTCATATGAGGGTTTGTTTTTTCAGGGTGAGTTGTAGTTTTCATTTATATAATTTTGAGGTACATAATATTTTATGATCACTTTCTAGTCCAATTTTTGGGAGCTAGAATGAACAAGAAATCACAATTCATTAATTGTGCTTAGTTTTATTCTTTTTTACTGGTCACTGTGCAATAAATGTGGTCAGACAGTTTTACTATTTGGATTATTACAATTGCAGATAAGCTAGATTTATATTATATGTGTTTTTTCTTATGTTGTGCTCATTTTGCAAAAAAAATCATTTCGGTTTGCATTGCCATGCCCGGAGAAATTTTATTTTGCCGGACAAGATGACGTTTTCAGTGACATGAGATTTTTTTTTCCTAAGGATTTTGTCACGTTTGGTTTAACTTTTTGTACTGGGGTAATAAGAAAATATAGTTTTTTAATGTGTTTTTTTTTCTCTTGATCTTTACTGTAGGGTTTAAATAATGTTACAATTACATGAATTGGGTTTTTCAGGAATACTAAATATGTGTACTTTTTTCTTCACTTTTCATTTATACACCAGCAGCGTACCTGTATGTCAAAATGCATGAAATTCTTCCCGATGAGGACGCCCATGCACTTTAAATGCTAGGAAGAGGTTGATAATGCAGTTTATATTGTGAAATCTGAGAACAGATCTGCTTTAATGTTGGATAAAATATGGGACCTTAATTTGTTGTACCAATTCATTACCCTATTCATTACCGCACAATAATCTGTTTATTATTCTAAAGTTTTAATAAAATATTTTCTGCTATCTCCAAATAATTTTTAAGATGCACATTTTGACTAAAGATGATGCCTGCCTAAACTTAGTAATTAGCCATAAAAATATCCATAGTGATTTCATGGCTGATAAAGGTTTAATAGATATGTCCCGAGTGTATAGTAAACAATGTGCTGCACATTCCAAGTGATTATGTGGGCTCTGGTATGTCTCAGTTGATGTCATATGTCACTATATAAGTTTCCCTGGAATTATTAACAGGCTGGTAAAGTGCATAGCTATTAAAATACATTGGAAGATAAACAGTTATTATCTGAAAGGAAGTTGCAGTAGGCTCCTGTACTTATTACAAGTATCATCCTCCACCGTACCACTTCTTTGTAGTCTTATTAGTAGGCATGTGAAGTATGTCCATATTTAGGCCTCTAAGTAACAGTGCAAGATTAGTGATTCTACAATTAGCACTAACTTTACTATTGGCAATGCTTTGAAATTAAATTTTAAACCAATCTTTAAAGTAACTGAATATTTGCATTTACTTGGTCCATTCCAATAGGATGAACCCCAAAACACATTGGTGAACATACACCATGAGGAACTTTTGTTAGGCAGTTTTTTAAGGTAGCTCGAATTTAATCATGTCACCGAATATAGCTAAGATAACCAACCCAGTAAAGGCTATGACTGTTTGGACATTTAGTTTCTTTGCTTGTTTGTTTTTTTTTTTTTCATCATATTCTAAGAGTCATAAAATACTTTTATCGAAGTAGCCATTTGATGGCTTATTTTTTGCCGGATGAGGTGTACTTTGCAATGGCACAATCTTGGGGTAGATATAACTATCGTCCAATTTTTATTAGCTCTTTCTATAGGGAGATGGAAAAAAAATCCCCTTTTTACATTCAAAATCTCGCAGTATCCATTGCCCTGTATCAATAACATGCTGACTTTATTTTGCTTGGTTTTGTAATCACATTAAAAGGGGTATCCCCTTCTCCAAGATCCTATCCCAATATCTTGTAGGTGTAATAATAATGATATTAGCAAAAAACTCAAATTAAAAATGTGGTATCGTTTTTAAAATTTGCCATGCCACTTACCCCATGGTTACTACTAGGGATGAGCAAACCTGTGGATGTTCGGGTTCATCAGAGATCAAAGTTCTGTTCAGCATCCAAACACGACCATGAACTTGACCCCTAACTCGGACCAAAGAGAAGTCAATGGCAGCTCAAACTTTGGTTCTTTAAAATGGCTCTAAAACGGTCATAGTTAGGGCTGAGGGGCTGCAAAAGGAAGCTAAATGGGGGTAAGAGCAGGACAAGTGCCCTGCAAACAATTTTTGATAGGGAAATTACATAAAATAACAGAATCCCCCAGAAAAAGGCACATTTTTTAAAAAACTTCAAACGTTCGTTAAGTGGATTGGATTCAAAATGTTTTTGAAGATGTGGCCCTGTACTAGTGAAACTGCGAATGATCATTAAATCAGTCAATTTGGATTACATTTTTTTTAATTTTTGGCTACAGATCACCATAAAAATAAGAACCAGTAAGGGAATGAATGGAAAGCTTCACAGAGGTGTCAAATAGGCCCCACACTCTCGCCCCTGTCCTGAGGGACCCTGTGTATTGCCTTGGGTGTGTTGTTTGACAAGGTAATGTAGTCGTGGTGTCTTCTTGTTTTGTTCACCTCATCCTCGGCATGCAAGGTGTATTTTCTCTCCACCAGCAGCTTCTGGACCTGCCTGCACAACATGTTGCTCTCCCTTCCGACCATCCCATCATGCTGATCAGGCTCCATTACATGCTGGTGTCCTTGAAGTTTAGTGTATCAGGTCTTTAACCCCTTAATGTCCAATGACGGACACAGTCCGTCATCAGACATCTCCCCTGCTTTGATGAGGGCTCCGGCGGTGAGCCCGCATCAAAGCCGGGACATGTCAGCTGTTATGAACAGCTGACATGTGCCCGCAATAGGCGCGAGAGGAATCGCCATCCGCCCGCGCCTATTAACTAGTTAAATGCCGCTGTCAAAGCTGACAGCGTGCATTTAAATAGCATTTCCGGCCGCTGGGCCGGAAATGACGTCACCGCCGACCCCTGTCACGTGATCGGGGGTCGGCGTCATGTTGCCTGGACAACCAGAGGTCTCTATGAGACCTCTATGGTGGTTCCAGGCATATGGCTTTCAGCGCCACCCGGTGGTCGGCGCTGAAAGCACAGCAGTAAATCTGCCACATATGGGCGATCTGCTCATCGCCCATATGTAGCAGAGCCGATCGGGTTGCGCAAGCTTCTAGCCTCCTATGGAGGCTATTGAAGCATGCCAAAAGTAAAAAAAAAAATGTTTAAAAATAAAAAAAATTAAAAAAACTTAAATGTTCAAATCACCCCCCTTTCGCCCCAATCAAAATAAAACAGTAAAAAAAAAATCTCACATACACATGTTAGGTATCACCGCGTTCAGAATCGCCTGATCTATCAATAAAAAAAGCATTAACCCGATCGCTAAATGGCGTAGCGAGAAAAAAATTAAAAACGCCAGAATTACGTTTTTTTGGTCACCAAGACATTGCATTAAAATGCAATAACGGGCGATCAAAAGAACGTATCTGCACAAAATTGGTATCATTAAAAATGTCAGTCCGGCACGGAAAAAATAAGCCCTCACCCGACCCCAGATCATGAAAAATGGAGACGCTACGGGTCTCGGAAAATTGCACAAATTTTTTTTTTTTTTTTTTTAGCAAACTTTGGAATTTTTTTCACCACTTAGATAAAAGAGGACATAGACATGTTTGGTGTCTATGAACTCGTAATGACCTGGAGAATCATAATGGCAGGTAAGATTTAGCATCTAGTGAACCTAGCAAAAAAGCCAAGCAAAAAACAAGTGTGGGATTGCACTTTTTTGGCAATTTCACCGCACTTGGAATTTTTTTCCCGTTTTCGAGTACACGATATGGTAAAACCAATGATGTCATTTAAAAGTACAACTCGTCCCGCAAAAAATAAGCCCTCACATGGCCATATAAACGGAAAAATAAAAAAGTTATTGCTCTGGAAAGAAGGGGAGGGAAAAATGAAAATGTAAAACCAAAAATACCCCTGGTCATTAAGGGGTTTTTAATCTGGATAGGGAGACAAGCAAATTATTCATTCTTCAAATTCTTCAAATTATATTATGAATTTAAAAAGTTTGAAGTAAATAAATGGATTAAAAAATGTTTTGAAGATGATGCCCTCTACACATGGATGGCACAGTTTTCAAATTTCTGGCTACAGATCACCATAAAACTATGAACCAGAAAAGGAATGCATAGAAAGCCTGGCAGAGGTGCCACATAGACCCCCATGCCCTTGTTTCCAGAGAGACCCTGTGTATTGCCTTGGGTACATTGGTTGACAGGGTGGCCATGGTGACCTCTGGAGGCCATTAACCTCACCCTCACCGTGAAAGGGGTATTTTCTCCCTGTTTCCCGCTTCTGGACCTGCCCACATAGCGAGCAAAGTGTTTTCAGAAAACTGCACACACACAAAACCTAATACTGTCCCTCACTATATCTGCGTCCTGTCCCTGTGCTAAGAGGAGCAGAAATAAAAATAATAATGTTTACCCAGGAGGAACAGGTCTAAGTGGAAGAGGTGGACATGGTGGTGTAGGTGGAAGAGGCAATGGAGCAATGGAGGAGTAATCTAACACTGTTTTGGTTTTTTTTGTACGAGGTGTTTTTTTCTTTATATTCTAGTGTTTTTCTATTTTTTGTTTGCCTTTTTTTTAATGGAACTGACTTGAAAGAACCTAGAATTAAAACAAACTATAACCAGGAGGCGTAGGTCCAAAGGAGAGAAGCAGTGGATGTGGCAGTGTAGGTGGAAAAGGCATGGAAGGAGTAATCCAACACTGTTTATGTTGCTTTTTTTGGGGGGTTCTCTTGCTTTTTTTAGAGAACTGACTTAAGATTCAACCCTAATAAGCTAACAAGCTACAACCTGACGGTGGAGGTTAAGCAGGAGAAGGAGATGGACCTGGCGGTGTAGGTGGAAAAGGCGGAGGAGAAGGTAGTCAACACAGTTTTTTGTTTTTTTTTATTTGGGGAGGAGGCACTGAAATGAAACAAATGGCAAATAGAGTTGAATACTGGCTGGGTGCAGATGTTATGGTCCAGTGGGATTCACAACTGGTACATTTAAATGAATGTTACAGTGTAAAATTGTATTAATTCATTATGGAGGTGGCAATACTAATTATGCACACTTTGCTTTCTTTTTAATAATAAAAATATTTTTAATGGGGAAAATAAGTTCTTTGTGGTTTTTTGTCTTTCTTTTGTTAGTACTATTTAAGCATATATATATGATTTGGATTTTTTTTTCGTTACGGTACATCAAAATTGCAGAATCAAAATAGTCATGTGATAGTCACAGACAAGCTGTACAAATTATTTTATTTGCGTGACTTGTTTGACATTTTCTGTTTACCTCACCATCTAAAACCTCCATATTCATTTCTATGGTAACAAAGTAATAAATTATA
The DNA here is from genome assembly GCF_039654945.1 of Dendrobates tinctorius. Lineage (NCBI taxonomy): Eukaryota > Metazoa > Chordata > Amphibia > Anura > Dendrobatidae > Dendrobates > Dendrobates tinctorius. The sequence goes on from NW_027361829.1 coordinate 52,702,666, forward strand.
AAAATGCATGTATCTAACTTCAACTACCGTATATACTCGTGTATAAGCCAAGATTTTCAGCACACTTTTTTGTGCTTAAACCGCCCCTCTCGGCTTACACACAAGTCATACATCAATACTCACTCTCCCTAGCTGGATCTCGATCTTCCCTGCATCTCTCTGTTATCCTGGGGCTGGCAGCTCTTCCTGTTCCTTTCCAGAGCGGTCACGTGACCCCGCTCATTAAGGTCATGAATATGGATGCATATCCACTCCCATTCATTCATTCAGCCAGGAGGGTGAGTAGGAGGGGAGGGGGTTATGTGTACTGTTTGGAACTGCTTATAGGGCACTCTTGCACTGTTTATGTGCTCTCTGGCATTGTTTATGGGGGAATTCTGGCACTGCTTTTGGGGGAATGCTGGCACTGCTTATGGGGGAATTACGGCACTGCTTATGGGGGAATTGTGGCAATGCTTATGTATAATGTTTGGCACTGCTTATGGGGCACTCTGGCACTGTTTGTGTGCTCTCTGGCATTGTTTATGGGGAATTCTGGCACTGCTTTTGGGGGAATTCTAGCACTGCTTATGGGGGGATTGCGGCACTGCTTATGGGGGAATTGTGGCACTGCTTATGTGTACTGTTTGGCACTGCTTATGGGGCACTCTGGTACTGTTTGTGTGCTCTCTGGCATTGTTTATGGGGGAATTCTGCCACTGCTTATGGGGCACTCTGGTACAGTTTATGTGTACTGTCTGACACTGTCTATACGGACAATATGACACTGGGGACAATATGGCACTGTTTATGGGGGCACTCTGATACTGTTATGTACTCTTTGGCATTGCTTGTGTGTGCTCCCTGACTGCTTATGGGGCGCTCTGGCATTGTTATATGTACTCCTTGACTGTTTATGGAGGTGCTATGATATTATGTGTACTCCCTGACTGCTTATGGGGGCACTCTGGTACTGTTATGTGTACTCCCTGACTGTTTATGGGGGCGCTCTGACACTTGGAGCTTTCTCAGTGTCATCGGTGATTATACCATTATTACATGATATTATGTGATGACTGTGATACCAGGACAAGGATGAGGGGACAATGCATACCTGGCTTATATTCGAGTCAATAAGCTTACCCAGCTTTCTTTGGCAAAATTAGGTGCCTCGGCTTATACTCGGGTCGGCTTATACACGAGTATATACTGTATTTAAATGCACTGCTAAGAAACAGTGGCCTACACTAGCAAAAACATCTTACTGCAAAAAAACCCCTGTTTGGGAGAGAAGAACAGACAATTCGCGGCGCCCTAAGTGCGCAAACACAATATTGTAGTCTTTAAAGGGTGCACAATTTTATGCACTCACCTGATAGAAGACTAAAATAGCTTTGGATTATGTATCCTCAAAAATCCTTCCTTTTGGGATACTTCTCAGAAGACAGGGCTTGCAGCTTGCCTCGGGTGAATCCAAGTGATAGAGCCAGGTTCAGGCTCACACAGGATGAGTAAATCAAGAAAGGCACATCCAGCCCATAAACGGCAGGGCTTCCCAGGACTCACATACAAAGATGATATTCCATATTTTTTTATTTCATAGTTTAAAAAAGAGATACAACGAGTTTTGGATACAGTGTATATCCTTCATCAGGTATCATAAAAACACAGTACAAATCCTAATAGTAGGATTTGTACTGTGTTTTTATGATACCTGATGAAGGATATACACTGTATCCGAAACGCGTTGTATCTCTTTTTTAACCTATGAAATAAAAAAATATGGAATATCATCTTTGGATGTGAGTCCTGGGAAGCGCTGCCGTTTATGGGCTGGATGTGCCTTTCTTGAAAAACATCTTACTGATAGCTTTATCTAAAAAAATCCTAAAATATTACTGGCCTCTATAAGACTTTATCTAATGCATATATGAAATATTCTAATGGGAATTTAAAAATCATATATATGTATATATATATACTGTATATATATATATACATATATATATATGATTTGGACTTTTTTTGTTAGGGTACATCAAAATTGCAGAACCAAAATAGTCATGTGATAGTTAGTCACAGACAAGTTGTACAAATTATTTTATTTGCGTGGCTTGTTTGACAATTTCTGTTTACCTCACCATCTAAAACCTCCATATTCATTTCTATGGTAACAAATTAATAAATGATAAAAATGCATGTAACTAACTTCAACTATTTAAATGCACTGCTAAGAAACAGCGGCCTACACTAGCAAAAACATTGAACGGATAGTTTTCAGAACCCTTTAAATTTTTCACTCTTTCATTGCAGCCATTTGGTAAATTCAAAAAAAGTTCATTTTTTAACATTAATGTACACTCTGCACCCCATCTTGACTGAAAAAAACAGAAATGTAGAAATTTTTGCAAATTTAATACAAAAGAAAAAATGAAATATCACATGGTCATCAGTATTCAGACCCTGTTAGGGTTGGCGGAACACACCAAATAATATAAAGATGGTAATAAGGTGCATTCGCAGCCTGGGGTCCACCATGCAGAGATGTTAACTACTGCATGGTAATGGCGGACACAAAGTGGCGGTATCGAACTGGACACACATGGGTTAAACGCCACCTGGTGTGTAGTTGTGACGAGCTATGTTGCTTCACAGAGTCGCGTAACCACAGAGCACAAATACCGTACCCTGTTAACAGTCACAGGACATGGCTGAATCAGCGCTAGTGTTCAGTCTCAAGACTCAGCTCCAAGGAGGCAGGGTAAGAGCCTCGCTAGACCCACTAAGCGCACGGCATCACACCTACAATGCATGGACGAATCCTGAGTAATAAATATGGCGCACTGCTCGGCGCTGTCTCTTACTCCTATCTCCCTAACACGTACACATCAAGAGGGTAGGGGATAATTAGGAGCTTGCACCAGAGACATTACACATGCACAAACTTCACGTTTGGACTATACTAGCACACGGCCGTGCGGTTGTGTGATCCTTTATAACCGCAGCCTTACGGGACCTTGCTGATGGCCCAATATGAGCTGCTTGAGGACCTGAGCATGTGACCTCCGACCACCAATGAGCGGTTGTCTCACGGGCATGCTCAGATGGAGAAAAGCAGGACTTAGTCCCAGGAGCGTCCGCTCGCCGCTGACTAGTGTTGGTTGCTATAGCTGAACCTGGGGCAGCAGCAGCAACCAAACACATAGCATTAGCCCGAGCAAGATGCTGGGACCAATGTCTCTGCTGAGCAGGATCCACTGTGGCTGAAGAAGAATGGCAGACCACAGAGGAGGTGGCTCGAGATTCCCCCTGTGCAGTGGTGGGATCTCGATGCCTAACAGACCCTTTGCTCAGTATTGAGTAGAAGCACCCATTTGAGCTAGCACAGCCATGAGTCTTCTTAGGAAGACAACAAAGTGAAAAATTTAAAGGGGTCTGAATGCTTTCCATACCCACTGTATATATATATATATATATGTACAGTGGCACGGTGGCTCAGTGGTTAGCACAACAAGGCGTTTGTATGGTTCGCCTGGGTTTCCTCAGGGTACTCCGGTTTACTCCCACATTCCAAAAGACAAACTGATAGGGAATTTAGATTGTGAGCCCCATTGGGGACAGTGCCAATAATGTCTGAAAAGCGCTGTGGAATTAATGGCGCTATATAAATGAGTAAAATAAACATATATATACATACTTTTTTTTAATTCCCGGTAGGATATTTCATATATGCATTAGATAAAGTCTTATAAAGGCCAGTTATATTTTAGGATTTTTTTTAGCTAAAGCAGTGCTTTTAAATAGTTGAAGTTAAATGCATGCATTTTTATAAATTATTAATTTATTACCATATACAGTGGGGAAAAAAAGTATTTAGTCAGTCAGCAATAGTGCAAGTTCCACCACTTAAAAAGATGAGAGGCGTCTGTAATTTACATCATAGGTAGACCTCAACTATGGGAGACAAACTGAGAAAAAAAAATCCAGAAAATCACATTGTCTGTTTTTTTTTCATTTTATTTGCATATTATGGTGGAAAATAAGTATTTGGTCACAAACAAAATTTCATCTCAATACTTTGTGATATATCCTTTGTTGGCAATGACAGAGGTCAAACGTTTTCTATAAGTCTTCACAAGGTTGCCACACACTGTTGTTGGTATGTTGGCCCATTCCTCCATGCAGATCTCCTCTAGAGCAGTGATGTTTTTGGCTTTTCGCTTGGCAACACGGACTTGCAACTCCCTCCAAAGGTTTTCTATAGGGTTGAGATCTGGAGACTGGCTAGGCCACTCCAGGACCTTGAAATGCTTCTTACGAAGCCACTCCTTCGTTGCCCTGGCGGTGTGCTTTGGATCATTGTCATGTTGAAAGACCCAGCCACGTTTCATCTTCAATGCCCTTGCTGATGGAAGGAGGTTTGCACTCAAACTCTCACGATACATGGCCCCATTCATTCTTTCATGTACCCGGATCAGTCGTCCTGGCCCCTTTGCAGAGAAACAGCCCCAAAGCATGATGTTTCCACCACCATGCTTTACAGTAGGTATGGTGTTTGATGGATGCAACTCAGTATTCTTTTTCCTCCAAACACGACAAGTTGTGTTTCTACCAAACAGTTCCAGTTTGGTTTCATCAGACCATAGGACATTCTCCCAAAACTCCTCTGGATCATCCAAATGCTCTCTAGCAAACTTCAGACGGGCCCGGACATGTACAGGCTTAAGCAGTGGGACACGTCTGGCACTGCAGGATCTGAGTCCATGGTGGCGTAGTGTGTTACTTATGGTAGGCCTTGTTACATTGGTCCCAGCTCTCTGCGGTTCATTCACTAGGTCCCCCCGCGTGGTTCTGGGATTTTTGCTCACCGTTCTTGTGATCATTCTGACCCCACGGGGTGGGATTTTGCGTGGAGCACCAGATCGAGGGAGATTATCAGTGGTCTTGTATGTCTTCCATTTTCTAATTATTGCTCCCACAGTTGATTTCTTCACTCCAAGCTGGTTGGCTATTGCAGATTCAGTCTTCCCAGCCTGGTGCAGGGCTACAATTTTGTTTCTGGTGTCCTTTGACAGCTCTTTGGTCTTCACCATAGTGGAGTTTGGAGTCAGACTGTTTGAGGGTGTGCACAGGTGTCTTTTTATACTGATAACAAGTTTAAACAGGTGCCATTACTACAGGTAATGAGTGGAGGAAAGAGGAGACTCTTAAAGAAGAAGTTACAGGTCTGTGAGAGCCAGAAATCTTGATTGCTTGTTTCTGACCAAATACTTATTTTCCACCATAATATGCAAATAAAATGAAAAAAAAACAGACAATGTGATTTTCTGGATTTTTTTTTCTCAGTTTGTCTCCCATAGTTGAGGTCTACCTATGATGTAAATTACAGACGCCTCTCATCTTTTTAAGTGGTGGAACTTGCACTATTGCTGACTGACTAAATACTTTTTTCCCCACTGTATGTGACTGCCTTAAAATTTGCATTCCATTAACCGTACTGATTTTATACACAGCTGTTATAATAATCTAGTTTGCTGTGTATGTACACAACATCAATGCTGCAGCATGTTGCCCCGGATATGTTTCTGGCATTTACCTAATATTTCTTTTTGTCGCTTATTTTTGGAAATTAAAAAAAAACATATACCATAGTTAATTAACTTTGTGACTGTTACCCGCAAAAAAATGTCTATCACAAACAGTATTGATATTTTGCACAACTGTTTAATTAGTCTAATTTGATGTACGTACATGCCTCACCAATACTGAGTTCTGTTTTGGGTGTATAACTATCAGTTCTTGGTACCTTATTTTTGGGAACAGGAAAATTATGATTCAGAAAACAGAAGTTAATTCTAGTGTATAAAAGTGTATAAAAGTGTATAAAAACAATGTATGGTAAATGAAAAAGTGTCAATGGCATTATGGCACATCACTCATCTCAGTCAGAGCAAGATAATGTTACCTTTGACAGTGACACCATCAACATCAGTTTAAGACAGTGTTCTATGCATTTCTCTGCCTCTTCCCCCACAACATTTCATCTTTTTGATTGGGGACTTTCAGTTTTATCAATGAAATATCTTTCCTGACTCATAATCCCCTTTGCTATAATATTTTGGTGCCAAAAAAGATACTTCACAACAGCTTCTTCCAGTTGAAGCTTTGGATAATAATAATCAGTCTATGAACTTGAAAAAAGGAAGGAGATAGAGGACATGAATCAAATACCTACCTGTGTTGGTGGTGGTAGTAGTTGTGGCACTGGCATCCATGGTGATATGGGCACTGGCAAGTGTAAGGGGGTAAGATATAAGGTCTTTCATGTTTCCCTTTCCTCTAATTGTCTTCCGATTCTTGATGTTTGCAGACATGTTTTATGAGAATTGCCTTCGGTACTGCTACATGTATAATGTATTACCGCTCATTGCTTATGGTATTGCCACTTGAATGAGTTACCATTTTATAGAAGACTGTTATATATTGCTTTGTATTCCTGCATTATAGTATTGCATATATATATATATATAATGCCTTGCGAAAGTATTCAGCTCCCTGGAACTTTTCAACCTTTTCCCACATATCATGCTTCAAATATAAAGATACCAAATGTAAATTTTTGGTGAAGAATCAACAACAAGTGGGACACAATTGTGAAGTTGAATGAAATTTATTGGTTATTTTAAATTTTTGTGGAAAGTTAAAAACTGAAAAGTGGGGCGTGCAATATTGTTTGGCCCCACATGTACAGTTGGTGAAAGTTAGTGTATCCTTCTTGGGACAGTAGAGGAGGGCTCTGTTAGTACATAGTTCTCATACATAGGGTAAGTGTAGTTCTGCTGTGGGCCACTAGATGGGGGCATATTAGTTCGGCCTGATAGGATGTTCATAGAGGGTTAATTGTAGGAGGGGCTGCTGAGAGTTAAGGTTAGTGATGAAGAGTGGTTTAGTCAGATGGGCTATAGGCCCGGACAGCTCGGCAGCCATGTAACGTTATGTCATTATAGCCCATGTTACCCACGGCCACTGCATGTCTTAGCAGTGGGTCAGAACAGGAAAAGGGCCAATGCTTTTAGGGCAGAAGTTGGTTGGACTAAGGAAATGAAAGAAGTTGGAGCTTGGACGAGATTGGTACAGACAGACCGGATGCTTCACCAGGGGCCAACAAACGTAGTGATTGATGAATTCATGTCTGGGGCAAAACAGGCTGAAGGAAATGTCATTATAGTGAGGTCAGGCCAGGAAGGAACTGGGAAGCAGTCTAGTACGGTCCGGTCCAAGCATGTTCTACCCAGAAGTGACAACAAGCAAGGGATAGATGAGGAAGCAAGCAAATGTTATGATGTACCAACTGTGGATGTAACATGCAAAATCCTAAGTAAAGAAAGTGTTAAAGTTGTCTCGGACTGTGTCTCCATTGATGGGGGTCGCCTAGAAGAGGGACCGTTATGGCTTGGGAAGTGCCCGGGTGATGTTGAATCTGGAGATGCAGGTATGCCGAGGAGAAGAGTATTGTTTCATGTAGGGGAAGGACTGGATGCAGCTGCCACCAGAATACAGGTTACAACTACAATCCTGTCCCTCCCTTACACAGGCATGCTGTTACAGGTGGTTGGACACTGACAGTAGCATCCATGGTGAAAGTAGAATTCAAGTGTCTAGGAAAATCTAGAGGTGGAAATTAGGAGAGGGCAAGGAATTCAGGACATTTCCTACTCTGAGACATCTCTCAGATAAGTGAGAGGTGATAAAGTAAATTGTGAGGTGGAAAAGACATGGGAAAAAGGTTAGGGTGATGATGAGGTGATGTCATCCAAGAAAGAAGCTGCTAGAATTTGCAATAAAGAAGGCCAACGTCCTCCTCCTATTTATCCTTATCATTTTACTGGTAGTCAGGTGTCATCCTCAAGTAGCACCTGCAGTTAGTTATTCATACCTGATTATGTGACCAGGAGACAAAAGTCACACAGTCATCAACTATGTACCAACTGAATTATCAATATGAAAAAAAAAACGTAACTAGCTGCCATTATACTCACAGAAAGGGATGCTTTTTCTATTATGTACAGGAGAATGTGGGCCACTCCAAGGATTTGTCACTGTGCTGTTGACATGTCAAGCAACAATTATAGTATAGTACATGTCCTATGGGTCAATATTTTAAGCATCAGTGATGCACCACCATAACTAGGGCACGCTTTAATACCTTGATGGTTGGGCACTATGTTTCATTTCAACACCTGCCACACCAGCGGTGGATGCCGTGTTCACACAGGTCCTGCTGCCACCCACCAACAAGACATTTGAAACTACAGCCAGCTGCTGTTCTTACAGCGTGAAATTGGGGTTTTCTATGAGTCACAGGATTTAACAATCCCACAAGTAATCCCCTTTGGGACAATTCCCTTCAGGCATAGCCATAGGATGTTTATGCCAACTTCTGGTTGGTGCAACCTTTGGAGCTTTTCAAAGTCACAGATCTAATAATCCTGTATATGATCTCGTTTGGAATATTTCTCTACTACCCCTTCTCATTGAAATCTACAGGTTTATATACCAGTTCTTACATGGTGGATGGTATCACCTCCAATAGCACCTAATTTACTATTGGTCATACAATATAATGTCCAGAAAATTATAGAGATAGGAGCAGTCTTGTTTACTGATGAAGGCTAGTTGATACAACGGAAACGTCTATATTTGTGACTGCAAAATAAAAATTCTTCATCTTTGCAACGAGTTGAGTGCCAAAATTTTTTTGATTATTCTATACTGGTGTGGGAACCGTCTTTTGTGCACCGACACAGCTGTGCCACGTTATACTATTCATTTCAACCCCAGGCAGCTGTTATCCCCTTCCTCTTACACCTCTTACACCTCCTCCACAACCTCTTCAAAGGACATCACCCCATTCCCAACAGCAACAGGGCAGCGCATTGCATTCCATATTTGCGTTTTTTTTGGTCTTGTAAGCTTAAATGCTGCCATTGTTACACACCTACTAGTATTTACTCCAGATACATCTGTTTCAGTCCAGAAATGCTGTGCTGCCAGGGATTTTTCTGGCTGAGATCTATTGTCCCTCTCAAGGCATAATTGGTGTATGTGCTGTCAAACATTCCCACTGGTGTAGTCAACTCTTTTCTATGATGAATGGGGAAATACCACATCCTACCTAACGGGGTTGTCCCAAAAATAAAGAACATTTGAATCAATAGATCTTGGAATAATAAGTTCCACAATTGCACATGTTAAAAAATGTTCCTGTGCTGAGTTATTCTTACAAATGTGACCCTGCTATGTACTGTTTTTTTGCTGTGTCTGACCATTCAGAGGTGCCCAGTGCATTGCTTGAACATACCTGAACATACCATAGCTCCTGGCTAGGGTAAAAAACATGAATCACTAATGATTAGTGTGCATGTAGAAGAAAAAGTAAGGGCTTGTAGATGATACTTTTTTAGGTAACACATTTTTCAACCTGTTTTATCACAAGAGCGAGTGCTTCTGCCCCATCACCAGCCTTCTGATCTCATCATAAATCAAGTCAGTGATGTAAGAGCTCCAGCATCACCTTATACTGTCTCCTCACCCATTACCTCCACTCCTCATGCTATTTCCTAAGAGCTTATTTGTCTTTAACTTGATTTATGATGAGCTCACAGGACTGATGATGGTGCTCTGCACCACAAGCGGTGGACATCGCAATCCCTAATTGTGCTGCCTTGCTCTTTACCCCACGCCTCTGTGATCGGCCCTTGGTGAATCCTCTTCAGCACTCTATCTGAAGAATGCCATCTGATTTTCCCTGAAGAGAATCTCTCAAGATCATCAGTGTGCATGTTTGAAAAAGGTCTATGTAAGACAGACATGTCATGTATTGTGCAAAGAGTTTGCACCCCATAATCCATTTTTCATCTGATTTCACCAAAACCCTCATTCCAGTGACAGATTCTTTCTATTTATTAACCTGGTACAGTCTGGTACTTACTTACTCATATAAATATATCAGATTAGTCCTGCAGGATGGATTCCATATGAACCCATGTTTACTGTTCTGCTACCCATAAATCTTTCAATGATGCTCTCACAATAATAAGTCATTGTTTTATAATCATTTTTTTCAACATCATTTTTGGTGTGGGCAAGAAAAAAACTTTTAACATGACTTTTACTGGTGCTAATCTACCCCCAAAATCATTTTGGTAAAGAAATACAAATGAAATAAAATGAAAAGCCATTGCTTTTTATAACACATTTTATCTGGGCTCTGAACTATTGCTTCCAATATCTTTTTTATTGGCCAGTGTCTTTTTCAGGACCCTGGTGATTCCCAATGCTTATTTAATTTATTACGAACAAACACTAAAACTACTGCTCTTGCAGAAAAAGAGATAATTAATAAATTGCTCATGGTTTTAGGAAGCAAAACCATTTCTTCTCCAGTTTCCAAACAACAAACCTACTATAACCCAAAAGTAGAGACGTGCAAACCTGTGGATGTTCGGGTCCAGCGAGTTCTGATAAACATTTTTTAAAAAGTTTGGTTTGGGTACCAAGATGGTAGCTGAACTTGAACTTGAACACAGACCCCATTCTAATTAATGGGGGCCCCAACATCGGGTATTTCCTATGCTGTAATCTGTGTGACAGCCCAAAAAACACCGGCTCTGATTGGCGGCAAGTTCATTATCATCAGTCATAATGTTTTGGTTCCCACGCTGTCATAATGATGACAGTGTGTGAGCCAGCAGCTATGACCAGTGGTGAAAATGTTATTGATGGTCACAGTTGTCGGCTGATGAGAGCACTACTCTCATCAACCTACACCTGGTCTTGCTGATAGCAGCAAGAGCAGGTGTATGATGATGGGAGTATTCACGAGCGAGCACCTTTGCAATAATACATTGAAAAAATTCCTTGGGGCCACCAACCAGTGCAGGCAAAACCGACAGCTGCAGGCTGCAGCCCTCAGTTGTCAGCATTATATTGGATGGCTATCAAAAATAGAGGGGTCCGTATGTCGTTCTTTTAAATTATTTGTATAATAATATTAAAAAATGCATAGGTTCTCCCCAATTTTTGACAACCTGCCAAGCTAAAGCAGACAGCTGGGAGCTAGTGCTCTCAGACTGCTAAGCCTAAAAATAACAGCCAACAGCGGCCCCAGAAAACCGTATCTATTAATTGCACCAGTTCTGGCACTTGCCCGGTTCTTGCCACTTGCCCTGGTGCAGTAGCAAGTAGGGTAATATTTGTGGGGTTGAGCTGACATGAAGCCCACAGATTAGTAAATTTTTTTTCATTATTTATTTAAATAATTTTAAAAAATGGCATCGGGACCTCTACATTTTTGAAAATCAGCCAAGATAACTCTGGCATATGAGGGCTGCAACCTGCAGCTGTTGATTTTTCCTACTTGTCAAAAATAGAGGGGACTGCACGTAATTATTTTTTCTTTAATTTATTTATTGCACAGGGGACAGCTGGTGAATACCTCATCATCATAGACCTGCTCTCGCTGCTATCAAGAGAGCAGGCACACCATGGTGAGAAAAAACTGGATTAAAAACACATGTGACATGCACAAAGGTGAACAAGTCGGTCGGACAGTGTTCACACCACCCACTGACTGAAACACAAAAAGAAAGCACAGAATAACAAATGTGCAAAAACGTCTTACACCACGTGCCCATGCTAGGAAGTGCCTGTCTTAATCCTGTTCATTTAGACACTGCTCATATGTTCAGGTTTTAAATACATTAGATAGGGACTGCTCCATTAAGGGTTACCTTGACGAGGTGGAGTGGCTTGGTCTACACTTTTTTGCAAAAAAACATATCGACTAAATACCCTGTATTTGTTGTCATCTTTTTACCAGCACTTGCTGATTATTGTCATATTTTTTACTGCAGGGTATTTTTGCACATTTGTTATTCTGTGCTTTCTTTTTGTGTTTCACACCATGGTGAGAGTAGTGCTCTAATAAGCCAATGCCTATGACCAGTGGTAACCTTTTTATCGCGGGTCACATCTGCTGGCTCACACGCTGTCATCTTTAGTACAGCATGTGAGCCGCAACTCTCTAACTGGTGGTAACTAACTTACCACTCATCAGAGCCAGTATTTCTCATGCTATCACACATATGGCAGAATGGAAAGCTGCTGATGCTCGGGCTTCCAAACCTGAACAGTAACATGGACTTCCTGGACTTAACTGTTCAGGTTCTTTCATCACAACTAAAAAAGGGATAATTTTTGGATCACTGCTCATGGCTTCTTGAGTGTAAACAGTCTGTGCATAAACACCAGCAAGGCAGTCATCTCCATCTGCCCCCAAAAGTGATAATTTTTAAAATGTTTTTAAGTACAGTATGTCACATATTTGTTGAGATCAATTTAAAATTACTAAGGTTCTGTTTGCGTTAAATAGCATGAAAGGAGTTTGATGCCCTTCTATGATACCTCTGAGCGGCATGCACATCTTTTCAGGACAACTGCACACTTTTCAGTACTTTCAGTTTGCAGTGAAGCAATTCGCAGTGAATCAAAATTCTTGGGAAAATTCTGCAAAGCTTCTAAATTTGAATTTCAAAAGATTTGTTTATCACTAAAAATAGAGTATATAAAGTGGGTATAAAATCTACTTTTTCTCAATTGTATCCAGTGTCACTTTGAAGTAATAACTCTGGAATTCTTCAATGTATCCCAGTGAATTCATGACTTATTGGCTTCATGTTAGTGGGAAATTTAGGCCAATATTTTTTGAGCTTATTTGTGAAAATATTGGAATTTTTGGTGAAAATTTTGAAATTTTGAATTTTTTGAATTTTCACCTTTAACCCCTTAATGATCAGGCAATTTTTTTTTTAAATTTGACCAGTGTCACTATATGTAGCAATAACTCGGGAATGCATAAACATATCCCATTGATTTGCAGACTATTTTTGGTGAAACATTATATTTTATGGAAATGGCAAAATTAGGTTATTTTTTGTGTTCATTTATAAAATTGTCAGAAATTTGACAAAAAATTCAAAAAATTAGCAATTTTCAAACTTTGAAAAATTATCCCTTTAAGGCCAGAGTCACAATAGCATTGAATATGGACGAGTGCTATGCGAGAAAGCATCGCATAGCCTCGGACCACTGTTAATCTATGGGACAGCTCCCATCACCATTTTTTTTCTCAGGCGTATTATACGTGTGAGAGAAATCGCAGCATGCTGCGATTGTACACATATATGGACTGAGTCTCGCCCATGCAAGTCTGTGGGTGCTAGAAAAAATATCGGACACCACACGGACCATCCATGTGATTTGCGAAAAATACGCACACATTTTCCTAATTTCAGCCCATTTAGCCATTAAATTCAATGGGGAAAAGCAGTGAGAAATGTAAAGATAAATGCATGTCATATGGATGCTACACAGATGCCATACTGATGCATAGGTGCGTGAAAATCGCATCATCGCATTGCAAACACACAACACACGGATGACCATATGGAGAACACTCGTGTGACTCTCGGCCAAGAGAATCAGGCCGATTTTTCATATGCGAAGTGTGACTCCGGCCTAATACAGAAAGTGATTCTACACCAAAACAATAGTAGATAACATTTCCCTCATTCCTGCTTTACATCAGCACTATTTGTAAAATGTTTTTAACATTTTAAAGGGTTTAAAAATGTAGCAGCAATTTTTCATTTTTTTCAAGGAAATTTACAAAACATATTTTTTTAGGGACCAGTTCAGTTTGGAAATTACTTTGGAGGTTGTATATATTGGAATCCCGCAAAAGGAATACCATTTTAAATACAGCACCCCTCAACATATTCAAAATTGCTTTCAGGTAGTTTTTTATCCTTTTGGGTCCTTTTTAGGAATCAATGCAAAGTGACATGAGAGGAATGAAAAAATGTATTTTTATCACCTAAATATTTATAATTTCTGAACAGGCAGCTTCAGCTGGAAGACTTTAAGGCTGTGTTTTGGCTATGAATTGCCATCGGAAACATCAGGATCACACAATCAAGATCTCACGGGGCCGATGGGGTTAAAGAGGGAGTCCTCAAGCTCTGTTAAAAATCTACTATTTACATCAGTATTTAAAAGGTTAAACGGCCATGGTCGACTCCAATGCTTATCATGGCTGATGCAGCAAGTTTTCATCTATAGTGTACAGCTGATAGCTGCTGGATTGTCACCCGTCGGAGGACGCTATTCCCTTATATCGCAGATCAGTTTTAATCCATATTGGTGGTCAATAAGTTAAACCAGAGAGTTTTGTAACACAAAATCTATAAATATAAAACTCAAAATCTGTAGTAGCCCACTCTATACAAATCCACAGTTCTCGCCCGATTTCGGTGAAATTTGGCACGTCCCCTCTCCACCCACAGAAGCAGAATACTGGGCACATTACATCTCACTAGCATCCCCCCATCATGAGATTTGGGCTCCTGAAGTTAGGCCCTATACATATAATGGGGAAATATGAAATCTCTAGTAACCCGCTCTATACAAATCCACAGTTCTGGCACAATTTTGGTGAAATTTGGCACGCCCCCTCTCCACCCAAAGGAGCAGAATACTGTGCATTTTAAATCTTGATAGCATCCCCATCATGAGATTGGGGCCCCCGAAGTTAGGCCCTATACATATAATGGAGAATTGTGAAGGTGAAAGTAAAAGTGCTGAGGGGAAAAAAACAGTTGTGACTGACAGGGACGGATTATAGCGATGTCGCCAAAGAATCGCTGCTAAAGGGGCTGCACCACCACACACAACACACAAACATTTCACAAGCACCATGCAAACATCACACGGACAGCACACATACACCAACCCACAAGCACAACACCACACAAATGCCACAACACACCACACAAACACCAGACCACTCTAGACACACACAACACAAACACCACCCCACAAATACCACAGCACCACCCCATAAATACCACATGCCTACCACACACACATGCACGAAAGGACCACACACGCATGCAACACACTCAGATGGATGCACCCTACGCACACGGACGAACATTACTGAGCAGCAATATTGGTCAGGCAAAAAATGCCTCATAGTAAGAATGTCATTATTGCTTAATATACAGGGAGCTTTCATCACTGAAGCTGCTGAGGTACAGTGAAAGCTGAGCTCTGATTTGCTGCTATGGGAAACTAGACAAGTCTGCCTGTGAGGCAGTTTTAATTACTGAGATGTGAGCTCCTTCAGGTTATAGAAATACTGTGTGAGGGCTGCTCTGTATTTACTTTTCATCCTATTACATCTGTTATCAGTGTCAGATGAATACTAAAGGGTCATAATACTAAGGACTGTTTTTTAAAATGCTGCCCCAAAAAATGACCATTTATTGGCCAAGTTCATCCAAAAGCTAAGAAAGCAAAATTGTGTCAAAGAGATGAGACAAGTGAACAACGTGACTTGAGGCTTGAAAAGAAACGGATGAGACAGGGAGACAGGCTAAATGTAAGGTAGCTGAGTCATCAGAGCAACGGGAATGTTGTCTTCACAAGAATCAAATAAAGCAGGCTGAAGCAAGGAATATTGAAATATCTGAACAAAAGGATGAGCGTTGTGAAAATGACCGCATGCGACATACAGTATGCAACATATGCAAAGATGTAGGCAGACTGATTTGAGTTTGGAAGCATTTCACTACAACCCAATTCAAGACTATAGGTCACATCAGAAAGTCATAAGTGGCAAAATGGACATAATATGCAAACATTGTCTAGCAAAAAAGTTTAACTTGGAATCGCCTGGTATGTGCTTCTCAAACGGCAAAGTCAGTTTGCCACCTTTAGATCTACCTCTTGAACCACTTCTTTCATACATGTCAGGAACAACTCCTGAGTCCAAGCATTTTCTGCAAAATATTAGGAGATACATTTCATCCTTCCAGATGACATCCTTTGGTATGACAGCTGTACTCCAGGAAGTAGGATTAATGCCAACTTTTAAAGTCCAGGGCCAAATATATCACAAAATCGGTTCAATGCTTCCTGTAGCAAATGAAGAGCCTAAGTTTTTACAAATGTATTTTTAGGGAGACAAATGCAAGCTGATAGACTTTGTGAAGCTACGAGTATACTTGAGACAAAAAAGAGATTGTGTCGAATTTGCAAAAATTTTAACATCAACACAATCAGTCAGCAAACCTTTTCAAAATAGCCTTAGAAAGAATGCCAAGTGATGAATATCAAGTTGTAATAAGAGCAGACAAGACACCGGTTGGCGAGCAGGAAAGGCTATTTAATTTTCCCACTGTTAACGAAGTAGCTATTGTAATGGTTCGACAGGACTTTCAAAGCCGAGATATAATTATTCAGCAATGAAGCGACAATCTTCAATGTATTGCAGAAACACATAGATCATATCAAGCTCTGCAATATCCGATAATATTTTGGAATGGCCAAGATGGCTATCACTTTAATCTATCACAGACTGATCCCAAGACTGCTAGGCCAACCAATAAAAAAAATTGGTTATGGACTTTTATGACTACCAAATAATGATCAGACAGGGGTCTTCTTTTTCATCAACTTATAGTTGATACTGTATGTATGCCAAGGTGGAATGTGAGTGTCTTTTGTACATACGATTGAACCAACAAAAACTTAGAATAGATGAATACATTCATTAAAGGGATGCTGTTGCTAATGATGGCAATGTGATTGACATTGGGCGTATGTTTTATTTACTGGATACATTTACTGGAAGTCCAAGACATATGCATGAGTATGCTCAGGGCGCCATGACATATGTTCGGATATATGGTCATCCTGATTTGTTTATTACAGTTACATGTAATCCAACTTGGTCAGAGAAAAGGGAAGAGCTTCTGAATGGTCAGGGCCCATCTGATCGACATGATTTAACAGCAAGGGTTTTTAAACAAAATTTGATCAAGCTCATGGACGTAATTGCAAAGTGTTACATTTTTTGGTGAAAGTCAGTGTTGGATGTATTCAGTTGAGTGCAAAAAAGAGGTCTTCCACATGCTCATTTACTGATATGGCTAAAGGATAAGATATGCCCTGATCAAATTGACAGTGTTATTTCTGCTGAGCTTCCAAATCTAGAAGAGGACCTGTTACTTTTTTAAACTATTTCTAAAAATATGATCCATGGCCCACTTAACCCAAGATCGCCATGTATGAAGGAAGGAAAATGTACTAAAAAGTATCCTTGCAACTTGATTGTAGAAACACAAACAGGAGATGAAGGTTATCTTCTTTACAGAAGGGACGATATACTGCAACAATCAGATTAAAAAGGGTTAAACAAAACACAGATATTGAAATAGATAATCGATGGGTTGTACCTTACTCTCCACTGCTTTCAAAAATGCTTGAAGTGCACATTAACGTAGAATATTGTAACTCTGTTAAGTCAATTGAATACATTTACAAATATATTAGCTAGGGCAATGATATGGCAGTTTTCCAGCTAGAGAATCCAAAATGTACATGTGATGAGATTATGCTGTATCAGATGGGAAGGTATATAAGTAGTAATGAAGCTGTGTGGTGATTACAAAATTTTCCCATCCATGAAAAACATCCGACTGCAGTTCATATCAGTGTCCATCTTGAAAATGGACAACGAGTTTATTTAACTCCCAACAATGCTGCTGGACCACCCAATACTAAATTGACAACTTGCTTTCTCCTATGTCAAACAGATCCATTTGCAAGGACGTTATTATATTCAGATGTTCCAAAATATTATACGTGGAATAAATCGAGAAAAGTATTTTGCAAGAGGAAATAAGGTGCAAGGGTCCCAGGATGGGATGGACATTCCAGTGATGCTCTTTGACGTGTGCATACAGTGCATCCAAACAACGCAGAGTATTACTACCTCTGATTACTGCTTCACACTGTCTGTGGGCCAACTTCTTTCACAGATTTGAAAATAGTTGATGGAGAGCTGTGTCAAACTTACAGGGAAGCATGACAAAAGCGTGGTCTGATCGAAGACGATAAACACTGGAACATGACATTGCAGGAAGCATCTCTCACTCGCTTTCCACCTCAACTAAGAGACCTGTTCGCTATAATAATTACAACCTACGCACCTTCCAATCCCTGTGTGCTTTGGGACAAATACAAAGAATATCTTAGTGAAGATATTCTTAGAGTGCAAAAGAGAGTTAATCCAGACTTAGACTTAAATTTCACTGCTGACATATTCAACAAAGCCCTCTTGATGTTAGAAGAAAGGTGCAAATCTATCAATAGCAAAACTCTAATAGAATTAGGTTTACCAGCACCAAATCGACCAGACTTTGATAATATGAACAGAGATATTCTGCAAGAAAAAAGCTATAATTTGGAAAAATGTAAATAATTTGTCATATTAAATAAGCCTCTTTTGGTTGATGACCAAAGATAAGGCTATATGGCAATTATGGTTCAAATTTCCAGTGGAAATGGGGACTATTTTTCCTAGATGCATCAGGAGGTACTGGTAAAACATTTTTAATTAATTTGCTGCTTGCAGAAATTCGCTCAAACACTGACATTGCCTTGGCTGTATCATCATCTGGGATTGCAGCCACTCTTTTAAATGGAGGGCGCATGGCTCATTCAGCCTTAGGATTGCCCTTTAATCAAGCGCTTTCAGAAACTCCTGTCTGTAATATCACTAAGGGCTCTGGGAGAGCTAAGGTATTACAAACTTGCAAAGAAATTGTTTGGGATGAATGTATCATGGCGCACAAGAAAGCGGTCGAGGCCCTTGATCGCACCTTGAAAGATCTGAGGGGAACTGATCGTTTAATGGGGGAATTGTTGTAATATTTGCAGGTGACTTCTGCTAGACATTAGCTGTTCTTAAGGGAGCAACACCAGTGGATGTGCTGAATGCCTGTCTAAAATCTTCTTATCTGTGGATACATGTTCAGAAGCAAACTCTTACTACTTATATGCGGGTTCATTTGATGGGAAATACAACTGAGGACAAATTTACACACCACCTACTATGCCTTGGAAATGACAAGTTCCCTACTGATTCCACTACTGGTCTCATTTCCTTTCCGGAAGATTTTTGTGAAATGACATCTTTGGTATTGCAACATATTGACCAAGTTTTAACTGATACTTGTAACAATTTTAACAATCATCAGTGGCTTTGTGAACATGCAATCCTAGAGACTAAAAATGATAGTCTCAGCTCCATAAATCTACTAATTCAGGGAAAGCTGCCCAGTCTAGCGACCACATACATGTCTATTGATTCAGTCATAGAGAGTGAACAAGCCGTAATTTATCCATTGGAGTTCCTGAATTCTTTGGAACCTCTTGGAATACCATCGCTTAAGCTCACTTTAAAAATAGGAGCCACAATAATTTTGCTTCGGAACCTTGACCCACCAAAAATGTATAACAACACAAGACTGTGCATTAAGAGTCTCATGCCCAATGTTATTGAAGCCACTATTCTTATGGGAAACTCTAAGGGAGCAAATGTTTTCATGCAAAGGAGCATACTCCTTTGCTAACAAGCGACATGCCCTCAATTTTAAGCGTTTAAAGTTCCCAATTCGACTTGCATTTGCTATGACTATAAACAAAGCACAAGGTCAATCCCTTAACCCCTTTATCCCCAAGGGTGGTTTGCACGTTCATGACCGGGCCAATTTTAACAATTCTGACCACTGTCCATTTATGAGGTAATAACTCTGAAACGTTTCCATGGATCCTGGTTATTCTGACACTGTTTTCTCGAGACATATTGTACTTCATGTTAATGGTAAAATTTCATTCAAATAACTTGCGTTTATTTGTGAAAAAAACGGAAATTTGGTGAAAATTTTGAAAATTTCGCAATTTTCCAAATTTGAATTTTTATGCCCTTAAATCACAGAGATATGGCACACAAAAAACTTAATAAGTAACATTTCCCACATGTTTACTTTACATCAGCACAATTTTGGAACCAAAATTTCTTTTTGTTAGGAAGTTATAAAGGTTAAAAGTTAACCAGCGATTTCTCATTTTTGCAATACCATTTTATTTTTACGGACCACATCACATTTGAAGTCTCTTTGAGGGGTCTATATGATAGAAAATTCCCCACCATTATAAAAACTGCACCCCTCAAGGTGCTCAAAACCACATTCAAGAAGTTTATTAACCCTTCAGGTGCTTCACAGGAATTTTTTGAATGTTTAAAAAAAATGACCATTTAACTTTTTTCACAAAAAAATTACTTCAGGTCCAATTTTTTTTATTTTACCAAAGGTAACAGGAGAAATTAGACTGCAAAAGTTATTGTGCAATTTGTCCTGAGTACGACGATACCTGATATGTGGGGGGAACCGCTGTTTCGGCGCATGGCAGAGCTAAGAAGGGAAGGAGCGCCGTTTGACTTTTTCAATGCAAAATTGGCTGGAATTCAGATCGGACGCCATGTCACATTTGGAGAGCCCCTGATGTACCTAAACAGTGGAAACCCCCCACAAGTGACCCCATTTTGGAAACTAGACCCCCCAAGGAACTTGTCTAGATATGTGGTGAGAACTTTGAACTCACAAGGGCTTCACAGAAGTTTATAACGTACAGCCATACAATTAAAAAATCATATTTTTTCCACAAAAATGATCTTTCCACCCCCAATTTTTATTTTCCCAAGGGTAACAGGACCCTAAAAGTTATTGTGTAATTTGTCTTGAGTACGCTGATACCCCATATGTGGGTGTAAACGACTATTTGGGCGCATGGCAGAACTCGGAAGGGAAGCACTGCCATTTGACTTTTTTAGCTGGAATTGAGATCGGACACCATGTCGCGTTTGGAAAGCCCCTGATGTACCAAAACAGTGGAAACTCCCTACAAATGACACCATTTTGGAAAGTAGACCCCCAAAGAACTTACCTAGATGTGTGGTGAGAACTTTGAACCCCCAAGAGCTTCACAGAAGTTTATAACATACAGCCGTACAATTAAAAAATCACATTTTTTCCACAAAAATGATCTTTTCATCCTCAATTTTTATTTTTTCAAGGGTAATAACAATAATAACAAAAGTTATTGTGCAATTTGTCCTGAGTATGCTGATACCCCATATGTGGGGGTAAACCACTATTTGGGTGCATGGCAGAGCTCAGAATCGAAGCAGCGCCATTTGACTTTTTTGGCTGGAATTGGGATTGGACGCCATGCTGCGTTTGGAAGGCCCCTGATGTGCCTGAACAGTGGAACCCCCCCACAAATGACACCATTTTGGAAACTAGACCCACTAAGGAACTTATGTAGATGTGTGGTGAGCACTTTGAACCCCCCAGTGGTTCATAGAAGCTTATAATGCCCAGGCATGAAAATAAAAAAATCATATTTTTTCCACAAACATGATCTTTTAGTCCCCAATTTTTTTATTTTCCCAAGAGTAACAGGAGAAATTGGACCCCAAAAGTTGTTGTCCAATTTGTCCTAAGTCCGCTGACACCCCATATGTGGGAGAAAACTACTGTATGGGCACACGTCGGGGCTCGGAAGGGAAGTAGTGACATTTTGGAAGGCAGACTTTGATGGAATGGTCTGCTGGTGTCATGTTGCCTTTGGAGAGTTCCTGATGTACCTAAACAGTGGAAAGCCCCCACAAGTGACCCTATTTTGGAAACTACATACCCTACGGAACTTATCTAGATGTGTGGTGAGCACTTTGAACCCCCCAGTGCTTCATAGTAGCTTATAACGCCCGGGTGCGAAAATAAAACAATCATATTTTTTTTACAAACATGATCTTTTAGCCCCCAATTTTTTTTATTTTCTCAAGGGTAACAGGAGAAATTGGACCCCAAAAGTTGTTGTCCAATTTGTCCTGAGTAACCTGATGCCCCATATGTGGGAGAAAACTATGTATGGGCACACGTCGGGACTCGGAAGGGAAGTAGTGATGTTTTGGAATGCAGACTTTGATGGAATGGTCTGCTGGTGTCATGTTGCCTTTGGAGAGCCCCTGATGTACCTAAACAGTGGAACACCCCCACAAGTGACCCCATTTTGGAAACTAGACCACCTAAGGAACTTATCTAGATGTGTGGTGAGCACTTTGAACCCCCCAGTGCTTCACAGAAGTTTATAACGCCCAGGCACGAAAATAAAAAAAAATCATATTTTTTCCACAAACATGATCTTTTAGTCCCCAATTTTTTTTTATTTTCCCAAGGGTAACAGGAGAAATTGGACCCCAAAAGTTGTTGTCCAATTTATCCTGAGTCTGCTGATACCCCAAATGTGGGAGAAAACTACTGTATGGGCACACATAGGGGCTTGGAAGGGAAGAAGTGACGTTTTGGAATACAGACTTTGATGGAATGGTTTGTGGGTGTCATGTCGCGTTTGGAGAGCCTCTGATGTGCCTAAACTGTTGAAACTCCCCACAAGTGAACCCATTTTGGAAACTAGACCCCCTCACGGAACTTATCTAGATGTGTGGTGAGCACTTTGAACCCTCAAGTGTTTCACAGAAATTTATAACGTCTGGGCGTGAAAATAAAAAAATCATATTTTTTCCACAAAAATGATATTTTGCCCCCAATTTTTATTTTCCTAAGGGTAACAGAAGAAATTGGACCCAAAAAGTTGTTTTGCAATTTGTCCTGAGTAGGCTGATACCCCATATGTGGGGTTAAACCACTGTTTGGACGCATGGCAGAAGTTGGACGGGAAGGAGCACCATTTGACTTTTCAATGCAGAATTGGCTGGAAATGAGATCAGACGCCATGTTGTGTTTGGAGAGCACCTGATGTGCCCAAACAGTGGAAATCCCCCCAATTCTAACTCCAACCCTAACCCCAACACACGCCTAGCCCTAACCCTAGCCCTAACCCTAACCCTAGCCCTAGCCCTAGCCCTAACCCTAACCCTAGCCCTAGCCCTAACCCTAACCCTAACCCTAGCCCTAACCCTAGCCCTAACCCAAGCCCTAACCCTAGCCCTAGCCCTAACCCTAACCCTAATGGGAAAATGGAAATAAAAACATTTTTTTTTAAATTTTATTATTTTTCCCTAACTAAGGGGGTGATAACGGGGGGTTTGATTTACTATTTATTGTGGGTTTTTATTTTTGGCAGCTGTCGCACGCAAAAAGACGCTTTTTATTATAAAAATAGTTTTTGCATCACCACATTTTGAGACCTATAATTTTTCCATATTTTGACCCTCAGAGTCATTTGAGGTCTTATTTTTTGCGGGACGAGTTGACATTTTTATTGGTACCATTTTCGGGCACGTGAAATTTTTTGAACGCTTTTTATTCCGGTTTTTGGGACACAGAATGAACAAAAACCAGCATTTCAAGAATTTCTTTTGGGGGGTGCGTTTACACCATTCCACGTGCAGTAAAATTGATAAGGCAGTTTTATTCTTCGGGTCAGTACGGTTACAGCGATACCTCTTTTATGTCTTTTTTTATGTTTTGGCGCTTTTATGCAATGAAAACAATTTTATATAAAAAATAATTATTTTTGCATTGCTTTATTCTGCGAGTTATAACTTTTTTATTTTTTCACTGATGACGCTGTATGGTGGCTCTTTTTTTGCGGGACAAGATGATGTTTTCAGCGGTACCATGGATATTTATATGCGTCTTTTTGATCGCGCATTATTGCACTTTTTGTTCGTCGGTATGATAATAAATCATTATTTTTTGCTTAGTTTTGTATTTAGTGCCGTGATAATCAGCTGACACCCGGCCGCGATCAGCTGCGCTCCCCCCGTGAGCGCAGCTGATCGTGCTAGACGTACTATCCCGTCCATGGGCATAGGGGCCCGGGTCACATCGATGGGATAGTGTTATGAATGAGTCACCGTATGAGGCAAAAACAGAAATGCTAGCTAAGTCCAGAAAACCAGAGAAGTTGGCAGCTATCGGATTGCAGACCCCTGAACCTATCAACAACAACTAGCAGTAGCCGTGGGGGTTCCTACGATGCCCTAGTCCCCTCGATCACAGCCGGAGAACTGCCTAGCCTAAAGACAGAAAGGGAAATCTAAACTGCCCCAGAGCAGACCCCAAAGCAATAGGCAGCCCCCAACATATAATGACGGTGAAGCAAGAAGAAAAAACACTAACACAGATAGAAAGATAGACTGAGCAAATGATGGGGCCCAAGCTAACTAGATAGGACAGGATAGGAAGGCTGCTGTCTGCAATCCGCGAAAAACCCTATCAAAATAAGAGCCAACAGACTGACAGGGAAAAAGGCCCTGAAGACGCTAGGCTTCAAAAAGACTATGTCAGTACACAGGTATTTTCTGAAGACAGAGCAAACCGACAAAAAGGAATTCAGCTCACCCCAGCAGGGAATGGCAGAATCCAGAAAAGCAAGGTAAACTAAAACCAAAACGCAAATGCAAAAAGGCAAAGCAGAAAACTTAGCTTTTGAGGAGCAGGAATCAGACTGGTCTCCTAGAATTCCACAGAGAAATCACCAGCGAGGCAGAAGGGCGTCGGCTGCCTTATAGCCAGTCAGAGATCCCCGTCGCCCAGTCATCCTCTCTCAGCTCAGGTGCTTGGTAATCAGCCTCACTACCTTCCTTCACCAGAAGAGGGAGTTCATCAGACCTCAATGGTGAAGAGGAAAATGAACTCATAACAGTACCTCCCCCTTGAGGAGGGGTTACTGAACCCTCATCCACGCCACCAGGGCGATCAGGGTGAGCCCGATGAAAGGCACGCACCAATCTTTTGGCATGAATATCAGAGGCAGAGACCCAGGAATTATCCTCCTGACCATAACCCTTCCACTTAACCAAATACTGGAGTCTCCGTCTAGCCAGACGGGAAACAAGTATCTTCTCTACCTCATATTCCATGTTACCTTCAACCAATACAGGGTCCGGAGGTGCCACCCCAGGAACTACTGGTTCAACAAACCTCTTCAACAAGGGCTTATGAAACACATTATGGATTTTAAATGTGACAGGAAGAGCCAAACGAAAAGAGACTGGATTAATGATCTCCAAAATCTTGTAAGGCCCAATAAATCTAGTCTTAAACTTAGGAGAAGCTACCTTCATAGCGATATTTTTTGATGATAACAAAACCATATCACCCACCTTAAACTGGGGACCAACGGTCCTATGTCGGTTGGAAAACCTCTGGGCCTTTTCCTGGGAGAGAGATAACTTATCCACCACTTGGTCCCAGATCTGGTGCATTCTCTCCACCACAGTGTCAACACATGGGCAGGCAGAAGGCTCCACCTGCCCTGAAGAAAATCGAGGATGAAACCCAAAGTTACAAAAAAAAGGTGACATCAAAGTGGCAGAACTAGCTCTATTATTTAAAGCAAATTCGGCCAAGGGCAAAAATGAAACCCAATCATCCTGATCAGCGGAAATAAAACATCTCAAATACGACTCCAAGGTCTGGTTTGTTCTCTCCGTCTGCCCATTGGTCTGAGGGTGAAATGCAGAGGAGAAGGACAACTGAATTCCCAGCTTGGAACAGAATGTCCTCCAAAATCTAGACACAAACTGAACTCCTCTGTCAGATACAATGTTCTCAGGAATCCCGTGCAAGCGAACCACCTGTTGCAAAAACAGGGGCACCAACTCAGAAGAAGATGGCAACTTAGGGAGTGGTACAAGATGAACCATCTTAGAGAACCTATCACAAATCACCCAAATAACAGTCATTCTCTGAGAGACAGGCATATCAGAGATGAAATCCATTGAAATATGGGTCCATGGCCTCCTGGGGACCGGCAAAGGCATCAACAACCCACTAGAGCGAGAACAAGGTTTAGACCGGGAGCAAGTCCCACAGGACTGCACAAAATTCCTGCCATCACGAGACAAGGCGGGCCACCAAAAAGACCGACTCACCAGATCTCTAGTACCAAAAATACCTGGATGACCAGCCAATGCAGAGCAATGAACTTCAGACATCACTCTCTTCTTCCACTGGTCAGGAACATACAACTTTCCACAGGGACAATGGTCAGGTTTGTCCTCCTGGAACTCTTCCAGAGCACGTCTCAAATCGGGTGAGATGGCAGAAAGAACTACCCCTTCACCTAAGATGGTAGCAGGCTTGGTCACCACAGGAGAATCAGCAAAGAAGCTCCTAGAAAGAGCGTCAGCCTTGACATTCTTAGTGCCATGAAGAAAAGAGAGCACAAAATCAAAACGTGTAAAAAACAAGGCCCATCTAGCCTGTCTAGGGTTCAATCGTTTGGCCGACTCCAGGTAAATCAAATTCGTGTGGTCAGTGAGGACCACAACTTGATGTTTAGCTACCTCCAACCAATGTCTCCACTCCTCAAATGCCCATTTCGTGGCCACCAGATCCCGATTCCCCACATCATAGTTACGTTCAGATGGGGAGAACTTTTGGGAAAAGAAAGCACAGGGATTCTGTAACGTCCGTCTGCGGTTCTGGGCTGCAGCCAGACAACACCCCGAGAAACACTGATACCCTTTACCCCTATACAGGGATCTGGATTTACAGCAGAGCCCAGGAGGCGCTGTCTGAATATGAACAGTGACCAGAGCAGGACGGTCGTCAGAGAGGAATAAAAACGGGACCAAAAGCGTAGTCGGGAATCAGAGTCTTAACCGAGCGGACAGCAGAAGTACAAGAAACGGCAGACAATAGCAGAGTCAAATTCAGGCCAAGGTCAGAGTCAAAAACCAGGAGGGCAGCAGAGGTACAGAATCGTTAGGCAGTAGCAGAGTCAGAATATCCAGGCCAAAGTCAAAAACCGGGAGAATAGCAGAAGTACAAAATCGTCAGGCAATAGAGGGGTCAGGAATCCAGGCCAAGGTCAGCGTCAGTAATCAGGAGAAATGCAAGGTACAAAAACGGCAGGCAACAGAGTAGTCAGAAGTTCAGGCTGAGGTCGGAGTTAACGATAGGCAATCACAAGCAACACGTAGGGGAACCAAGAATATATCCGGCGGCTTGCAAGCCCAGTCCCAAGGTATTTGAGGGATCAGGTCGTCCCTCACAGGCTCCTGGGCTGGTGATGTCATCAGGACCGCCCCCAGGAGCAGACCTGATGATGATGCACCAGCCCCATCATGACTGACAGAGGAGCGGAGTCTGCGTCCAGTAGACGCCTGCGCAGAAGCCCTTTCATTGTTGCCGCCGTCACTCGGGCGCGAGCCACGGCGCCTCCTAGTGGTTGAGGGCGGAACAGCAAGCCCCGAGATCGACGACGACATGTCAGTCCGGCGTCTCCTGGTGGCCGAGGCCTGGACAGCAGGCTCCGAGCCCGAGGGCGGCGTGACAGTCCGTCGCCTCCTAGTGGCTGAGGGCGGAACAGCGGGCCCCGAGTCTGACGGCGACGTGACAGATTCATTTTAGATGTTACAGGATCCTTTTGGAACAAAACAGCTCCTGCACCAATCTCAGAAGCGTCCACCTCTACCTGGAACGGAAGTGAGACATCAGGTTTCCCCAAAACCGGGGCAGAAGTGAATCTTCGCTTCAGCTCCTGAAAGGAAGAAACAGCCTCCGGAGACCAATTCAACACATCAGCACCCTTCTTAGTCAGATCAGTCAATGGTTTAGCAATACTAGAAAATTTTGCTATAAATTTCCGATAAAAATTAGCAAAACCCAAAAACTTCTGAAGGGCCTTCAAAGAAGTGGGCTGAACCCAATCATAAATGGCCTGTACCTTGGCCGGGTCCATTTCAATAGTTGACGGAGACAAAATAAATCCCAAAAATGAAATCCTCTGTACCCCAAAAAGGCATTTCGATCCTTTGACATACAGGGAATTCTCCCTCAAGATCCGGAACACCGTCCGAACATGTTCCACATGAGAATCCCAATCCTTGGAGAAGATCAAAATATCATCCAGATAGATAATCAAAAATTTATCCACAAAGTCTCGGAAAATGTCGTTCATGAAGCACTGGAAGACAGAAGGGGCATTAGTGAGCCCAAAAGGCATCACCAGGTACTCAAAATGTCCCACTGGAGTATTAAACGCCGTCTTCCATTCATCCCCATGCTTAATGCGGATAAGATTATACGCCCCCCTGAGGTCAAGCTTGGTAAACCAGCAAGCACCTTTAACTCTGGAGAATAGATCCGAAATCAGGGGTAATGGATACTGATATTTAATAGTAATTTTGTTGAGGGCACGATAATCAATACAAGGCCTTAGTGAACCATCCTTTTTGGCCACAAAAAAAAACCCAGCACCTAATGGTGAAGAGGATGGTCTAATATGACCCTTCTCCAATGCCTCCTTAATATAGGATCGCATAGCCTCGTGCTCGGGTACAGATAAATTGAAGCGCTGACCCTTGGGAAATTTACACCCCGGGCTCAGTTCAATTGCACAGTTATAACTCCTATGAGGAGGCAAAGACGCAGACTCATTCTCACTAAATACATAATAAAAGTCTGCCAAATAGTCAGGAACATCATGCGACTGAGGAGAGGTGGAAAAAAACGGAGCCTCACTAAGGGCACACCGACAACCCCAACTCACCACAGACACAGATTTCCAATCCAAAACTGGATTATGAATTTGCAACCAGGGAAACCCCAGAACAATGGTATCATGCAAATTATGCAACACCAAAAATCTGCAATTTTCTTGATGGTTTGGGGCGACCCGCATTACCACCTGGGTCCAAAACTGAGGTTTATTTTTCGCCAAAGGAGTAGCATCAATCCCCCTCAAAGGGATAGGCATCCGCAGAGGTGTCATAGGAAATCCACAACATTTAGCAAAATCCAAGTCCATTAGGTTCAGGACTGTTCCCGAATCCACAAAAGCCTTGGCGGAAAATGTGGACAGGGAGCAGATCAGAGTAATTGCCAGAAGAAACTTAGGTTGAACACCACCCACAGAAAACGTGTGTGCAAAACGTTTCTCTCATTTAGGACAGACAGAAATAATATGCGAGGCATCTGCACAAAAAAAACATAGCTTATTACGCTTTCTGAACTCCTGACGTTGCTCCCTGGACAAAACTCTATCACATTGCATAGGTTCAGACACTTGTTCAACAGGTGGCCACACCTCTCGTGCAGTCCTGCGTTCACGTAAACGCCGATCAACCTGAATGGCTAATGACATAGAATCGTCCAGACCAGAGGGAACAGGAAATCCCACCATAGTATCTTTTACGGCTTCTGATAAACCCTTCCGAAAGAGAGCTGCCAAGGCATTATCATTCCAGGCAGTAAGGACCGCCCACTTTTGGAATTTTTGACAGTACAATTCTGCAGAATCTCGACCCTGGCTCAATGCCAACAGGGTCTTTTCAGCTTGATCAATAGCATTAGGTTCGTCATACAACAACCCCAATGCTTGAAAAAATGCGTTCACATTAGTCAGACTAGGATCATCAGGTTTCAAAGAAAACGCCCAATCCTGGGGATCGCCAGGCAGCAAAGAGATGACAATTTTAACCTGCTGCGCGGAGCTCCCTGACGAGTTAGGCTTCATGGCAAAAAATAATTTACAATTATTTTTGAAATTCAAAAATTTAGACCGATCCCCAAAAAACACATCAGGAGTAGGGATCTTTGGTTCAGCAGCATGTGAATGAGCAAGGTAGGCGGAAATTCCCCGCACTTCCGCAGCAAGCTGCTCCACACTATCAGACAATTGCTTTATATCCATTGAGAGAAAAAAAATTCCCCCTACGGCCTCAGAGATATTGAGGAAAAAATATACACACTTTTTTTTTTAAATTCTTTCCTGCTTTTGAGTACCCTAGGATCTGCGGTATGGCTGGTGATTCTGTTATGAATGAGTCACCGTAGGAGGCAAAAACAGAAATGCTAGCTAAGTCCAGAAAACCAGAGAAGTTGGCAGCTATCGGATTGCAGACCCCTGAACCTATCAACAACAACTAGCAGTAACCGTGGGGGGTTCCTACGATGCCCTAGACCCCTCGATCACAGCCGGAGAACTGCCTAGCCTAAAGACAGAAAGGGAAATCTAAACTGCCCCAGAGCAGACCCCAAAACAATAGGCAGCCCCCAACATATAATGACGGGGAAGCAAGAAGAAAAAACACTAACACAGATAGAAAGATAGACTGAGCAAATGATGGGGCCCAAGCTAACTAGATAGGACAGGATAGGAAGGCTGCTGTCTGCAATCCGCAAAAAACCCTATCAAAATAAGAGCCAACAGACTGACCGGGAAACAGGCCCTGAAGACGCTAGGCTTCAAAAAGACTATGTCAGTACTCAGGTATTTTCTGAAGACAGAGCAAACCAACAAAAAGGAATTCAGGTCACCCCAGCAGGGAATGGCTGAATCCAGAAAAGCAAGGCAAACTAAAACCAAAACACAAATGCAAAAAGGCAAAGCAGAAAACTTAGCTTTTGAGGAGCAGGAATCAGACTGGTCTCCTAGAATTCCACAGAGAAATCACCAGCGAGGCAGAAGGGCATCGGCTGCCTTATATCCAGTCAGCAATTCCAGTCACCCAGTCATCATCATCCAGCTCAGGTGCTTGGTAATCAGCCTCACTACCTTCCTTCACCAGAAGAGGGAGTTCATCAGACCTCAATGGTGAAGGGGAAAATGAACTCATAACAGGATAGTTTGTCTGATGTCAGAAAGGGGTTAAGTAGCTGGCATTAATTTGGAGAGCCCATGCTTTTTACATGGACAGTTGTATGTTGCTTGCTCTAGAGTGGGTAACCTCAAAAATCTTTTCATATATGCACCTGAAGGTAAAACCAGAAGCATTGCTTATCAAAAAGCACTACAATATATAGTTGTTAAACTGTAAACCAATTTGACTCTTTTATCCATGAACTACTAATAGATTTTACACTGGAGGGAGGGGGGAAGGGTTGCACTATGTTGCTAATTGGGTGTAAAAATGTTTTATATGTTTGTGTAAGGTGCATACATTTTCATTTTTGATAAAAAATAGTTAAAAAAATAGTTGTAATAGTTTATATTACATAATATGTATTGAATATGTAAAATCAATAAAAATGTTGAAATGAAAAAAAAAGTTGTTGTTCACATCAATGTTATGACAAACTAGTAAAATGCCAAAATAATAAATATTTAAAGTGGAAAAAAAAAATTACTGTAGCACTCTGAAAATGTCAGTTTCAGGGTGACACTGAAAATTTTACTTTAGCTACCATAACCAAAAATTTAACATATTTTCCGAAGCCGCGGGTATTCTACTAGTAGGTAAAAAATATCATTTCCCATATGTCTGCTTTACATCAACATCATTTTTGGAAAGTAATTTTTTTAATTGCTAGGAAATTAGAAGGTTTAAAAGTTGATCGGCAATTTCTCAATTTTCTAACAATATTTACGAAACCAATTTTTGTAGGGACCATGTCACATTTCAAGTGACTTTAGGAGGCCTATATGACATAAAATGCTCAAATTTTACATCATTTTAAAAAAAAGGCACCCATCAAAGTGCTTAAAACAGCAATCAAAAATAGGGATGAGCAGACCCGTGTAAGTTCAGGTTCTGGTACTCAACTAGAACTTTATTCAAAATGTGCCTAAGCAGTGAAAACTCCCCACAAGTTACCACATTTTGGAAATTGAGGAATTCATCTAGAGGTGTAGTGAGCGTTTTCAACCTTCAGACGATTCACAGAATTGTGTAACATTAGGCTGAATAAATTGAAAATTACCATTTTTCCATTAAAATGTTCCTTTGGCCCCAAGTTTTCAAAAGGGACAATAGGGAAAAATTAATTATTATTATTATTATTATTATTTGTTTATATAGCACCATTGATTCCATGGTGCTGTACATGACTAGGGGTTACATACAAATTACAGATATCACTTACAGTAAACAAACTAACAGTAACAGACTGATACAGAGTGGAGAGAGGACCCTGCCCTTTCGGGCTTACATGCTACAAGATGGTGGGGAAGGAGACAGTAGGTTGGTGGGTTGCAGCAGTTCCGGTGTTGGTTGAGGTGATATCACCGGTAAGGGTGAGAGAGAAGGAGGTAGCGGGGTCATTGCACTCTGTAGGCTTTCTTGAAGAGGTGGGTTTTCAGGTTCCGTCTGAAGGATCCAAATGTGGTTGATAGTCGGACTTGTTGGGGCAAAGAATTCTAGGAAATAGGGGCTATTCGGGAGAAGTCTTGGAGGCGGTTGGGTGAGGAGCGAATAAGTGTGGAGGAGAGAAGGAGGTCTTGGGAGGACCGGAGATTACATGAGGGAAGGTATCGGGAGATTAGTTCAGAGACATAGGGGGGAGACAGGTTATAGATGGCCTTGTAGGTCAGTATTAGTAATTTGAACTGGATACGCTGAGGGAATGGGAGCCAGTGAAGAGATTTGCATAGGGGAGAGGCGGAGGAGTAGCGAGGAGAGAGATGAATTAATCGGGCGGCAGAGTTAAGGATGGACTGGAGAGGTGCGAGGGTGACCACAGAAAAGGATGTTGCAGTAGTCGAGGCGGGAGATGATGAGGGCATGCACAAGCATTTTAGTAGATTGAGGGTTGAGGAAAGGTCTGATTCTGGAAATATTTTTGAGCTGGAGGCGACAGGAGGTAGAAAGAACTTGGATGTGTGGTTTGAAGGACAGGGCAGAGTCAAAGGTTACTCCGAGGCAGCAGACTTCTGGTACTGGGGAGAGTGTGATGTCATTAATTGTTATAGCTAGGTCGGGTAAAGAAGATCTGTGAGATGGAGGAAAGATGATGAGTTCAGATTTGTCTACATTGAGTTTGAGGAAGCGAGAGGAGAAGAAGGAGGATATGGCTGATAGACACTCTGGGATTCTGGACAGCAGAGAGGTGATGTCTGGGCCAGAGAGGTAGATCTGAGTTTCATCAGCATAAAGGTTGTAGTGGTACTGTTGATGGTACTGTTATGCATGTGGATTCAAACCCTTGAGCCTGTGCTTTGTGGTTGACTTCTCTATCTGTGGAGCCACAGCAGCTTCACCTTTTCTCTGGGTATTTATCATCTGTTATCCTTGCTTTAGTCTTTTTAGGTTAAAAAGCGTTTATTCACGGGGGCGGAGCTTGAGCCTGCTGGAGAGAGGAAGCAGAAATCCTGAGCTCCCAGTATATACTTATGAAAGTGACTCTAAAGGCAATTGGAGATCCTTTTAATAACATCCCCGAGAACGGAGCCGAACCTGGACCCTCCTGGATCGCACTGGTCCTGATTTTAACATCCAAAAAAGGAGAAAAACCGGGTCTCTTCCCCTAAGAAGCTACCGGCGGGAAAGTACTGGAGTGGCGGAGGGATATTGACAGCACGGACCAGCACCCTCTGTAAGATTGTACAGGACGATGCAGGGACACACTGCAAAGACATAAACTGCCTCACAGCTAGACTCCTCGAGCAGCTACCCCTACTATCTCAAGCAAAGATCTGCACTGCTGACTCACTGCTGCCTTCCCCGGGGAAGTTGTGGGGGAGGGGTGCTGGAGAGGAGAGGGGAGACACATAACGCTGGGCTGGAGTGACTTCTGCTCTGAGAGAGCTTCGGACAACCAGGGAGGGGAAGGTAGGAGAGTGCCAGTGAACCTAGACATATTTATTACCTGCTCCCTGCCCCTCCTGTTACAATTAACCCCTGGGACCTCGCAGGCTTTGGAAGGTGAGGCTAAACAGAGCTGGTCAGATGCTGAGGCTCTGCCTGACATCCTGGGAGCTCCAGATATGCTCTGTGCATCGCATATTCATAGTGCTGCTGCTGGGTCCCCCTCTCTTGTCCCCACCTTTGGACTTTATTGCTAAAACTCTTAAACCCAGTGAAATTATTAAACCTTCCCAAGCTTTGGGCATAACAATATTCTGAAACTTTCTATTACAGGCATCTAGGGGTTATTTGATCTTACCATGACACCCTGTGAATGCTCATAGGAAGATCTGGCTGACATCTAGTGTTTGAAGCTAAAACTACATCTCACTCTCAGGCATCTGTCTCTTTTTTAAGGCCCTAGAGCTGATAGGGAAAGAACTTGCAGAAATAAAACAAGATTTAATTCTACAAGGGCACAGACTTGAGACACTTGAAAATTCGCAAAATGCTATAACACGACAGTCCAATGCTATATTTGAGTGCCTGCATACGCATGAGAATCCACTACATGTGGTCCATACAGTATTAGAAGACCATGAAAACCGAGAGCGTCGTAATAACATAAGGATTAAGGGCCTCCCTGAAAAAGTAGCAGCTGAGGCTTTAAGTAAAGCGGCCCAGGAGATATTCCAAAATCTTCTATCTGAATCGGATCCTCAAGATGTTGAATTGGTAAGGGTTCACAGAGCTCTTCGCCCCAAACGTAACCGGGGAGCAACCAAGAGACGTGATTTGTCGCTTTCTGGACTACCGAATAAAAGATCTGGTCATTCGCAGAGCGCGAGAGTCTCAGGAAATTAAATATGAAGATTCCCAAATTAAACTATTCCAAGACCTATCTGCTACCACCCTTAGAAAGCGAAGACTCCTGAAACCATTCACCGAAGCCGTGCTGAATAAAGGTCTCCGCTTCCGGTGGTTGTTCCCCTTCGGTATACAAATCTCCACTGGGGACAAGAATATCCAGGCCTGAACTTCAATGGACATTAAAGAAGCTTGCAAAACTTTGGGAGCTGACGTAGAAGCCTATCCTGATTTGGAATCCTTCCATCCAGCCTCCTCATTGAGTCCTATGTCTGAGATGCCGGCATGGCTGACGGCCCTGACTCTGAAGTCACAAAGACTGAAAAGGAAACTGGCCAAAACACCACCTCCCAAAGAACATGAGGACACTACTTGAAGCTTAAATGTTTGCTTTAATTCTTAATTATCTAGTAGTTTTATCCTAATTGAGTATATGAAACTTAGATTAGTGATAATTCATATGGAAAATAGGTTTATGCAACCTGAGCTATGATACCTCCCCTCTATTGATAACTACAGTAAGAGGCATTAAGTTTAGTATTTTCTGCACCCATTTCGGGCACTATATTAATATAGAGCACTACTGTTTCAGTTATAATAGTATATGGATACTCCCTTAAGTCGGCATATTATTCTAACACGCATATGGTTAGCTACTGCCCGTCCTCCAGACTGAAAGTTGTATTAATCGGTACTTGTCTGAAGACGGTACTAACATTCTTCCTTTTTTTCTCTTCCAGCTGCAATATATTGTTCATTTCTTGCCCCCCCCTCTCTCTATCCTAAACCTGTCCCCCACCCGTATAGGCTCAAGGAATTTGCTACTCTACAAGAAGTGAGACCACCACATCAAGCTGCTTCATGACTGATCTAAATAAGGTGTACACATTTATTTCTTTTAACGCGCATGGACTAAATTCCCCAAGTACGAGACGCCATACCCCTCACATGCTTAGAAAACAACATGCAGATGTCCTACTCATTCAGGAAGCACACTTCAAACCAGATAAGTTACCTTCGTTTGAGCGCTCAAACTACCACACAATCAAGTTCGAGGGGTACATCGGTGGCGGTGGCGAGGGGAGTGTCCTTTCAATTAAGAGAAACCCTAGCAGATCCTCAGGGGAGATATATCTTAGTTAAAGGGGTATTAGATGGCTGTTTAGTCACGTTATGCAGTTTATACGCACCAAACAAAAAACTGTTAAAGTGGATAACGGCGACTTTGAAAAAGATTGATAATTTTAGAGAGGGGGCATTGGTGATAGGTGGGGATCTTAATGTAGCCCTGGAACCCTTGATGGATACCACCAAACAAAAAAGTTCAATTTCCCAAAAAGATTTGTATAAATTAAATCACAATTAGGATCTTTACAGATGATTGATTCATGGAGATACTTAAATCCAGCGGATCGGGACTATACCTTCTATTCGCACCCCCATAGATTTTATCACCGCTTAGATTATATCTTTGTCCACAGTAAAATGATCCTTAACATGAGACAGGCAAAAATAATCCATATTTACTCGGACCACTCAGCGGTATTACTAAGACTCTTGCTCTCTCCATCTTATCCACGGCATAGAATATGGCGCCTTAACAAATCTGTGCTTGGAAAAGCTGAGGTGTTAGGGCGTATGAACAAAGTGCTCTCACACTACTTAGAGCAAAATGCCCAACAAGAGACATCTCCGCAGATCTTATGGGAAGCACATAAGTGTCAGTGACGAGAGGAGAATTGATATCTATAACCTCCTTCTATAACAAATTGCGACAAAAAGAAATACATGATCTATATGATAGCATAACTCAACTCGAACTCCAACATAAATGCAAAGCCTGCCAACAAGTCCTAGACACCCTGCATAAAACACGACAACAATTGAGAGATGTTCTAAACTCAAGGTCTGCCAAACTCTATACATCGTGGAAACATAGAATGTATGTGCATGGCGATTAAGCCTCCATATTGGTATTATCTCAACTGAGAAAGAGACAGGCCCGCACCCAGATCACTTCTATTAGAAATGATCAAGGGGTTAATTCACAAAATCCAGATCATATGGAGAAGGCATTCCTTGATTATTATAAACAGTTATATAACTTAAGGGCAGATGAATCCACCAAAGCGCCTCTTAAAAGATGTCTAGAGGTGAGGGACTTTTTAAATCAGTTGAATCTGCCAGCCCTATCAGATACTCAAAAACAACACCTTGCCAAGCCATTTACTATGGAGGAACTACGCTCCGCCCTGTCGAGATGTCCTACTGGGAAGGCGCCTGGCCCGGATGGGTTCTCAGCGGTGTATTATAAGTCTTTCTCCTCTCTCCTGCTACCACACCTACTAAATGTCTGCAATGCAGTTCTAGAAGGGCACCCATTACCGAAGCAAATGCTGGCAGCCAGAATATCATTGATACACAAAGAGGGGAAAGACCCGGAGCTATGTAGTAGCTATAGACCGATTTCTCTACTTAATGTTGATTTAAAATTATTGTCTGGCTTGCTAGCAAACGACTGTCCAAATCACTACCAGATCTGATTTCCTTAAACCAGACTGGTTTCGTTGGGGGAAGAGAGGGGAAGGATAATGCTCATAAGGTACTGCACCTTCTTCAATATGCAAAACACTGCAGACTCCCCCTGGTTCTCCTTGGGATGGATGCCGAAAAGGATTTCGACAGGGTGGACTGGGGGTACTTGAGAGAGGTGCTGGCTAGGTTTGAAATCCCAAATATATTTATAACAGCAATAATGGCAATGTATGATAACCCCACAGCTCAAATTAGAATTAATGATTTTACGACGGACATGTTTGTTATCAAAAATAGAACAAGGCAAGGCTGCCCAATGTCGCCATTACTTTTTGTTCTTGCAATGGAACCACTCTTAATCGCTATTCAGGATCATCCAGAAATAGTGGGAATCAAAATTAACAAGAAACACTATAAAACTACAGCATTTGCTGACGATCTTTTAATCTTTTTGACTAAACCACTGGCGGGATTACCGGCCCTGATGAAACTCCTAGAGGTGTACGGTAGCATTTGCAATTTTAAAGTAAACATGTCTATGGCCGGGGTCAGACTAACCGACGCAAAATACGGTCAGTATTTTACATGCCTAATACGGATGAATTACCCCTAAATAGTGCTCCGTATGTCATCCGTAAGCAAGGTGTGGTCGCGTATTTTGCGCATGTCAGCATCCGTATGTAATCCGTATGGCATCCGTATGGCGAGATTTTCTCGCAGGCTTGCAAAATGGACATATAATGGAGCCCTATGACAGGGTTTCTAACAGAAACCAAAGAATAGATATAGACACATAGAATGCATATATATATATATATATATATATATGTATTCTATGTGTCTATATCTATTCTTTCGTTTCTTTATTAAACCTGTCAGTGTGAGTTTACTGTATAGCGCACTGAATTGCCGGCTTTGCTAAAAGACACCGGGTGCGTATTTCTCGCAAGTCACACATCTGGTCCGTGTGTAATCCGTATTTTTTGAGCACCCATAGACTTGCATTGGCGTACTACGGCCGTAGTACGCTGACAATCGCAGCATGCTGCGATTGGCACGGACTGTAGAATATGCGTGAGAAATATACGGCTGGTGCGAGGGACTCCATAGAGAATCATTGGTCCATGTGTAATGCGTGCTTTTAGTGCCTCTCACTCGGCCGTATTCCTCACCAGTGTGACCCCGGCCTAAGTCAGAAATACTAGATTTGCATATCTCGGCAAAGATTAAGGCTAAGCTAAAGAATTTATATCCTTTTGCATGGCCTAAACAGTACATCATATACCTGGGAGTAAAGATAGGAAGAACGAACGATGATCTTTTCTGGTTAAACATCCCCCCATTGATATCATCAGTGGAATCCACCATAAAAAATGGAAAGACTCCTATATTTCTTGGGCGGGGAGGAAAAATTTACTGAAGAGTTTGATTCTCCCCAAGTTTCTTTATATCTTCCAAATGCTCCCCATAATCATACCTAAATCGTATCTTGCTAAAATCAATTTATTATTCCGGAACTATATATGGAAGAAACAAAAACCACATTTAGCTTACAGAACTCTAACCTTACCCAAAGCTAAGGGAGGAATTGGTGCCCCAGATATATTGAAATACTACCAAGCAGCAATGCTAACAGGAGTGGTTGATATATTGCGAAATTCACAAGACAAACAATGGATAGAAATAGAGAGTGCTTTGGCACCCTCTCCTCTGAGGTCTACTTTCTTAATGCACACTTATAAAAAATCAGGCGCCCCAATATATAATATCCATACCAGGGCTACATCGAGGATATGGGGAGAGATGATGGAAGCTCTTGCTCCCCCTCTGTCCCCTTTGCTCAAATTGGCGGATATCATTCCACATCATTTTTAATTCCGAGGTGGCGACAGTGGGAGATCTAAATACCTGGCGAATGTCTCTATTTATCAGCTGTTGGGAGAGGGGACACTCCTCTCACTGCAAGAATTGCAGGAGATACCGGGTCTTTCTAACTTGAACTTCGTTCAATGTAGACCTATCAGAGATTTGCTGAGGCATTATCTTAGCAACTCGAATCTTACACGTCCATTAACTAGATTTGAAACTTTATGTGCAACTAGCCACAAACCCAAAAAAATAATGTCTACCATACATCAAATATTAATAGGACTAGAATGTTGTCTCAAGAGGGCTTATATCATACTCTGGGAAAAAGATCTGGGCTATAGATTCACACAAGCCCAAGAATCCCAAATCTATAAGCAATCGCATGGCCCCACACAGTGTGTCAGAGCGCAGGAAAATTCTTTTAAGATAATATCCAGATGGTACACCACGCCAAAACAAAGTAGTCATTGGAGGAAGGGCATATCGGCTGAATGTTGGAGATGTGGAGACCCAGAGGGCTCATATTACCATATGTGGTGGTCCTGCCCACCCCTCTTGCATTTTTAGCACTGTGTGGGGAGCTTCATGCAAGGAATATTGGGTAAATCATTTAAGCTAACACCCGAAACTGTACTCTTAAATTTCCCCATATGGCCTAGCTACAAGGACTCTTCCATTCTTGCACAACATATGTTGACAGCAGTGAAATTGCTGATCCCTACTCATTGGAAGACAATAATAGTTCCCTCCATGTGCCAAATATATGAAAAAGTGGACATGCTGTACTATGTAGTCAAACTTGCTGCGTCAGTTAATGGCTCTCTCTCTGCGTTCCAAAACATTTGGCGTCCATGGATCCTTTATCGGTCTACACATGACCCTCCAAGAGACTAACGTAGTAATGTAGCATAACATACAGTGAGTCTTAAGGTTGACATATCCTGAGCTTATTCAACCCCCCTCCCCCTACCCCTATCTCCTATGCCTTCCTCATCTTTCTCTTTTTTCTCTTATCTTTTTTCTCTTATTGTTGCCTGTTGTAATTTTTTTGCTGAAGGTTAATAATGATTATTTGACATCGTAATAGAATATGAGCTATTTAATCCTGCTTTCAGGAACCTTGGGCACCTGTTACTTTTATAGCTCAAAGAATTTGTACGCAATCTATAATGTAAATGCCTAGGATGATTACAAGTACATTCTAGATGTCATGTTTGCATATTTGCATGTTTGTAAATGATTTATGATTTTCAATAAACAAAACATTGAAAAGAAAAAGCGGTTATTCACTTGCTAGCCCAATCACATTTTGAGTGGGGCTACATATACTTTACATCTGCTGGTGTTTCCTGCTAGTGATAGTCTAATGTGGATGTTCAGTAATACTGTACTGCCGTTGTTTATGTCAGTCAGTGAAAAAACAGCAAGGGTTTTTCTCTCTGCTCTCTAATTATGCTTTTTCAAACTGCACCTATCTTCGGTTTCTTGTTTAGGAAGTAGGCAGCATACTCTCTAGCATTACATACCTTATCTTTTTATTTTATATTTCGTATTTTTTTAACTCACACTGGTATATCATTCTATCTCAGGACTCCTTCCCTTCTGTAACTAAGTTTCACTTTGCTCTGTCCTCTGGTTCCTTAGGAGGCACATGAAGTGCTCAGTTGCCCTTCAGGCGGCATAGGTCCGAGCTACCATCCTTTAGTCTGTTAAGGTGATTCCAGCCCACGTAGGAACCACTAGAGACTGCGGGGTTAAAATCTCTGGTCTGTGCAGGAACTGACTGGTCAGTTGCAGTTTTTTAGTGTTTTACCTATTTTTCCTTGTGAGTTGTTACACAATCATAACAGGTACAATTTGTTTGCAAAGCTCAGAAGAAAAGAAGAAGCACCACATTTGTAGTCGGATTTTGCTTGAATAATTTCAGGGTGACATGTCACAATGGCAGAATGCCTGAGGTACCAGAACAGCAGAAACCCCAAATAAGTGACCTCGTTTTTAGAGATGGGCGAACCCGAACAGTAAAGTTCAGCATCCGTACTGAACACCTACTGTTCAGGCATGGACCCTGAACAAGGATTTCAACAGGTAGTCCATGTTACTGCTCTGGTTCAACTGCCTGAACATCGGGTGTTTGTCACTCTGTCATGTGCATGCGCAAAACTCTCATGGTGCTAGTGGGGATCTCACCGAGGTCATTGAAGTTCAGCCCGACTAGGAACATAGCCTCAGTGACTGGAGGTAACCTCGATGACGCCACTGCCGGTCACTGAGACTGCACTTGCAGCTGTTTAGTCACCAGTAGTGTTGAGCATTCCGATACCGCAAGTATCGGGTATCGGACGATATTCGCTGTATCGGAATTCCGATACTTAGTTCCGATACTTTTTTCATATCAAATACCGGAATCGGAAGTTCCCATAATGCTAGGAGCCCACTCGATTTGATTCAGCCAATGGGGATCCTCAGAAGTGTGGGCACATCCTGTTAGGCATGTAGGCATGTTAACTACTGGCATGGCTGCGATTGGCTGCTGAAATGATGTCATGATGCACTATAAAAACCGCTGCAGCTGCCATTTCTGGTCACTCTGCTGTGAATTCAGTTAGGGACAGGCTGCTGTTGAAGACTGTGAGGGACAGTTAGAAATAGCGATCATCAAAAATATCTATTGCTCTACCCAGGCTACATAATCCACCACTGTAGCATTTTTGCAGCCCAGCAGCGCTGTTTTAATAGCTGTCTGCAAGGGCTGTGTGAGTGCAGACCCACGCTGTGTAGTGTGTCCTGCAGGCACATCTGCTTGTAGGCCGCCCAGCGTGTGTCTCTGCCTCATACACATTTTTCTTTTATTGCTGCTTTTTTTTTCTCCTCTATAGTGTGCTTCCATACGTATCCATATACATTGGTTGCAAACACTAAAGGAGTGGACAGCGGAGCCTTTCAGCAGCCTTTCAGTGCTATAGCCCATTTCTCTGCACTATTTTTGGCTGTCTGATAGGTCTCTCTGTGTGTGAGTGCAGCTCACGTTTCAGTGCGTTCCACAGCCACCGCTAGCTGTAGTCCGCTCAGCGTGCATCACTGCCTCATACATAGTCCTTTTTTTGCAGCTAATTTAGCCAGATTTTTGCTCCTATATTAGTGTGCTTCCAACCGCATCCATTGTCATTGGTTGGTTGCAAACACTATATAGGATTATATAGAGGAGCCTTTTTGCTGGCTTGTGCCCTTCAGGGCCAGCCAGACTAGTATCACCCTATTTTTTGGAGCCTCATCAATTGCATTGTAGGTTAGCTTCCTGCATTGTAATCGCTCCAAAAAGTTTGTGATACTATAGCTTTCAAACTTTGGTCACATCCTTTTCTTTTTCCCCCCCCAAAAAAAAAGGAAATAAAGTTCACCAAACACTCCACTTTACAGTTGTGTCGGCCAAATTAGATCATATTAAAGTGTAGTACACACACTATTAGCCAAATTAGTGTTTCTTATACTGGTTAGCAGGTGTTCAGGAATAAGAACACTAAGCCACCCCTTTTTTACTTTTCTGCCTATCTTTATCAGTCTACCAAGATGAAGAAGGCAGGGAGTAAGGCACGTGGTCGTGGCCGTGGAGTTTCAGCAGGGAGAGGACGGGGGGATTCAGCAGGGAGAGGACGTGGGGATTCGGTGTCTGCTGCGGCCACCAGTGACCCGGCATCCCCCACTTTTACCAGGCAACAGTCCTTCATGCGCAGCTTTGTAGGACCTCGTCGTAACCCACTGCTGCGTGACGAACAAATTGAAGCCGTTGTCGGATGGATGGCAGCTAACGCATCCACTTCAATGACTTCCGCATCCTCCCAAGGCCAGAGCACTGAAGAGCAACCATCTGTCTCTTCACCACCTGCCAAATTGCCCAGGCAGTCTGAGAGCCCTGGACAGGAGCCATCTC
This sequence comes from Dendrobates tinctorius, assembly GCF_039654945.1. Lineage (NCBI taxonomy): Eukaryota > Metazoa > Chordata > Amphibia > Anura > Dendrobatidae > Dendrobates > Dendrobates tinctorius. The sequence continues at coordinate 52,745,361 of NW_027361829.1, forward strand.
AATCTTTACTTCTGTTCTCAGAATCTGTTGGCTTGGAAAGAGGTGGCCAGCCAAGCAGCATTCTAGAGCGTGAAGAAGAGGGAGTATGCAGTGATGCGCAACTGCTTTGTCCCTCTGAATCTGAAGAGGCGGGTGGGCCAGTGCCTATTGTCAGCACACCTCAGTGCTCATCTGATGATGATGAGACTCAGTTGCCAATTTCTGGTGCGTACGATGCTGGCGAGAAAACCCAGGACCAGCCGGTGCTTGAAGAGGGGAGTGGAGATGATGAGGTCCTTGACCCATCATGGCGTCAGCCATAGGAAGGTGGTGGGAGCAGCTCTGAGGAAGAGATTCCCCGAACTGCCAAAAGAGGAGGGAGAGGGCGGGGGCAGACTTGGTTGCCTGTAGCCTCCACTTTGGCACCCGTGAGGAGCAATCCTCTTCCAAAACACAAAACGGGCGCTCCCAGGACTTGCAGTGCGTGATCTTTTTTTGACACAGTTGCAGATGACATTTGCTTTGTCAAATGCAAGCTGTGTCATCAGAAAGTGAAATGAGGGAAAAATGTGAGCAACCTCAATACCACAAATATGTGGAAACATGTGCGTACCAAGCACGATGTGGAGTTACACAGACACACTGAAGATGTAGGCCAACCTTCAGCAGCACCTACCACCTCTTCAGCTCGTGTTGGGGCCTCTTCCTCCAGCTCACACACAGCTGGTTCAGCTTCCTCACTGGAACGCCATGGAAGAACCACTGCCACTGTTGTCCAGAGACCCAGTGAAATTCCATCCACTGAACCACGTTCGCAGTCATTAGCACACTTCCAGGCCACTCACCAGCAATCGGTAGCACAGGCATGGGAGAAAAAGCGGCCATACTCGGCAAACCATCCCAGAGCACTGGCTCTGAATGCCGGCATTGCCAAACTACTGGCCCTTGAGATGCTGTCATTCAGGCTGGTGGAGACTGACACCTTCCGGAACTTTATGTCATTGGCAGTTCCACAATACAATGTGCCCAGCCGCTTTTATTTCAGCAGGCAAGCCGTCCCTGCCCTGCAAAAGCATGTGGAGGGAAAAATTAAAAATGCGCTACTAAACGCCGTCAGTAGCCAGGTCCACCTGACCACCGATGCGTGGACCAGTAGCCATGGACAGGGACAATACCTTTCCCTCACTGCCCATTGGGTCAATGTTGTGGAGCCGGGTACAGATCTGGAGAGCGGCTCTGCACGTATTCTGCCAATTCCAAGGATGGCAGGAATGCAGTCTGTACATATTGAGTCCTCCTCCTACTCTAGTTCCTCGGAATCAGCACTGCATGAGCCTGTTAGGCCAGATATGAGCACAGGTGTGGCCAAACGTAAACAGGCCGTCCTTAAATTAATTTCTTTGGGGAATCGGAGCCACACAACACAGGAGCTCTGGAATGTCATCAAGCAGGAGAGTGATGTGTGGTTTGTGCCAGCGAATCTCCAGCCAGGTTTGGTAGTGAGTGACAATGGCCGAAATCTAGTGGCAGCTCTGGGCCTAGGCAACCTCACTCACATACCATGTCTGGCACACGTGCTCAATTTGGTCGTGCAGAGCTTTCTGATGCAATATCCGGATCTTGATGCACTGCTGCACAAGGTTCGCCTAGAGTGTGCTCACTTGCGGCGTTCCAGCATGGCAAGATCGCGCATTGCATCTCTGCAACGCTGATTCCACCTGCCAGAACATCGCATCATATGTGACCTCCCCACCAGGTGGAATTCAACGTTACATATGTTGGAGCGGTTGTGTGAGCAGCAGGCAGCAGTAATGGAGTACCAGCTGCATCAGGCGCAAACAAGTCGCACTGTGCGCCGGACACACTTCACCACCACTGAGTGGGCCACTATGAGGGACATCTGCCAAGTTTTGCGTGCCTTCGATGACTCCACGCGGATGGCCAGTGCAGATGATGCACTAATCAGCATGACTGTCCCCCTCATCTGTCTGCTTCAAAAAACCTTACAAGCACTAAGTGAGGAGGTTTTTGAAGAGGTCGAGGATGAGCTGTCAGAAATGCCATCTGCCTCTGGCAAGTCTGCGCAACGTGCTTCCACACAAAGGCCCAGGCAGGGGACACTTAGTGAGGAGGATGACGAGGAGTCAATGGAGGAGGAGGAACACATCTCTCCAGAGGAGGGAGGTACACAAGGCTCTAGTAGTCAGTGTGTACAGCGAGGGTGGGGTGATGCTGAGCAGGCAGAGATGCTGCCTCAAGCTGGGGACAGCATTTCCGGTCCAGTTGGCAGTCTGCAGCACATGGTTGATTTCATGCTGCAGTGCTTGTTAAATGACCGCCGCATCGCCAACATTCTCCACACGGCTGATTATTGGGTGTACACCCTCCTAGATCCTCGCTACCGGGACAACTTACAAAGCCTCATACCACAGTTGAACCGGGAGCGAAAAATGCGGGAGTACCAAGAAACACTTGTGCAGGCCATCATGTTCTCCATTCCCCCCGCAAGTGTTGCTGGTAGTGCTTTTCAAAGCAGCCATGTGGGTAGAGGCAGTGGAGGAAGCTCTGCACAAAGAGGTAGCAGAGGCAGTGCCGCAGGACAAGGCAAGGCCAGTATGGCCCAAATGTGGAAAAGTTTTGTGGGACCGCCACAAACGGCTACACCATCACAGACGGCTCCAGTCAGCAGGAGGCAACGTTTCCGTCAGATGTTGACAGACTACTTGTCTTGCCCTGTTAGTGTACTCCCAGACGGCTCTTCCCCGTTCAAGTATTGGGTCTCTAAGCTGGATACATGGCCAGAGCTTAGCCAGTATGCATTGGAGGTGCTGGCTTGCCCTGCTGCCAGTGTATTATCGGAAAGTGTCTTTAGTGCTGCAGGTGGTGTGGTAACAGACCGTCGCACGCGACTATCGGCCGATAATGTTGACCAGCTTACTTTTCTGAAAATGAACAAGGCCTGGATCTCACCTGAATTTGCCAGTCCTCTTCCAGAATAAATAATTGGCTGGCAACAGGATCCAGGTCTCCTGTTGTGTTCATGTTTCTATGACCTGAACTTTATTTCCTGGGCTACAGCAACGCCCGTTGTTGCTCAGAAGTGCTGTCCACACAGACAAAACACTCGCTCATGTGTAAGTGGGGTTCGGTAACGTCAGCTGATCCTCTGCTGTGTGTATGGCAAAGTGTCCTGCTCCCTCCACAGTCAAACAACCTCAGATTTACACCTGGCTCCAAGTAGGCCTCGGCCTACTACCCGATTTTCCCTGGGCTCCGACACCTCCAGTTGGTGCTCAGAAGTGCTGTCCGCACAGACAAAACACTCGCTCATGTGTAAGTGGGGTTCGGTAACGTCAGCTGATCCCCTGCTGTGTGGAGGGCAAAGTGCTGCTGCCTCCAAATTGTAACTACTTCAGATTTAAACATTCTCTGATTTGCCTCTGTCTCCACTCTGTCTCTAGTATTTCCCCTGACCTCCAGCACCACCAGTTCCTGCTCACAGTTGCCGTCCGCGCATTCCACACGTGTTCCTGTGTTACTGGGGTTCTGTAACGTCAGCAGATCCCCCAATGTGTGTCCGCCACTGTCTCCTGCGCTGTCCACCTTCCCACTGCAAGCGGTGGAAATGTGGACAGAGCAGGAGACAGTGGCAGACATACATCAGAGGCTCTGCTGACATTACAGAACCCCAGTAACCCAGGAACACGTGTGGATTGGGCAGACGGCTGCTGTACGCATAAACTGGCGGTGTTGGTGGTCACGTGAAATCCTGCAAACAGAGTGGAGACAGATGCCTAATTGGAGCACGTTGACAGTCTGTTGTAGCCTACAAACAATCTAAAACTGCCACCAAGTAGGCCTCGGCCTGCACCCTGGTTCTCCCTGGGCTCCAACAATGCTAGTTGGTGCTCGGAAGTGCTGTCCACACAGAAAAAAACACTTGTTCATGTGAAAGTGGGGGTCAGTAACATTAGCTGATTCCCTGCTGTGTGGAGGGCAAAGTGTCCTGCTCTCTCCAAAGTCAAAATACCTCAGCTTTACACCTGGCTCCTAGTAGGCCTCGGCCTGCACCCTGATTGTCCCTGGGCTCCAACAACGCTAGTTGGTGCTCGGAAGTGCTGTCCACACAGAAAAAAACACTTGTTCATGTGAAAGTGGGGGTCAGTAACGACAGCTGATCCCCTGCTGTGTGGAGGGCAAAGTGCTGCTGCCTCCAAATTGTAACTACTTCAGATTTAAACATTCTCTGATTTGGCCTCCGTCTCCACTCTGTCTCTAGTATTTCCCCTGACCTCCAACACCGCCAGTTCCTGCTCACAGTTGCCGTCCACGCATTCCACACGTGTTCCTGTGTTCCTGGTGTTCTGTTACATGAGCAGATCCCCCAATGTGTGTCCGGCACTGTCTCCTGCTCTGTCCACCTTCCCACTGCAAACGGTGGGAATGTGGACAGAGCAGGAGACAGTGGCAGACACACATCAGGGGCTCTGCTGACATTACAGAACCCCAGTAACACAGGAACACATGTGGATTGGGCAGACGGCTGCTGTACGCATAAACTGGCGGTGTTGGTGGTCACGTGAAATCCTGGAAACAGAGTGGAGACAGATGCCTAATTGGAGCACGTTGACAGTCTGTTGTAGCCTACAAACAATCTAAAACTGCCACCAAGTAGGCCTCGGCCTGCACCATGATTGTCCCTGGGCTCCAACAACACCAGTTGGTGCTCGGCAGTGTCTTTGGCACGGGTACTCCCTGTTGCCCAGCCTGGTTCCAGCACGCCAGCTGTTTCCGGGTAGTGTCAAGGTCACTATGCCACCAATCCGTTGTCCTGTCATCTTGCGGCCGGGTTAGCCGACTCTACGGAGCCTGCAGTTTAGGTGACTCCTATGTGGGCTGCGGGAAATGGCACTGAAGGCTGGTTCCGTAGTGCCAATGGGACATGGACCCCCTGTAGGACTGTGGGTTTCGGTAACTGCGGCCGGCTTGCGGCCTGGCTACTTTGCTTTCAATGGGTACCTTCTGCTACCCACCCGGGTTCCAGCACTGTCTGCTGGTTCTCGCCAGAGCCTTTGGCCTAGGTGCCTCCATCTCGGTATCCAAAGTCCAGCACCGTCAGCTGGTCCTTGGTAGTGCTTTCTAGCACAGGTACCTCCTGCCTAGTAACCGTGGTCCTGCACCGTCAGCTGTTCCTCGGTAGTGCCATTGGCTCTTGTAGCTTTTGCTACCCATCTGGGTTCCAGCACCGTCAGCTGGTTCTCGGCAGTGTCTTTGTCACGGGTACTCCCTGTTGCCCAGCCTGTTTTCAGCATGCCTGCTGTTTCCGGGTAGTGTCATGGTCACTATGCCACCAATCCGTTGTCCTGTCGTCTTGCGGCCGGGTTAGCCGACTCTACGGTGCCTGCAGTTTAGGTGACTCCTATGTGGGCTGCGGGAACTGGCACTGAAGACTGGATCCGTAGTGCCAATGGGACATGGACCCCCTGTAGGACTGTGGGTTTCGGTAACTGCGGCCGGCTTGCGGCCTGGCTACTTTGCTTTGAATGGGTACCTTCTGCTACCCATCCGGGTTCCAGCACTGTCTGCTGGTTCTCGCCAGAGCCCTTGGCCTAGGTGCCTCCATCTCGGTATCCGAAGTCCAGCACCGTCAGCTGGTCCTTGGTAGTGCTTTTTAGCACAGGTACCTTCTGCTTAGTAACCGTGGTCCAGCACCGTCAGTTGGTCCTCGGTAGTGCCATTGGCTCTTGTTCCTTCTGCTACCCATCCGGGTGCCAGCACTGTCTGCTGGTTCTCGCCACAGCCTTTGGCCTAGGTGCCTCCATCTCGATATCCGAGGTCCAGCACCGTCAGCTGGTCCTTGGTAGTGCTTTTTAGCACAGGTACCTTCTGCTTAGTAACCGTGGTCCAGCACCGTCAGTTGGTCCTCGGTAGTGCCATTGGCTCTTGTTCCTTCTGCTACCCATCTGGGTGCCAGCAATGTCTGCTGGTTCTCGCCAGTTTCTCAGCCTTCTTGTACCTTCTGCTACATTTCCAAGATCAAGCTTTTTGAAATTGTCTTTGGTAATCCTTATTGATCTCCATGACAACGACCCTGATGACGACGACCCTGAAGTCCACACCAAAGAAGACCAGAAATATGATCCTAAATAATAAGACCAAGAGGACAAAGAACATGAAGACAACACCAAGATACAGAACAAAAGACAGAAGAACAAGAAGCAGAAGAAGCAAAAGCAGAAGAACAGAAAGCAGAAGAACATTAAGCATAAGACTAAAAATCAGCATAGAAGAAATCAAAATTATAAGCAGAAGAAGACTATGCAGTAAATGGGGGTGAGTCCGTTCCTCCTCTTGGTGCCCCTGGAAAATGCCTGCTGCTGCAGGCCAAACTGAACGCGGACAAATCCTGTTGTAAATCTTTAGTGACAGGCAGAACGTAAGGTGTAATTTTATAACTTTTATAGATAAGTACTACAGGAATGCCTGTCACCATAAGAAAATGAAGACAAAGAAGAATAGGAAGAAGATGAAGAAATAGCATATTAAAATTAATAATAGCTGAATAAGAAGAATATGAAGAATGGAAAAAAAAAATTAATGGGAAGAAGATGAAGAAGAAGAAGATGAATAAGGTGAAGAAAAAGTTGATGAAAAAAATGCTACTGCTGCGGATCATGAAGGAGAAAGTGTGGGAGAAGTACAAAAGAAGGTGAAGAGCATGGAAGTTGTGAAACATACATATCTGACAAAATACTTTTAGCTAACATAGTCAATATCTTTTTAACTCCGAAAGTCTTGAAAAAAAAAATTGGAATTAATGCTATGCCATGTGATTTGAATAAACCACTATGCCTTTAATGTCTCCTCCACCTCCCACAATACATTCTACATGATTCTTATTTGTTTTCAATTATGTAGAATTAGCCAACAAGGAAATAAAGGGCTTTTTTAAATTCCGATACCGGAAGTTCCATTGACTTGAATGGGACTTCCGGTATCGGAATCGGCGATACCCGATATTTTTTTCATATCGGGCAATACCATCCGATACGATATTTTTGGGTATCGAACCGTATCGCTCAACACTAATCACCAGTTGTTCTCAGCCTGAACTTTTGCATTTTGGCACCATCCAGGTTGAAAACTGTCTATCCCCCAGAGATGGATTACGGCATGGGACAAAACAATGGATAGGTGAGGGATAATGTTTTTTATTTTTGTTTTCTTACAGGAGACAAGGGATTCAGTGGAATTAGATGTTAGGTGAGTATAACTGTGCTTGTTATTTTTAAATGAAAAAGTAAAAGTGTATTGTTTAATTTCAAATAAAATACTTTGTTCTGGCTGTGTCTTTATTTACCATTCAACTATAATATTAGTAAAGTGACATCAACCCCACAAATTTGAACCCCACTTGCCACTGCCACAGGGCAAGTGGGAAGAGTCGGGCAAAGTGACAGAATTGGTGCATCTAATCGATGTGCCTTTTCTGGGTGGCTGCGGGCTGCTATTCTTAGGCTGGGGCAATATCCATGTCCCCTTACCAGCCTAAGAATACCAGCCCTCAGCTGTCTGCTTTAGCAAGGCTGGTTGTCAAAAAAGGCATAGAGCACAGGCTAAATGTGAGCCAAGCTTTGCTGTGATCTTTGGGAGGCAGAATGAACAAATTAATTGTAGATCGAGAATTGATTTTATTTGATATTTACGCTTTCCTTGTGTGGTATTAGTGATAAGACACCTTTATTCTTTGGGTTGATGCAATTACAGCGATACCAAATTTATGTCTTTTTTATGTTTGGCTGCTATCACACACTAGAAGACGCTTTTCTTTTTAGGAAAAATAAGTTTTTGCATCACCATATTTTGAGAGCTATAATTTTTCTATACTTCTGCTGACAGAGTCACATGAGGATTTGTTTTTGTGGGAGGCGTTGATATTTTTATTATTATTATTATTATGCATTTATATAGCGCCATTTATTCCATGGCGCTTTACATGTGAAAAGGGGAAATATAGACAAGTATAGTAAACATGTTTAAGACAAGGGACACACAAGTACTTAAGGAGAGGGGACCCTGCCCGCGAGGGCTCACAGTCTACAGAGATGGGTGAGGATACAGTAGGAGAGGGCAGAGCAGGTCATGCGGTGGTTCAGTAGACCGAGGATCATTGCAGGCTGTAGGCTTGTCGGAGCAGGTGGGTCTTCTGGTTCTTCTTGAAGGTTTCCGTTGATGGTGAGAGTCTGATGTGTTGCAGCAGAGAGTTCCAGAGTATGGGGAAAGCACGGGAGAAGTCTTGTATGCGGTTGTGAGAAGAAGAGATAAGGGGGGAGTAGAGGAGATCATGAGATGATCGAAGATTGCATGCGGGTAGGTACCTAGAGACCATGTCACAGATGTATGGAGGAGACAGGTTGTGGATGGCTTTGTATGTCATGGTTAGGGTTTTGAATTGGAGCCTCTGGGCAATAGGAAGCCAGTGAAGGGCCTGGCATAGGAGGGAGGCTGGGGAATAGCGGGGAGACAGGTGGATTAGTCAGGCAGCAGAGTGTAGGATGGATTGGAGCTGAGCCAGAGTGCTAGAGGGGAGGCCAGAGAGTAGGAGGTTGCAGTAGTCGAGGCGGGAGATGATAAGAGCATGCACTAGTGTTTTTGTGGTTTTGTGTGTTATTGTTAATATTTTCGGCCACATAACATTTTTTCATTGCTTTCTTTTCTGATTTTTGTAGAGTCAGAATAAACAATAACCAGCAGTTGAAGATTTGTCCTTTGGGCTTTTTTATGATATTCCGCTTGTGGTAAAATTAATAAGGATGCTTTATTCTTTAAGTCAGTACATTTACAGCGATACCACATTTTTATCTTTTTTTATGTCTTGCTGCATGTACACAATAAAAACTATTTTATAGAAAAAAATATTGTTTTTGCACCACTTTTTTCTGAGAGCTATAACATCTTTATTTCTTTGCTGATGGAGCTGTATGCAGCTTGTTTTTTGCAGGACAAGATGTCATTTTCACTGATACAAGTTTTATTTACATTCATCTTAATGATCGCGCTTTATTCCACTTTTTGTTCGGCAATATGATGAAAAATCATAGCTTTTTGCCTTCTTTTTACGGTCACTGGAGGGTTTAACAAATGGGACAGTTTTATAGGTTGAGTCATTCCAGACGTAGTGATACCAAATATGTGTACTTTCATTTATTTTTTTTACATAAAAATACGTTTTATGCGTATAATTAGATTCAGATGAAACTGGTCCGACTAGGGCAAAAAAAGTCTGAGTTTCGTCCGAAACCCGACCCCAATGCAAGTCAATGGGGAATAAAAGTCGGCATTGAGTGGATGAATGTCATCCGCTCAATGGCGACTTTTATTTCCCATTGACTTGCATTGGGGTCGGGTTTCGGACGAAACTCCAACTTTTTTGCCCTAGTCGGACCAGTTTCATCTGAAACAAATTTTGTTTCATGAAACCCGATCCGACTAAAGTCGCTCAACTCTACGTATAATATATATTTTTACTGGTATTATTTTGGGGGTGTTTTAAAATATTTTAACATTGTGTTCTCAGATAACTTTGACCATGGTTTCAGACCTCAATTAGACTTTTAGGGTTATAGTTTGTTCACTATTATCATTGGGAAAGGCCATGTAATGCAAATTTCCCAGCTTTATTAAAACCCAGCATCATCTAGCTTTGTGTCAAAAAACAGCAGCCATGGATTCTTCTAAGCATGTGCTGAAACTGTAAAGAGAAAAGCTACTGTGCCACAGACATGGAACACTTGATATATAATGTGAAGAAATGGCCACTCGGTAACTAGTAGATGTGTAAGTGAGAGTTTGCTACTTCCTCAGTTGCCGGTGAGTGCGGTGCACATTTTACTGGTCTTATGATGGGACAGACTCTGTGTGATGAGCGAAAAGCTGAGGGAGCATCCTCCCATAGCCATAAATTCCCTCATGGTAACGGAGATTCATGCTGGCGGGGGGCTCCGGCCGTAAGTGCCGCCATGCAGTGGCAAGGTTAGCGAAGGCCATGGTTAGGGTGACGTCACCAGGCCTCAGTGACGGGTGCATGATAGGATGCTAGACCTCAAAATAGCAGTGCATTCAAGACCCTAGAATCTCACAGAACTGGAAGAATTTTCCAAGGAAGAACGAATGAAAATACCTCACACAAGAATTGAAAGACTCTTGTCTGGCTAAAAAAAGCATTTACAAGCTGTAATAGTTTCAAAAGGGGGTGCTACTAGGTAATAACCATTAAGCCAACAACTAAATGAAAAAATTCACCAAATAATAAGTCATAAATGGATATTCATTATAAATACAATAACCTACTCAAAGAATGAACACCCCAAACGGAGTCCAAAACATTAAGACTCAAATAAATTTATTACATAATTACCAATGAGTATACAGAACCAGACATAGTAACATACCATAATTACAGCAAAATACATATAAAAAATGCATATAAAAAGGACAAAGTGAGCACTATAAATAAATAATCATACAAAAATGATGAGGATAATAATAATAATAAAGTGCATAATATATATGGGCTGAAAAAACAGCTCCTAATAAAGTGCATAAAAAATACACAAAAATTATATATAAATCCAAATCATATATACCCGTAATGTGTGGCTCAATGTGTCCAGGCTCCCTCCAACGTACGTTTCGCAAAACGTACGATGGAGGGAGCCTGGACACATTGAGCCACACATTACGGGTATATATGATTTGGATTTATTTATATATAATTTTTGTGTATTTTGTATGCACTTTATTAGGAGCTGTTTTTTCAGCCCATATTTATTATGCACTTTATTATTATTATTATCCTAATCATTTTTGTATGATTATTTATTTATAGTGCTCACTTTGTCCTTTTTATATGCATTTTTTATATGTATTTTGCTGTAATTATGGTATGTTACTATGTCTGGTTCTGTATACTTATTGGTAATTATGTAATAAATTTATTTGAGTCTTAATGTTTTGGACTCCGTTTGGTGTATTCATTCTTTGAGTAGGTTATAGGTAACCTATTTTTTAAAAATGTAAAAGATGAAAATATATTTTTTGTTTTGTGCCTAAAGTACAAAGGAAATGTGTTATCTTTAACTTTAGCCCTTTTAGAGATCATTTCATCCTCAACGTGTTTAACTGTTCACAATAACAGCAATTTTGACCAACTGTGTCCAAACATTTACATGCCACTGTTTTCATTAGCCTTTAAATTGAATTTATTTGAGGAGGAAATTGCAAAAAAAATGTACTGTGTATATACTCATGCATAAGCTGAGATTTTCAGCCCATTTTTTGGAGCTGAAAGTCCCCCTCTTGGCTTATACACGAGTCATATACCTGGGGGTCGGTGGGGGAGGGGGAGCAGGGGTGTCACAGATCATACTTACACCCCCTGGCGTGGTCTCTGCAGCCCCCCCGCTTCTCCACTGTCTCTCTTCCTGCCTTCAGCGGTCACATGGTACCGCTCATTAAACTCATGAATATGCACATATTCATGAGTGTAATGAGCGGTACCATGTGACCACTGAAGGCAGGAATGGAGACCGTGGAGAAGCTGGGCTGTAGAGTCGGGCCTGGAGGCGGTAAGTATAGAGATATTCACCTGTCCCCCGGTCCATTGCTGCTCACCGCTCTCTGCTGCGTCCTCTGTCTTTGACGTTTAGCCAGAAGGGGGCAAAGTGACAGGGTTAGTGCGCTCCATGCCCTCTGCTGCTTGATCATCACTGACAGACAACGTGGCAGACAGCGGTGAGCAGAGATGGTCGAGGGGACAGGTGCATATCTCAGGTGTCGGGTCCTGAGCAGGAAAGGTGAGAATGGCATTTTTTTTGCAGAAGCATATGGGGGCATAATATATGGAGCATCTTATGGGGACAGCATATGGGGGCATAGTCTATGGAGCAGCATATGGGGGCATATTCTATGGGGCAGCATATGGGGGCATATTCCCACAAAGCCCTCCATGGTTCTGCACCACCCTACATCTCCTCCCTTGTCTCAGCCTACCACCCTACCCGTGCCCTCCGTTCTGCTGATGACCTGAGGTTATCATCCTCAATAATCACAACCTCCCACTCCCGTCTCCAAGACTTTACACGTGCTGCGCTAATTCTTTGGAATGCACTTCTCAGGTCAATACAATTAGTCCCCAATCCCCACAATTTTAAGTGTTCCCTGAAAACGCATTTATTCAGACTGGCCTACCGCCTCAACACATTAACCTAATCTATCCCTGGGTGGCACAGTCAAAAGTTTTACCATAACCAGGTTCACCGCATCATGTTCCCACATGCTTTATGCATCCTTTAGCCCTCTGTGTCTGTACTGTTACACACTTAACATTATGGCTGGTCCAAACAATCAAGGCAATTGTTACCACCCACCTTTCGTGTCTATATTTTTCCTCATAGACTGTAAGCTTGCGAGCAGGGCCCCCATTCCTCTAGGTATTTGTTATAATCTATGTGATTATTGTTATGCTGTAATGTCTATTGTCTGTACAAATCCCCTCTGAAATATAAAGTGCTGCGGAATATGTCGGCGCTATAGAAATAAAATTTATTATTATTATATTCTATGGGGCAGCATATTTTGGCATATTCTATGGGGCAGCGCATGGGGGCATGTTCCATGGGGCAGCATATAGGGGTATATTCTATGGAGCAGCATATGGGGGCATATTCTATGGAGCAGCATATGGGAGTATATTCTATGGAGCAGCATATAGGGGTATATTCTATGGAGCAGCATAGGGGGCAGCATATGGAAGCATAGTCTATGGAGCAGCATATGGGGGTATATTCTATGGGGCAGCATATGGGGCATATTCTATGGAGCAGCATATGGGGGCATATTCTATGGGGCAGCATATGGGGCAAATTTTATGAGGCAGCATATGGGGCAAATTCTATGGGGCAGCATATGGGGGCATATTCTATGGGGCAGCATATGGGGGCATATTCTATGTGGCAGCATATGGGGGCATATTCTATGGGGAAGCATATGGGGGCATATTCTATGGAGCAGCATATGGGGCATATTCTATGGAGCAGCATATGGGGGCATATTCTATGGATCAGCATATGGGGGCAGCATATGGGGGTATATTCTATGGAGCAGCATATGGGGGCATATTCTATGGGGCAGCATATGGGGGTATATTCTATGGAGCAGCATATGGGGGCATAGTGTATGGAGCAGCATATGGGGGCATATTCTATGGAGCAGCATATGGGGGCACTATATGGTTGCATATTCTATGAGGCAGCATATGGGGGCAAATTCTATGGGGCAGCATATGGGGGCATATTCTATGGGGCAGCATATGGGGACATATTCAATGGGCAGCATATGGGGGCATATTCTATGGAGCAGCATATAGGGGCATATTCTATGCAGTAGCATATGGGGGCATATTCTAAGGAGCAGCATATGGGGGCAGCATATGGGGCATAGTCTATGGAGCAGCATATGGGGCAACATATGGGGGTATATTTTATGGGGCAGCGTATGGGGGCATAGTCTATGGAGCAGCATATGGGGCATATTCTGTGGGGCAGCATATGCGGGCATATTCTATGGGGCAGCATGTGAGGGCTTAATCTATGGAGCATCATATGGGGCATAATCTATGGAGCATTTTATGGGGCAGAATCTATGGAGTATCTTATGGGGCATAATCTATGGCGCATCTTATGGGGACATAATCTATGGAGCACCTTATTGGGACATAATCTATGGAGCATCTTATCGGGGCATAATCTATGGAGCATTTTATGGGGCATAATCTATGGAGCATCTTATGGGGCATAATCTATGGAGCATCTTATGGGAGAATAATCTATGGAGCATCTTATGGGGGCATAATCTATGGAGCATCTTATGGGGGCATAATCTATGGAGCATTTTATGGGGCAGAATCTATGGAGCATCTTATGGGGCATAATCTATGGAGCATCTTATGGGGCCATAACCTTTATGGAGCAATATATGGGGCATATTATTCTATGGAGCATCTTATGGGGGCATTATTAACCTTTGTGCAGCATTATATGGGGTGTATTTTGTATGGAGCATCTTATGGGGCCCATCATGAACTGTATGGAGCATTATATGGGGCTCCTGATTCAATATGGATATTCAAAAACATTTAACCTACTGATGTCTCAATTAATTTTACTTTTATTGGTATCTATTTTTATTTTTGAAATTTAACAGTAGCTGCTGCATTTTCCACCCTAGGCTTATACGCAAGTCAATAAGTTTTCCCATTTTTTTGTGTCAAAATTAGGGGGGTCGGCTTATACACGGATCATCTTATACATGAGTATATATGGTATTCCCAATTGTGTTCTAGTAAGCTAACTCATGTTTTGCCTGTTAGTAGGTTGGAGTCCTGGCAAACCTCATACAGTTGAAACCAGAAATTTACATACTCTATATAAAAAGACACATACTGTATGCATGTTTTTCTCAATATCTGACATGAAATCAGAATAAACCTTTTGTGTTTTAGGTGAATTAGGATTACCATAATTGTTAATATTTGCCAAATGCCAGAATAATGAAAGAAAATGTTTTAAGGCATTTTTATTATTTACTGCAAAGTCAAAAGTTAACATACATTTCATTAGTATTTTTTACCATTGCCCTTAAACTGAGTGACTTGGGTCAAATGTTTGGGATATCCTTCCACAAGCTATTCACAATAGTTGGTTGGAATTTGGGCTCATTCATCCTGACAAAAGTGATCTAACTGATCTAGGTTTGTAGGTCGCTTGCTCGCACCTGCCTTTACAGCTTTGCCCATACATTTTCAAAAGGACTGAGATCAGGACTTTGTGTCGTCCACTCCAAAACATTGACTTTATTATCCTTAAGCCACTTTGCTACCCTTTTTGCAGTATGCTTCGGGTCATTGTCCATTTGGAAGACCCAAGTCACGGGTATGTAAGAAGCTGCAGAGAGTCGCGCTGCATCTAGCAGAAGGTCTCTGAGTTTGACTTTGTAGACACCTTCTTAACTCTTCTGACTCTTTGACCCAATGGCAACCCTCTCCAGCTCTAACTAAAACACCTGGACCTGGGTGTTTATAGTCTCCCAGCCTGCTGCTGGGAGTTGCCAGTGATATTTCCATTTCCCCCTATTAAGGCTTGAAGCTCTAGCAGTCAGCTATCTTCCTCTCTGGTGTTGCTGGAGGATGTCTGTGTTACATCTCTGAGTCTATTCAAGATAAGTGTTCCCCTTGTTCATCTATATCAGCTGTCTTTAGTGGTAGTGGAGATCAACTAGTGCGCACCCCATCATTCCCTAAGCAAGGCTTATTGCCAGGGTAAGGCAGGGATTAGGTCTTGCTCAGCGATTGGTGAAGAATCTATATAGGAACAGTTAGGGCAGACAGGGTGACTTTAGACCTGCCTCCACTCACCCCTTCCCTAGTATTGGGCTCCCTTCCCCTCATCCTGTCATGTTGCACTTAGTCTTTCCTACACTATGCGTGACATCCCATTTCCGCCCAAGCTTTAACCTCCTGGCTGATGTCTTCAGATGTTTCTTTAGTAATGCCACATAATCTTCTTTTCTCATGAAACCATCTAGTTTGTGAAGTGCACCAGTCCCTTCTTCAGCAAAATACCATCACAACATGATGATGCCACCCCCGTGTTTCACAGTTTGGATGGTGTTCTTAGGCTTCTAAGCTTCTCCCTTTTTCCTTCAAATATAACGATGGTCATTATGCCCAAAAAGTTAAATTTTAGCTTCATCAGACTACATAACATGTGTCCAAATTTAAGGTCTGTGTTCCTGTGTGCATTTGCAAACAATAATCTGGCATTTTTATGTTTCTTTTGGAGTAATGGCTTCTTCATGGCCTTTCAGCCTATGTTGATACATTACTCATTTCACTGTGGATATTGACACAATCTTTAACAACTTCTGCTATCATCTTGACAAAGTATTTTGCTTTTGTCCTTGGGCTGATATGTGCATGTTGGACCAAAGCACATTCATTTCTGGGACACAGAACCCATCTCCTTCCTGAGTGGTATGATAGCTGGACATTCCCATTTTGTTTGTACTTGTGCAAAATTGTTTGTAAAGATGAATGAGGCACCTTCAGTTATCTTGAAATTGTACCCAAGGATGAGCCAGACTTGTGCAAGTCCACAACTCTCTTCCTGATATCTTGGCAGATTTCTTGAGACTTTCCCATGATGTAACACAAAGAAGCTGTGTGTTTCAGGTGTACATTAAAATACATCCACAAGTGTGTCTTTTATTAACTCAGATGTTGCCAAAAAACCTTCCAAAGCTTTCAAACACATGACATCTTCCTATGGGCAGTCCAGAATTGTTTAAGGGTTTAGTAATCTTAGTATATGTAAACTTTTGACTTTGCTGTAAGTAATAAAAATGCCTTAAAACATTCTCTTTCTTATTATTCTGGCATTTGGCAAGTAATATTTACGGAAATCCTAATTACCCTAACACGGGAAAGGTTTATTCTAATTTCATGTCAAATATTGAGAAAACATGCATTTGTGTCTTTTTATATAGTGTATGTAAGCTTCAGTTTTCAACTGTAATAGTCAAAGAAGTCTGTTGGTCTGTTGGTATTTCCTTTGTGGAATTCCTGCAGTGTACTAGTCTACACAACTTAAGACAAATATGCAGGTTAATTGAACAATCGAGCAATAAGGGATTACCTCCCCACATCTACCCCAAATCTTGTGGGAGAATGTCCTGAATGGGACATGTGGGCTTAAAGAACTCTGACTCCCTCTCCAGAGAGACTATACAGTAACAGACCAAGCAACCATAGCTCCATCTGGAGGAATACAAATCTGCTCCACTGCCCATCACTGAACCCACAAAGATGTTTGGAAAACCCAGTTTGGGACACTGAGGTCACCTGGTCACATACCTCACTGTGCGCAGTCAGCCTCCTAAGCTTGCGATACTTCCTCTTTTAGTGCCAGACAAAAGTGGGATGCTACTGGTTGGGGTTGTTGGCCCTGGATGCTCTTAGTTACAGACGTTCTACTCAAAGGTGAGCCAGTGGAAGAGTGAGACTCTGCCATTTGCACCATCTTGTGTACTTGCTGGAACTGTACTGGTCATGGTATCAGTCATTTGGAGGAGCATAGGCTGTGAATGCAGAATATACCTTAGATAGAAAGAAATGCTGTGGGCAAACCAAAGTTGTGAGACAGTAGGTATTGTCTGGTATAGGGGCGGTGAAGCTACCCGCCCCGGGTTGGGACCTTGTGGATTGGGGGTATTTCATTGTGGCTATTTACCTGGAGTTGCTGTAAGACCATGGACGGAAGAAATAAAATGAATTGCCTCGTGAACCTGTCTAGGTGAATAATACAATGCACAACCTCAGATCCTCACAAGTTATATCTCTATACATCATACCAGGAATGCTACTGAGCATTGACTTGGCAGAAGAGATAGCAGACCCCATCTATAAGAAGCTCAAGAAGAAGGAGTTGAGAGTCCTTTGCTATGGGAGAAAGCTAGAGTGTTTGCCAGAGGACAACCCAGAGACTCTAATAACTCTTGGCAAGTGGCACCATTTACCTCACAGGAGGATGTGAAGGACAGCAGCTCCGTGGAGTGACCACAGCCCAGGGCTGTAATCCAAATGGTGGAAGCTTGACCTACTGAGTTGAGGCAAATGCTGGCCGTGCTGGGAAAGCGAGCCACGGAGATAGAGCACGCAGCAGTAGTAAGTGTATCTGGGTGTATATGGAACAGTACCCTTACTTGCCCCAGCGCAGAAGACAGTAGATAACAGGAGAGAGGGGCTCACATCTTTAAGGTACCGGGACATGCCACAGTTCAATTATGAAACCTTGGATGTTGATGAACATCTCTGGTTATTTGAGAACCTGGTGAGGTGTCAGTCGGTGATCGGCTCAGATTTTTTAGCTTTGGCCTGACTGGAAAAGCAAGAGAAGCTTTTAATGACTTGTCTTCTTGGGATCAGAGATGTTACTATACCATTGGCAGCGCATTACTAAAGAGGTATGCTATCAAGCCTGAAACATACTGGAGGAAGTTTAGCGAGACTGAAAAGCCCAGTGCCCACTCGCACCAGGAGTTTGCCAACACATTGCCTACTACATGTAGTCGGTGGATTAAAAGACTGGGCTTGGATAGCAGAACATGTCTTAAATATATTCATGCTTGAATAATTTATGTTTAAGCTCCCAGGTGACTTAGAATGGGTGGCGGATAGAAAACCACTCAGTCTGGATGAGGCTGCATCACTGGCTTATGATTATTTTTGTAAACAAACCAGAAAGAAAGGGAGTCTATATACAAGAATAAAATTACTTCATTATTTTATTTATACTCACAAAAGACTGTATAAAATATATAGACAAAAGTGAACAACCATAAATATGACAATGCGCGTTACAAAGAGACTAAGGTGCAACTAAGTGCAGGGTTACTAACAGCAATCAAAGTTACCATGTATAAGACAAGTGCCCTTAGGCCATGGGGCGCAGTGTGTGGCGGTCCTGACAGCAAATGGGTGAGCAATGACCTGGAGGTTATGACCTAAGGACTATTAGCAGGGGATTATTTAGAAACTCTCACCTCACTGGGGGATTATTACACCTATGCTAATTAGTACCCATGGGGCCTCTTGAATATAGTGGCACTTGCCTTATACATGGTAACTTTGCTTGCTGTTAGTAACCCTGCACTTAGTTGCACCTTATTCTCTTTGTAACGCATTGTCATATTTATGGTTGTTCACTTTTGTCTATGTATTTTATACAGTCTTTTATGAGTATAAATAAAATAATGAAGTCATTTTATTCTTGGATATAGACTCCCTTTCTTTCTGGTTTGTTTACAAAGGTATTGGAGTTTTCTATGGGCTAATGCCTGTCTGTGGTGTAGATTACTAAGCATTCACCACTAGTGGTTATGATCTCTGCTGCTGGGATTTTGTATTACTGGCTTATGATTATCCTGCCAATTGACCAGGGATTAGTGGAAGGACAACCCCAGTGAGATGGGTACAGGGGCTTACAAGGAGAAAAGTGAGAACCATGGACTGGCGAGAGAAGGATCTGCAGGGATTTCGGACGTCACAAAGAGGGGGAAGTTTCCCAAGCCCCCAAGTACAGCCCGCTTCAAGGTGAGAGCGGGGTTAATCTGCCATAACTGTGGATGCATTTGTCAGGGAATACCAGGAACATTCTAGTCCACATTATCCGTGTCCCCAACCAATGAACAATGTGCTGCAATGGGGCTGGAATGCTGGGAGAGAAAGGATCCCACTACCTCAGCTGGAAGAGAAAGATGCATATGTTGTACAAGGACAAGAGTCCCAGACTAGATAGGACACCTCAGCGACCATGAACCAGCATCTGCAGACTGTTTAGGTAGAGGGCGTGGAGGCTGTGGGGCTCCATGACTCTGGAGGTACGGTCACATTGATCTAAGACCATCTAGTACCAATGTATTGTTCCCACCAGCTGTATGTTAGTAGACATAGCTGAAGGAGAATCTATTAATATTCGGAGGGCCTGAATATATTTAGACTGAAGGTCACAGTCATAGAATGTTGGATATAGGAGTAGTGCGGCTGCTGGTAGATGTGTTGCTGGGAAATAACCTAGAAGCAGGGTTGGTGTGCCAATATGCCAATGTTGTAACTTGAAGCCAAGGACTAATTCCCTTTGGGTCAGCCAAGAGGGAACAGAGCCAGTGGTGAGTAATTCACAAAGTAAAATGCCTGTTTCCATGAAGGAACGTGACCTGGGGAAGGAGATAGAAGGAGATCCATTGCTAGGGCAGTTGAGGAGTGCAGCAGCCAAAAAAGGATCTGAAGTATGCTACCCCCGGGATACACTTAGCAATGAAAGAAGTTATATATTCTGTCCCCACTCTGTGACGGGTTGGCCAGTCTACACCAGCCAATCACCAATGCCACATTTAGCCTGTAAAAGTCAGGGACATCCAGGCCCAGGGACTTCAGAACATTGGGTCTTCCATCAACCTGGTCAGATCAGATATTGTCCCCCAGAACACCATTTACCAGGTCACCAAGTGCCCATTTCCCTACCTGGGGGCCAGTGCTCAAGGGATGAGCAGATTTGTGTGAGCAATTTACTAGCCGATGTACGGTAGAAGGAGCTGGAGTTGTTCCATCAGTACAAATGGATCTGTGCAATCAAGCAGAAAAATTGTGGGGGAAGAGTTGCTGCACTGTTTGCCTTCATCAGCTTCCAGGATACATGAAATGAGGAGGACGTCATCTTTGGACTCAATGGATATGAGTTTTTATCTTGACGGTTATGTGTGGAGTTTCCCAGGTCCAACTAGGGTTCTGGGTGTAGATATGGAGGATACCATGGGAAGAAAGGACTTCCATCCCGGTGAACTGAATTCAGAGTCCTCATCATATGAGAGAGGCTGGAGATGTCTGCTATGCTGTTGTACACAAGGATGGAATGGGGATTGTAGACTTTATTTGCAAAGAAGACATGGAATATGCTTTGAGGAAACTGGATGATACAAATTTTAATTCTAATGAAGGTGAAATCTCTTAAATCCGTGTCTGTGCTGAAAGAAATGCCGATGGATTGTCCCCAACAAGTGGAGAAGGATGATCGGAAGCCTATCACGTCTGGCTAATTAAGAAGGGGTAGGAATGTGCCATACCAATTGTTCCTTTATTTAGTAGGTCATTGGACATGAGCAATTGTTTCATATGAGCCTTCACGTTGACTCTTGTATGTTAATTTGTGGAATGCCTGCAGATTACGTATTGCACCAGTCCCTGCAGTGTACTACTCTAAACAACTTAGGACAAATATACAGGTAAAAATGAACAATTGAACAATGAGGAATTACCTCTCCCTACCTACCCCCAATCCTGTGGGAGAATGTCCTGATGGGAACTGTGGATATAACCGCTCTGGGTCCCTCTCCAGCAAGACTCTACAGGCACAGCCAAAGGAACCATAGCTCCCTCTGGTGGAAAACAGATCTGCTCCACTGCTCATCAATGAACCCACTGTGACAAAGTCAATGGTAAAGTACTGGAGGGAAGATGTGCATCACTGAGGAGATTACTTTGGAGAAGAAGGTTATCACTGAGGAGGTTGGAGAAAATACTCCAGCGCACTATGTTAATCAGCCATGTGAAATAAAAAAAGTGCTGTTTTTTTGTGAACAGCTGAAGAGTGGGTGGGAAGCTATTCACCATATCTCCACCCCAAGGTTGGGTCTAGAAGGTAAATAGTCAGCCTTCTAAATCATTCAGTGCTCGATGTGACTGGAGACAAGAGCCCCATAGCTGTGTATGTGATCAAGTGAGTTGAACATTGCTGTTTTTCTCTTAGTGAACAGATCCCTACAGCCACATAGACTGTGCTGTATGTTATTTTCTGTTTTACCCTTATGCCAGAAAGGCTATACTTATTTTTCTGAACTTTGCGCTTCTTTATGCCATACTTTTTTTAATAATCCAGTAGAAGATACAAATGAGAAACGTTCCTGAGTCGATCTCAGCAGGCAGCGCAGTGATCCAATCTACCACAGTTTGTGCTAGAAGTTTGGGCAATTTCCGCATGGAGCATGTATGATGGCTCTGGATAAACTGCATGTCTTAGGCACCTATCACACGTCCATTTTTTGTGTCCATATGTGGTTTGTGTTTTTCAAGACCACAAATACAGACACACGCACACCCATTGCATTCAATGGTGGCTCGCACATGGCAGGTTTTTCACACACACTGTCTATCTATCCATGTGAAAAACCCACAGACATGCAAGTTTTTTACGCGTATCATGAACAAAATGCTTTCTGCACACATACACACTAATGACACACGGATGACAGTGCCTGGGAAAAAGCAGGACAGTTCATTCTGTTCCTAAGCACTGGCTGCAGAAGATAGCTCTGATCATTGATGCTGGTCTCCCTATGATCAGCACTACCAGGCAACAATGATGAAGGTCTATTCAGCACCTGCTGTTTACATTGTGTGTAAAATTAAGAATTAATAAATTGTTGTGGGCTCCCGCATAATTTTGATAACTAGCAGAGTGAAAGCCCACGGCTGGGGGCTGATGTTACTAATCTGAGAAAGGGAACAATATCCCAAAAGGTTCCCAGGCCATTAATAATAGCTCACAGCTGTTTGCTTAGCCTTTACTGTTTAGTTTACAGGGGAATCCAGAAAAAAAGGATGTAGAGTACACCTATAAATTCTAATCAGGAAAGGCTAAACAGACAGCTGTTGGTTGATATTAATAGCCTGCAAAGGGGCCAGGGATATTGCACCTCTGTCAGGCTTAACCAGCAGAAAAAGGCAGATATATTCACCTGCCCAGACCTCCAAACAAATGCACTAAAAGGAGGCAGTGGACCCATTTAACACAGTTGCAAAAATGCCAATGAGACAACCACTCACAGCCTGCCAATCCATGGCGGGGGTGGCTGTTTGTTATATTAATGCACAAAAGAAGTCTGTATGCTGCGCTGTTCACACGCAGGCAATGCAGAGCTTCTGGCTTACAGCCTATTGGTGATGCCCATACTATTAGATAAGGCTAGCTGCTCAGTGCTATCCAAAATGCATCCCATGTGAAATAGACACCACAGTTTACAGAGCCAAATGGGCCCAACTGCACCTGAAAAATAAAGTGCAAAAAGTACATATGAAAATATGTGAGGTATTAGTTGACAGTATGGCCAAAATATGCAAGCTCACAACTCACGTCATGGGTCCTCAAACTTGCGAGTCCTATCACTAATTCTGTCACTAAGCAGAAAAGAGGACTTAAGGATCCTCCAAAAAATTGAAAAACCAGCAGGAAAAAGGCAGAGATGTTTACCTGCCCAGGCCTCCAAACAAATGCACTAACAGGATGCAGTGGACCCATTTAACACAGATGCAAAAATGCCAATGAAACAACCACTCACAGCCTGCCAATCCATGGAGTGGGTGGTTGTTTGGCATATTAATGCACAAAAAAGTCTGTATGCGGTGCTGTTCATACACAGACAATGCAGAGCATCTGACTTACAGCCTATTGGTGACACCCATACTATTAGATTAGACAGGTTGCCCAGTGCTATCCAAAATGCATCCAATGTGAACAAACACCACACTTTACAGAGACCAAATGGGCCCAACTGTACCCTGAAAACTAAAGTGCAAAAAAATATACAACAACATGTGAAGTATTAGTTGATAATATGGCCAAAATATGCAAGCTCATCACCCATATCATGGGTCCTCACACTTAGCTTCAGTGATATGAACCTAGAGAAAACGCTTCTGAACACTAATTGCTGAGAGGGGTTAATAGGCCATGTTAAGGGCTGTTGTTTTGTGAACATCTGTAGAGTGGGTGGGGAGGCTGTTCACCATATCTCCACCCCAGGGAGAGGTCTAAAAGGTAAATAGTAAACCTTCTGACTCATTCTGTGTTCGGTGTGCCTGGAGACAATTGCTCCAGAGTTGTGTTTGCAATAAAGTGAGCTGAACATTGTTGTTTTTCCCTGATTGGGTGGATCCCCACAGCCACATAGACTGCTGTATGTTATTTTCTGTTTTGCCATTATGCAAGAAAGGCTCTGATTATGTTTCTGAACTTTGCACTGGTTTATACCATACCTTTTTTTGTAAACCAGTAGAATATAAAAAATGAGAAATGTTCCTGTGTGTACTCTGTGAGCAGTCGAGTGATTTTATCTACCACACCACGAAGATGTTTGGCAAACCCAGGTTGGGACACTCAGGTCACCAGACCACATACCTCATTGTGCCTTTCAGCCTCCTAAGCTTGCCACT
Organism: Dendrobates tinctorius; assembly: GCF_039654945.1. Lineage (NCBI taxonomy): Eukaryota > Metazoa > Chordata > Amphibia > Anura > Dendrobatidae > Dendrobates > Dendrobates tinctorius. The sequence goes on from NW_027361829.1 coordinate 52,769,221, forward strand.
ACCTCCACTCTGTGAGTGCTCGACAAAATTGGGGTGCTACTGGTTGGGGCAGTTGGCCCTGGACTCCCCAAAGTCACAGTTTGTTGTCACAGGTGAGCCAGCGGAAGAGTCAGACTCTGACAGTTGCACCATCTTGTGTACTTGCTGGTACTGCACTGTATGTTGTTGCTGGCTGGAGCTGGATACATGTGCTATGATCATAGTATCAGTCATCTGGAGGCTCATAGGCTGTGATGCCGGTAGGAGATACAAAAGCTGTGAGCCAACCAAAAGTTGTGAGACAGTAGGTATCGCCTGGTATGGGGGCTGTGGAAATACTTGCCCTGTTTTAGGATCTTAGTGGTAAGGGTTAGGAGCTGCAAAAGGAAGCAAAATGGGGATAAGAGCAACCAATTGTCTGACAAACAAATGTGGATAGAGAAATTACTTAAATCAACATATAATAAAAAAAATAAGAATAATCTTGAACTAGGAGGTGGAGGTCCATGTGGAGCAGTGCCTTGCATGTCTAGTTTACTGTACTAGTTAATAAATGATTAAAGAAAGGACATGGGTTCCCCCCTATTTTTAAGAACCAGCCAAGGAAAAACACAGATTTGAGCTGGTCTTATTATGCTTTGAAGGGACAAATATCCAAGGACCTTTGCATCCTATTAATATCAGCCCCCAGTTGTCTCTTTTCCCTTTGCTAATTATTAAAAAAGGGGGTATCCTAAAAACATAACATGCTGCCCCCTCTATTTTAATAACCAGCTAAGGCAAAGCAGACTGCTGAGGGATTAAGCTGGGAAGGTCCATGGATATTGGCCACTTCTTAGCATAATAAAACCAGCTCACAGCTGTCTGCAGATTGTATTGCAAAGTTGCTACAATCTCCCAGGGTCACTGGGTAAGTCTCTCTCTCCTGTAGTATTCAGATTAGTGGAACTTTTCATGGATTTATTGTGCTGCTAAACATCAGGATCAGTTATTCATAGAAGAGAATGATGATAGGGATTATGAAAAAATCGTCATTCTCTTCTATGAATAACTGATCCTGAGTCGTGCTTAGCAGCACAATAAATCCATGAAAAGTACCACTAATTTGAATATCTCTGCAGTCACCAGTTTGACCTGTGGATGTGCAGCAGTTGACTGACAATTCTATGCGCTTTTTTACTTATACATCAGATGAGTGGAATTATAGTATTATATGTACCTTGTCGGATAAGACCCTATTTGTGCTTTTATAATCCTACAGTGTGAATCAGTGAATATTTTCCTGTAGAATGTAAGCTCTTATGGACTACAGAATCTTCTCTCTCTTTTTCCTGAAGAATCTACAGGTACTGTCACACTAAGCGATATCGCTAGCAATATCGCTATAACTTGTGACGTTATAGCGATATTGCTAGCGATATTGCTGTGTCTGATACTTACCTACGACCCGCTCCCCCGCTGGTTATCGCTGATCGCGCGAGAACATCCTGGACCGCTTCTCGTCGTCAGCTTCCTGTGGAGAGACGAGCGATGAGCGTGGAGCCAGGCGGGAGGACGCAGGATCGCCTAGTGTGACAGGTAAGTAGTGACCCCCGTCCCCAGCGATGTCGCTGGTGAGATCTGCCTGTGTGGCAGCTCACTAGCGACCACTTAGCGATGTACCAGCGATCCTGACCGCGTGATATCGCTGGTCGGGATTGCTGGTACATCGCTAAGGGTGACAGTACCTTAAGCTCTTATGATCAGTGGGGTCCTCTTGCGCTCACTCTCTCCTGTAGAGTGTGAGCAAGAGGGTATGAGCTCTTATAGTCAGCAAGGTTCTCTCTATCTCTGTCTCTTGTAGATCATTAGCTCTTATCGCCAGTGAGATTCTATCTCTCTCACTCCTCAGCACACAGATATTTTCCAAGAAATCACTAGCTTTCCAGTATGGAGATTTCTGCACATTTATTTGCCGAGAATAACATTCTGTGGTTAGAGATTCGGAGTTTCAAAAGATCCACTTATCTCTACTCAGTATATTTATTGTGAATATATTTGCTCTTTACTGCCATATTGAATAAATAAAGAGAATTAATCTATGGTATAGCAAATAGAAATTTTCTAGAGAAGATGGTACAAAAAAGTGTGGAAAGCAGATGTTGAATGAGTAAAGAATTTTGTGAAACCAGTGAAGAATAGAGTAAGTGTATAGGAGGCAGGAAGGATGTGTCCATGTCTTTTGTCATGAGTGTCATGTGTTGAATATTAAAGTGGTGGCTTAGAAGTATCCCAAATAATGGACAGCACACATGAGGTGGCGTGGGCGTTGTTCTCATAGTAAACTGAAGGATAGAGTGGGTGTCAGTAGTTGAAAGAATTATTTTAAAGCCATCATGAGTTAAATATACAATTAAGGCCACCTTCACACATCGTTATTTGAGTCATTTTTAAAGTTCTTTAGAGGAATAGATGGAGAGAAAAAAATTAAGTAAATTAAAATAATCAACACAATGGTCCTCAAAAATATACTTAAATTTCACAAACCAAAACGCAGTGTATAAAGATATTCTCAAATTTTACTGTAGTCTCTCAGCTCACATCTGGCAGATGAGTTTTAGTAAAATTAAAACTGAAAAAAAATAAATACATAAAGCATTACTAAATATCACGAATAAATATTTCCTTTTTTATTATATGTAGATTGCAATCTAAAATTAAAAAAAAAAAACAATCTGAAATTATTTTTAAAGCTCATCATTAACAATTTATACTATATTGATATAGGAGAAATGTTTCTATGTTTTGTTAGCACTATTTGAATGTGTAGCTTTCAAGATGATTTTCCAAAAATGTTTTCATTGAGGCGTATGGTTAGATCAGGGTACCAAAATCAATACATTATACAGTATTTTATTTCCAACATTTTTTACCCCTATCAACACACCTACATCATATGTCAGATGCCGTGTTTGATACCACAGCTAAGTTAAGGGGTTGTCCAAGATTTGACTAGATTACATATCCACACAGCAATACATATTTGGATATCTCCGGCAATGCATCACAGTCAAATTTAAACTGCTGATGGTTTAACTTCCAAAATTAAAAGTATTCTCTTTTGACTAGTATATGCATACATTCTGCAAGATAAGGAAAACATGGATGCTTTCTTCGAAAAACAGTGTGAAGCCTGCCTGTATAGCATTTCATTCCTATTTCTATCAAATATTTGAGCTGCAATAACAAATATAACCCAATGACAGATGCTGCCCTGTTTTTAAAAGAAAGGCAGCATATTACCTAGCGTATTACAGCTGTCATACGCTAAAAGACGCTTTTTATTGAAAAAATAGTTTTTGCATCACCACATATTGAGAGCTATAATTTTTCCATATTTTGACCCACCGAGTCATGTGAGATCTTATTTTTTGCGAGACGAGTTGACATCTTTATTGGTATCATTTTCAGGCATGTGACATCTTTTGATCGCTTTTTATTCCGATTTTTGGGACGCAGATTGAAGAAAAACCAGCGTTTCATGAATTTCTTTTGGGGGGAGCGCTTACACCGTTCCGCCTGCGGTAAAATTGATAAAGCCCTTTTATTCTTTGGTCAGTAATGTTACGGCGATACCTTATTTAGGTCATTTTTTATGTTTTGGCGCTTTTATGCAATGAAAACAATTTTATATAAAAAATAATTATTTTTGCATCGCTTTATTCTGCGAGCTATAACTTTTTTATTTTTTTGCTGATGATGCTGAACGGTGGCTTGTTTTTTGCGGGAGAAGATGATGTTTTCAGCGGTACCATGGATATTTATATGTGTCTTTTTGATCGCGCGTTATTGCACTTTTTGTTTGGCAGCATGATAATAAATCATTATTTTTTGCTTAGTTTTTTATTTTTATTTTTTAAGGGGTTCGCAAAAGGGGTTAACTAGTGGGACAGTTTTATAGGGCGGGTTGTTACCGACACGGCAATACCAAATATGTGTACTTTTATTGTTTATTTTTTTTATTTCCAAAAAATGAATTTATTAGGGAATATTTTTTTTTTTTATTTATTTAGCGATTTTTTTTAAAATTATTTTTACACCTTTTTTTTTTTAACTTTATTACATTGTCCCAGGGGGGACATACCTGTCATGTGACAGATCGCTGATCTGTCACATCACAGATCACTGCACAGGCTTTCCTCATGCCTGCGCTTTGCAGGCACTGAGGAAGCCAGCTCCCTGCAGGCCCCTGAAGGTCCCCGTCGCCATCTTGAGTTCGGGGACCTGCAGGGATGGAGCCCCCCGCAGCAGTGCTGCACATTGTGCTGCTGTGGGGGGCTCAGGGAAGCACGGAGGGAGCCCCCTCCCTGTCGATGCTTCCCTTTAACCCCCGGTACACCGCAATCGTGTTTGATCGTGGCGTGCAAGGGGTTAGCGTGTCCGTGACCGCCCCTGACACATTGTGCTGGGTGTCAGCTGTGATAATCAGCTAACACCCGGCCGCGATCAGCGGCGCTCACCACGTGGGCGCCGCTGATCGCTGTGACGTACTATCTCGCCCTGGGAATTAAGTCCCAGGGCACATGGACGGGATAGTACGTCACATGACAGAAAGGGGTTAAACATTTATTTACACCCACCCCCAAAAATTTAATTTTTGGTGATATTCTAATTTTGTGAGAAGCACTTGAAATAATGTTAGTACACCACAGACAGCAGGCATTCTTCCTCTATGAAAACAGCAAATCTTCCATACATTGCTGGGTAAATTGTTGTCCTATAAAATGACATACTCCATTGTCCTTTTTCAGGAAGTAATGATGGCACTACTGACCTGAGAAAAAGCCAAGACATGTCCAGATGTGCTTTATTGTCAATTAATGGGAGCGTTGTTCATATAAGATGCTAGGCCTCTTTCACACTTCAGTTTTTTGCATCAGTTCAAATCCGCCAAAAAGTCATACAAGCGGATCCGTTGTTAACTGATGTGAATGGATGGCACAGGATCCGTTTTTAGACGGATCCTGAAAATGCGGAAATTTAAAGGAAATGCTGGCCGGGAAGAGGAGAGAGAGAGAGAGAGAGAGAGATTTTCAGGCTGTAAGATGGTTTCAATATGATGTATTCAAGTTGGGCCAAATGGACATTAAAGGCTTTCTTTCATAGAACTCCTAAAATAAATGTAATGGTATCTTTACCTTTGAAATTTCTCTTAATAATTCACCTTTAATCACTTCTTCCCCTCCCGCTATAAGTTATTGATTTGATCACAGAACACACAGTCAGTATTTTAAAGGTGATGTACTGTACAATGCCCTTTATATACAGTGCTGTATATCTATTTTAAGCCCTAACCACTTTTGCATTTTCTTTACGTAAAAGTTCCCTACTCTTCTCCCTTTAAAGTTAATCCCTATATCTGTTTTTTACTTTACTTCCTGTGATGATTGGTTTGAGGGGAGTGTATAGTGGTAGATAGAGTTCTACTGAAATAATCCCAAAAAACAAGGCTACATACGAAAAAGCTCATCCACAATAATACAGCAAAAACCCCAAAGAAAATATAGGACCAAGGAGCAGTAGGTAAAATATATAAATTTTATTATTGCAAAAAATTATGAATATAAAAATTGTACGTAGTATAACAATATATGAACAAGGGAATCAGCAACACCTAGATACCTCACTCAGACTAGGTCAGTAAATAGATGGCAAATTAATTAAACCAGTATATATCACATATACCCATGATAGTAAAACAAAGATTCACAATTGACCATATATATATATATAAAAAAGACCACAAGTGTAAAAGTAAAAATGAATAATTTCTGCCAGATATAAAGTGTAAACAAATGAAAAAGCAAATATCTCTCAAATATCAAATATAAAGCGCAATAGTGCAATATATGTGGTCCAAAACACTGACCTACTAAAGATACCTAAAGGGAGATACGAACTGACAGCTAAGATTTCAAATAACATTCAGTGGTTCAGAGGTTCAAAAATACTGGCCGTGATGATACATAGAAAAGGGGGGTATATAAAGGTGTGTAAAGTAACATATGCGCATAATGCCAAAGACCAACCTTGCGCTGTTTGTTACCGCTCTGAGGGATTTCCACCCATCAATATATAAAATCAATATATAAAAACCTGAATAATACACTTAGACATCACGCCCCTGAAGAAGCACAGAAGCGAAACGCGTGTTGGGGTCTCCCTGCCCACACTTCAGCAAGGTTGGTCTTTGGCGACCCGTATTTTTGAACTTCTGAACCACTGAATGTTATTTGAAAACTTAGCTGTCAGTTCATATCTCCCTTTATGTATCTTTAGTAGGTTCGTGTTTTGGACCACATATATTACACTATTGCACTTTATATTTGATATTTGAGAGATATTTGCTTGTTCATTTGTTTACACTTTACATCTGGCGGCAATTATTCATTTTTACTTTTATACTTGTGGTCTTTTATATATGTAATATATACGGGTTTAATTAATTTGCCATCTATTTACCGACCTAGTCTGAGTGAGGTATCTAGGTGTTGCTGATTCCCTTGTTCATATATTGTTATACTAGGTCCAATTTTTATATTCATAATTTTTTGCAATAATAAAATTTATATATTTTACCTACTGCTCCTTGGTCCTATATTTTCTTTTAGGTTTTTACAGTTCTAGAGAACCATTAAGAGATTACAGTGCAGTTATAGATGGTGACATACAGCTGATGTTCTTTCTGGAGGAATCATTCACTTTTCCAATCTTTTCCATCTTGACCATACTAATGTGACTTCTTACAGACACTACTCATCTGCAGAGTTTATAAAAACAATAAAATAAAACAATAAAATAAGTAAAATAAAAACAATAAAAACACATTTGACTTCACATTTTCAGCACCATCCTCATCTATCCAAAACAAGCACAAAATCCTGATCTTGTTAACGACCCACTAATGAGCCCCTGTTGCTGTATTCATCCATATTACTGCACCTGCTGTGTAGGACAAAAACAGCACTCCTCTTAATGCCCCCACACAATAATGCACACCACTGTGCTGGTTACAACATAAAATTACTCCTTTATGCTCTCTAGATAATAATATTATCCCTTGAAAATATTAATGTCCTGTGCAAGTTCCCTAGAAAACAGTGCTCACGATTTTGCCCCTCGAAAGTAATAATGCCCCCTGTGTGCAGCTTTGACGGTTACAATGGACTGAGTGTCCCTATAACACTAAGACTTCTTAACTGCCCACTTAACATTTAATTATGTCCCACCGAGTCCCAACATGTACAGTGAAAATGTACCCTGAGTCCCTCCATGGTACAGTTGCCTTATTCATGCTATAATGCCCCAACAGCTCCCCTATGAACAGTGTGATGTCCACACTGCTCCTTTATGTAACCTGTGATAGACCAGCATCTCCCCTATTCACAAAAAGGCAAATTGGACATAATTTCACATAAAAACCCCAAAATGGGCCAGATACAATTGTTGGCACCCTCAACTTAATATTTGGTTACACATCCTTTCGGAATATATAACTGCGATCAGTCACTTCCTATAACCATCAACAAACTTCTTATACCTCTCAACTGGAATTTTGGACTACTCTTCTTATGCAAAAATGCTCCAGACCCATAACCTATTATGCAAACCCAGCTTTCTGACATTGGGCATTGCATTGTGACCCAACATCCTTTGGTAATCTTCAGATTTCAAGGTGGCTTGCACACAGTCAAGGCACCAAGTTCCGGATGCAGCAAAACAACCTCAAAACATCTTTGAACCTTCACCATATTTGACTGTAAGTACTGTGTTCTTTTCTTTGTAGGCCTCATGTTACGATCTCTACTCTGTCCCTGTCTGATATGTTACTTTGTCTAGGGGCTGTCAGTATGATTTGGTTGTGCTGAGTCTGTGCTGCAATCATCTGTGTTCACTTTCCTTGATTAGTCTTCTACTTAAGCATGCTAGCTCCTTCACCCAGTGTCAATCATACACTTGATGCTGCCTGTGCAAGACTGATCCCTCTGTGCTCTGTGTCTGACCCAGCTTGACTTGATTCCCTTCCCGGACTTAGAACCTTTGCTTGTGACCTGACTTCTCTTGTGCCTGCTCCCTGGAAACTGTCTTGCTTTTCTGGTTTTCCAGACCTCCGCTCATGAATTGAATCTCGTCTCTGTCTTTTCCTTGTTGAACTGCGCCATTTCCTGGCCCTGACCTTGGATTGTCTGACCTCCCGTTACTTATTCTGTAAGTAGTATATATTTTTTCTATTTGTTATTGTAGTCGTTCACTCCAATTCTGGGACTAATATTTACTACAGTGACTCGCATCACACCTCCGTTAGTTTTCGGTAACGAGTAGAATGATGTGCTTTACCAAAAAGCTCTATCTTGGTCTCATCTATCCACAAGACATTTTCATAGACGTCTTATGACTTACGTATATTTACTCAAATTTCTGTCTAGCATTTTTAGGTTTCTGTTGTCAGCAGTGGGGTTCTCCTGTGTCTCCTGCCAGAGTGTTTTATTGCTTTCAAATGTTGATAGTTAATTTGCGCTGACATGGATACACCCTGAGCCTAAAGGACAGCGTGAATTTCTTTGGAACTTGATTTGGGCTACTTATCCACCATTTGGACTATCCGGTGTTGCAACCTTTCATCATTTTTTTTTTGCTGTCCACGTCCAGGGAGATTAGCAACAGTACCATGCGTTGTAAACTTCTTGATTATGTTGTGCATTGTGGGCAAAGGAACATGAAGCTCTCTAGAGATAAACTTGTAACCTTGAGATTGTTGATGTTTTTCAACAATTTTGGTTCTCAAGTCCACAGACTGTTCTCTTCTCTTTCTGCCCTCCATGATTAGGGTGGTGCACACAGACACACAATGCGAAGATTGAGTCAATTTCTCTTCTTTTTATTTGACTTCAGGTATGATTTTCATGTTGCCCACATCTGTTACTTTCCACTGGTAAGTTTGAATGAACATCACATGCTTGAAACAAAGTTGTTTGCCCTCAATTGTGGAAAAGTGGCAACAATTTAATCTGGCTCATTTTTGGGGTTTTGTGTGGAATTATGATCAATTTTCCTTTTTTCTCAGTTTTTTTTTGTGCTATTCCAATACACACAATAAACATGTGTATAACAAAACATGTAATTGCAATAATCTTCAGGGAAAAATATTACATTTTCTAGAACAATTTCAAGGGTGCCATCACTTTTGGCAATGACTGTATACATATATATCTATATGCAAAGATATATAGTATATATAAAGGAATAGGGCCCAACTGTTCTAGATCCAGCAAGACTTTCCCGATTTGAAGGCACTGTCCCAATCACTGTTGGCGATGTCTTCTCTACTGCCATCTTCATTGCTCCATAGCCCATTTTACTTGAGGTGCAGGCTGGCATCTCTCTACACATACATTCAATTAAATAAACAATTAATTTATTTTCTTGAGATCTGATCTCACTGGAATTCAAACACTAAACCTGCATCACTGTAGGCACTGGCAAAAGCTACAAGCCACAGCCTGCACTGATAAGGGTAGTCAAATTTCTTTACATGAATGTGCATAGTAGGGTCTGAAATTGTAGTATGACTGTACTTTTACATAGATACATCTATACTTACCAGTGCATTTATATATCCCTGAAGTCTAAGGGGTAAGGTTTCTCCTTGTGGAGAGTGACATGCCAGCTCTGGCTTGTCATGGTAAGGAGGCTTATTCGCCATGCAATGCTCTTCTGGGAAAATAATATGCAAATTGCATCTTCAGAGAAAAAGAGGACTTGAACTCTATAGCGCCACCTGTTGGTAGTAGCAATCCTACAAGTCACAATCAACCCTTTAACGAGTCTTGTAATATGGCTTAGGATAAAAGCCAAATCAGAATCTCAATTTGCAGACACGGTGTTTCGAGCTATTGGCTCTCGTCAGTGCAAAGTATGAGCACTGATTTGGCTAGACTCATTAAAGGGTTGATTGTGACTTGTAGGATCACTACTACCAACAGGTGGCGCTATAGAGTTCATGTCCTCTTTTTCTCTGAAGAGGCAATTTATATGTCCCTGTATTTTAGAGGGAAAATAAAAGTCACATTTTTTTCTTCCTATAAAATTACTTAAAAAATAAAAAACAATTGCAAAAATGTCATTTTTAAGATAAATTAAAAAACACTGAACATCACAAATCAGCAAATAACACAGACATATTTGATATCCCTGAAAACACAACATTGCAATTAAAATTTGCCTTACAGAGCAGTGCTCCTCTAAATGATGAGAATTTTGTAAGTATTTATATGTGACAATTTGGAAGGTTTCTTATTTTTTTTTTAACTATTCTCCATATATTAGAAATAAACCTGATACAACAAAATAGTATTCAGTAGATACCCTGTTATTCTGTGTTAAGGTTCTTAATATTATTTATTTTCAGATTAGTAATATGAAGATATTCTAAATATCATCATCTAGAAATAAATCTAGATACGCTATGAATAAAATTGAAGTAAATGTCAGTGTCTTATACATTTAGATGTATACAACACGAAAAAAACAAAAATCTAGGTATGGAAATGATCTGGCCGTAAAGAGGTTAATTACAAAAACACACAACAAATGCGAACATGTGATGATCATGTTTCTTTTTTCAGCTTCTGTCTAAAATTATTAAACCAAATTAAAACATGGAACATTTACTAAAGTTTACATTGATTGGACACATCATCAAGGATTGCCAAGGTCAGTTATTTTAACAAGCAAGGTCTGATTTAAGTAACTGACCAAGTCTCAATAAAGTGATTGTTAGAGCAAATTTAATTATGCTTTACCATCATGGAATGCTAGAGTTAACCTGACTCACGGGTCACATCCCACCATAATGATCCTGCCACGAATAATCTGTACTGCTTCAAGCACTCAATTGATTTCTACATTGATAGTCTTCTATGTAGATTCTCCAGCCTGCCGACATGAACAATTGCAGAATTTGGGGCCCTTATTTTTGCTGTGTTTTCTGTGTCACTGAAGATAACTAGAAGTATTAAATACCCGGACCCAACAAGCCTCTAACAATACTCCTGTCTGCATTGTTTAGGACTTATAAAACATCTGTTTAATCTCAAGACAAAGTGCCACTCTCCAGAGGATTTCCTCAGTCTGTTTCCTTATGTTGCTCCAAGCATGTCTTCTTGCATAAATTCCCTGCAAAACAAGGCTCATGATTATATTCATTTGCAGAAGGTCCCAGCATACCTACTGTACATCAAGAAAGATAGTTTTAGTGCGGTTGCAGATAACCTTTTGGCCTAAGCAAAGATGTCACAAAGAAATATTGTGCTCAGAATAGGATTGCATTAAGTCTGTTTTGTGTTACTGCTAAGATTTTTTTTCCTCTGGTCACAGACTAATGGATCGTTGTAACACATAAAGAGTTTATTGTGATAAGAAAGTCATAAAATCCCTATCTGTCCCTACTGCAGGATTTACCTTGACATTGGAGGACGAATTTTGTATGTTTAAATAACCTACCTAACACTATAAAAATAGTTTTTCAACAAACACTTAAAATAAGACAAATCCACTGTTCTCATGGTAATATAGCTAAGCGATAGAAAAAAGTAGATACATTGGCTTGATTACTTTAGGTTACTTTCACACTTCAGGCTTTCGGTATCCGGCATGGTGCGGCGAAAAACCGGACTGCCGGATCCGGCGCCTGTTACGACAAGATCCGACTTTTTCCCCGTGCTGTTTCATTGCTGCCGCATTGCGCCGGAAGGCAATGCGGCGCATCCGTTTTTTTCCGGATCCGGAGAAATTAGCCGGTCCGGCGTCTGTAAAAAACGTTGCATGCAACGTTTTTTCCCAACGCCGGACCGGTTTTTCGCACTGCGCATGCCCGGAAACCTTCTCTGCTGGCAGAAAGAAGGATCCGGTGTCTGCGTTTGCGGCCGGATCCGGTAGTCCGCTTTTTCGCCGCACCATGCCGGATACCGAAAGCCTGAAGTGTGAAAGTACCCTAAGCTCTAAGAATGTAGAAGGAAGAAAGGTGTCAAGCATGACCATGTTAAATAATGGAAACAAGTCTAGGAAGATGGCAACTAATTTCGGAAACCTTTCTTACCAAATCAAAAATATGTTGCTTACGCCTCATACTCACATGCGAGAAACTCGGACAAGTCTTGCACGTCAATACCCGGCACTGGGATCGGCGCATTCAGCTGCATGTCTTTCTATGCAGCTAAACGCTCCAATACGAGTGCTGGAGGCAGTGCCGGGTATTGACGTGCAAGACTCGTCTGAGTTTCTCGCATGTATGAGCCCTTATACAAAAGATTTATAATAATGATTTATGAATGTGGACTTACTTTGCATAATTCATCTTTCCTTCCCAGAAACTGTCCTGAAGAAGCACTCCTCCATAGTATAGCATAGGGTATTATAAAAATATTGTCAAGATTTTTCTACAGTATATGGGCAAGTTCACACTAGGCATTTTTTCACCATTTTTTTTCTGCAGCAAAACCTCATCTCTTGCCAGGAAAGAAGCTGCAGAAAAAAGCATGCTTTCTTTGGTTTTTCTTGTGTTTTTTTTTTGCAGCAACTTTTGTGCATTTTTTGTGGTGGTTTTGGCATGCTAGATTTGTCTCTTGTGCATGCTGATTAAGTTTAGTGTTGAAAAAAAGTCCTTTTCCATAGAATCAGGTTTTGATGCCAAAAAATGCAGTAAAACATGATACCTGTGTTTTTAGTGCATTTTTTCAGCGTTTTTTTCATCGCCCATTAAAGTCAATGGGAGAAAAACGCTGAAAAAATGCAGAAAGAAGTGACATGCTTTATGTCCAAAAAATCATGCAAAGCACAAAATATTGTTGACAAAAAAAACAATGTGTGTGAAATCTCATATGCTTTGCTGGTACTGTAAAACACAGCTGAAAATTAGCTTAAAAAACACAGCAAAAACACCTAGGGTGAACTTAGCCTTAGTCTTCTGTATACCTACCATTATTTTCTAATTGGAGGAAAATAGAGGGTGCATCTGCTGTGGCTGTGGATGGGGAGGTGGGGGAGCGGCAGAGCAGTGGGTCACAGGGGCAAGAGCCTGCTGCTGCTGCTAACATCTGTGCCTGCTGCTAAAGAGAAATGAATATTCACTGCTTTCCATGCCAATGGGAATTTAGAGCGCTGAATATTCATTTCTCTTTAATAGCTGACACGTCGTTAGCCAGAGCTGCCTGCTTCCTGCAGCAGCAGCAGGGCTCTGAAGTGTGCCCTCTGCTTAAGGGAATGAATATTCACTGCTCTCCACTCCCATAGGTGTGGAGAGAAATGAATATTCATGGATCTTTAATAGCGGGCACAGTAGCCTCAGTCCCCGGATTCTTGCCACCTTCAGGCAATCACTTGTGCTCGCTATTAAAAAGAATACTCACTACTCTCCATGCCTATGGGAGTGAAGAGCAGTGAATATTCATTCCCTTAAGTAGCGGACACACTTCAGGGCCCAAACAGACGCAGGAACACGGCGGCTGGGGCTGAGGATATTGTACCCGCTATTAAAGATCAAAGAATATTCACTGCTCCACACCCTATAGTTCCAGGTGTGGGGAACAGTGAGTATTCCGGTAGCTGTCCTCTGCTTGTAAACAGAGCATGAAGTCACTGCCATGTGCTGCTTACAAGCATAAATAAGCGGCTGGCATCAGAACAGGCCACTGCAAGGGAGCGCAGGGAAGGTAGGTAAAATAGTTTATGCTTTTTTTAATGTTTTTTTTGATGTGGGCCATGCATACCAAGATACGGATGAGGAGACCATGCATACCAAGATACGGATGAGGAGGCCATGCATACCAAGATACGGATGAGGAGGCCATGCATACCAAGATATGGATGAGGGGACCATGCATACCAGGATAGGGATGAGGGGGCCATGCATACCAGAATAGGGATGAGGGGGCCATGCATACCAGGATAGGGATGGGGGGTCATTCATGCCATGATGGGGAAGAGGGGACCATGTATAGCTGGATAAAGATATATATATATATATATATATATATATATATAGATATATATATATATATATATATATATATATATATACCAGGATTGGGAATATTAGTACAGAATTGACCACATTTTTTGCTTCAATTTTTTTTCTATTTTACTCCTCTAATACCCAGCTGCGTCTTATGGTCCGATGCATCTTATTGTCCGAAAAAAAATTGTTATTTTACTTGGTGTGTCATTTCTGGCTATTTTGATTTCTTCTTGGTTTTCCTAATGCCATCTACATTTCCCATGATGTCCCAGTATCTTCACATACAGTAGCTCTTGCTCTTATCCAATAACAGCAGTAGTGTATCAGTAACATTGAGTTGCTGTCCCTGATGCATACTGCATATTATTCTGTTCTAATCTCAGTATATCTTATGTAATGCTGATTCAGACTGTTTCTCTATATCACTGAGAGCACAAATGTATTTAAATGTCAAATTCGAATTTTGAGGCTGAATTCAAGTGAATCTGAATTTTGACAGATTTGCTTATCTCTTTGTGTGAGCATTATATGTGATGCAAATTGCTGAAATATTTTTTTAAGCGCTGTTCTATGGTTGCATTACTATATTGTCTCATTAATATCAGGATGAGTGAAAGCAAGTGACCAAAAGAAGCAAGAAGACTATGGAAACATCACCAACCACACAACTGTGACAGCCAAGAAGCGAAGAAGAGTGATAGTGGTGGGAGACTCACTACTGAGAGGCACAGAAGCAGCCATCTGCAGACTGGACATAAATACAAGAGAAGTATGCTGCCTCCCATGTGAGAAGATCAAGGATGTGGCCAATAGGATACCAAAGCTCATCAGTTCCAAGGACGTCCACCCATTTCTTCTGATACATGTTGGCACACCAATGACACGGGAAGGAATGACCTTCCGACAATCTGCAAGGACTTTGAAGAGTTGGGGAAGAAAGTAAATGAACTGGATGCACAGGTAGTTTTTTCTTCTATCCTTCCGGTAGATTGGCGTGGCACCAGGAGATGGAACAGGATCCTTGATGCGAACAACTGGCTAAGACGATGGTGCAGACAACAAAGATTCAGATTACCTGTATGACGGACTCCTCACCAGAAATGGACTACATCTCAACAAACCTGGGAAACACACATTCGCCAGAAGACTCACTACACTCATCAGGAGGGCGTTAAACTAGAAGAGGAGGGGACGGGAAGAAAAACGTAAGACATGAACGTGAAGCAAGAAAATATACTGATGAAGGATATGAGGTGCGGCAAAGAAGACCCAAAACAACATACTCGGAAGGGAGGTAAGAACATTTCTAAAACAATCCACAGTGAGGAGATTGGAGCAAAACAAAATCCTCTAAACAGCATGCTCACAAACGCCAGAAGCCTGATAAACAAGATGGAAGAACTAGAGGCAGAAATATCTACAGGTAACTATGACATAGTGGGAATAACCGAGACATGGTTAGATGAAAGCTATGACTAGACAGTTAACTTACAGGGTTAGTATTTTTAGAAAGGATTGTAAAAATCAGAGAGGAGGAAGGGTTTGTCTTTATATAAAGTCTTGTCTAAAGTCCACTTTAAGGGAGGATATTAGTGAAGGGAATGAGAATGTCGAGTCCATATGGGTCGAAATACATGGAAGTTAAAATAGTAACAAAATTCTCATTGGGGTCTGTTACAAATCCCCAAATATAACAGAAATCATGGAAAGTTTACTACTAAAGCAGATAGATGAAGCTGCAACCCATAATGAGGGCCTTGTTATGGGGAACTTTAACTGGGAAACAGAGACCTGCGACACCCATAAAGGCAACAGGTTTCTGCTAAGAGCCAAGAAAAATTATCTTTCACAATTGGTGCAGAATCCAACCAGAGGAGTAGCACTTTTAGACCTAATACTATCTAATAGACCTGACAGAATAACAAATCTGCCATGGTCGTGAGGCATCTAGGAAATAGCGACCACAATATAGTACAGAAGAGAGAGATACGGAGCTGCAGACGTTACCAAAACAGCAATGGAATGAGTCCACTCTGATGGCTGAGTCCACTCTTTGAGCTGGTGAGCACAGCAAAGGTAGAGAAAAAATAGGGGACGTGAAAAGGCACTCCAGCACCATATTTATTGCAGCATGTCAAAAATAGTTAAAAACATGAGAAGCACCTGACGCATTACTGGCGCACACTCTGCGCCCTTAGTCATAGGCTATAAAACAAAACACATAGCATAGAATATATACATATAATAAACCAATCACAAACGAATAGCTAATTTCAAAGAACTTGTACGAGCTGGTGTAAAAGGAAGAAAGGAAAAAATGGAAAAAAAAAAGGAAAACAGAAAAAAATCAATAAACATAAAACAAATCGTTTTTCAATGGGATGTCTTGCATCTAGTTTTAGGATCCAGAATGCTTCCAAGAAGTAAGGAGATTATGTTTATTTCCACCTCTTTGGCCACGTTCACACATGCGGATTCTCCCATGGATCCGCAGCAGCAGATCCGCAAGTCAAGAGAGGCTGTACTGGGCCGCAGGCCTTAAAAGGGAGGCCGACATGACAGGGTTGAGTGGGAATATAGTGAGCTGGAGTTAGGGATTAGGATGGTACTATGGGGTTAATGTATTTGGATAAGGTGGGGGTTAGTGTTGGGATGAGGGGGAGGCGGGGTCAGAGCTGGAGTAGGAGCTATCACTATAAAGACAGTGACCATCTTAGTGTGGCAACCATTTTAGGTTCCCCCACATAGTGACAAGAAGCTCCCACCCACCCTCCCTTAATTGGTTTTTTGGTTAGGTAATCGCTTTGGGGTTAATCTTGTCTTAATAGGTTTCCTTTTCTTGTATGGATAGGGGCGGTATTTAGGGGTTGGGTTTATAATTTGTTTGTAAGTCTGTATAATTACTTGTCACGGCAGTATGGCGTGGGGGGGTCCTTGAAGTTGTTGGTGCTGGTAAATAGCGGTTCAGGGTGGGAGGGTCTCAAGAGTTCCTGGACTCCCCCCTGGGTGGATTCAAGTGGACAGGTAATTGAATTATCCCGCGGAAGGGATTAAAGTGGACCCGTGCTTAATGGTAATGGAAACTGGCCAGGTGGGTTGATACAGTGGCATGCAAAAGTTTAGGCACCCCTGGTCAAAATTACTGTTATTGTGAACAGTTAAGCAAGTTGAAGATAAAATGATCTCTAAAAGGCCTAAAGTTAAAGATGACACATTTGTTTTGTATTTTAGGCTAAAAAGTAATACACATTGTCATTTTTTCACATTTTAAAAATTACAAAAAGAAAAATGGGCCGATGCTAAAGTTTGGGCACCTTTGGAGATTTGTGTGCTCGGATAACTTTGACCAAGGTTTCAGACCTTAATTAGCCTGTAAGGGATATGGCTTTTTCACCCTCAATGTTAGGAAAGGCCAGCTGATGCAGATTCCACAGGTTTAGAAACACATAGCCTCCTCTAACCTTGTGCGAAAAAACATCCACCATGGGTTCTTTTAAGCAGCTGCCAAGCACTCTGAAAATGAAAATGGTGGAGGCCCACAAAGCAGGAGAAGGCTATAAGAAGATAGCAAAGCGTTTTCAAGTTGTCCTTTCCTCAGTTCAATATGTAATTCAGAAATAGCAGTTTACAGGAACAGTGGAGGTCAAGATAAGGTCTGGAAGGCCAAGCAAAATTTCAGAGAGAGCTGCTTGTAGGATTGCTAGAAAGGCATATCAGAACCCCCACTTGACTGCAGAAGACCTTCAGAAAGATTTAGCAGATTCTGGAGTTGTGGTAATTGTTCTACTGTTCAGAGACACCTTATCAAATATGGCCTTCATGGAAGAGTCATCAGAAGAAAACCTCTCCTGCACCCTCACCATAAAATTTAGCATCAGAGGTATGCAAAAGAACATCTAAACAACCCCAATGCATATTAGAAACAAGTCCTGTGAATCGTTGAAGTTAAAATAAAACTCTTTGGTCTCAATGATCAAAGGTATGTGCAGAGAAAAAATTGCAAAGAATTTCAGGAAAAGAACATCTCTCCAACCATTAAGCATGGGGATGGATCAATCACGCTTTGGAGTTGTGTTGCAGACAATGGCACAGGGAACATTTCACAGGTAGAGGGAAGAATGGAGTCAATGAAATTTCAAAAAATTCTTGATGCAAACATAACACCATGTGTAAAAAAGCTGAATTTGAAAACAGGATGGCTTCTATAAATGGATAATGATCACACACATCAAAATCCACAATAGACTACCTCAAAAGTTGATAGCTAGAGGTTTCTCAATGGCCCTCACAGTCCCCCGATTCGATCATCATTGAAAATCTGTGGCTAGCCCTCAAAATAGCAGTGCATGCAAGACGACCCAGGAATCTCACAGAAATGGAAGAATTTTCCAAGGAAGAATGGATGAAAATCCATCAAACAAGAATTGAAAGACTCTTGGCTGGCTACTAAAAGCGTTTACAAGCTGTGATATTTTTAAAAGGGAGTGCTACTAGGTACTAACTATGCAGGGTGCCCAAACTTTTACATTGGCCTATTTTCCTTATTGTAATTTTTAAAATGTAAAAAATGACAATATATAATTTTTTGGGCCTAAAATATAGAGAAAATGTGTCATCTTTAACTTTAGCCCTTTTAGAGATCATTCCATCTTCAACTTGCTTAACTGGTCACAATAACAGTAATTTTGACCAGGGGTGCCCAAACTTTTAAATGCCACTGTATGTGTCTCTGAGTTGGTGCTTAGCGACTAGAGGCAAGACTCGACCTGGGGACCAAGTTGGGAATATCAAATCTGAGTTTTATGGTTTGGGGCTTTGAGGACGACCCCTTCTGGGACGTTGTGTTTAAAATGTTATGTTATATGTTTAATAAAAGGCTGCTGTGGCCAATTTATCCAAATACCTCTGGAGTGTTTATTTTGTTGGTGTATGAATCGATGGGGTTGGGTGCCCAATAAGAGTTTTTAATAACTAGGTACGGACGCTCACATGAATCACGAATACCCATTTGTCATGTACAGTACAATGTTAGGCAATGGAAATTAAAAACTGCTGTGCACATGCTGCGGAAAAATCCACACAGATTAGCTGCAGGTTTATTTCCGCAGCATGTCAATTCTTTGGGTGGATCTGCAGCGTTTCTGCACCCATTTCACTTGCATTGATCAGCAGCAAAACCGCTGGTCTCAAAAAGATCTGCGGCATTGCTGCGGATGAAACGCTGCAGATTGGGAGGGGGGAATAGTGTGGGCGGAGTGTGGATGGCGACTGTGTGCGTGTATGTGTGTGAGCGGTGACTGGCGAGTATGTGTGTACGGGCTATGTGTGTGTGTGGGGGTCTGCGGTGGTCACCGGTCTGTCTGGTGGGTGTGCAGGGGGGCTGCGAGGCTGCATGTGTGTGTAAGTATGTATGTATGTGTGTGTGTGTGTATGCGATGCATGCTACCCCGACAGTGTGTGACACATTAGCCAATGATGGGACAGTAGTAGTCCCATCATCCGAATGTAAAAAAAAGAACATGCAACATATAACATACAGAACATGCAACATATAACATACAGAACATACAACATATAACATACAGGACATACAACATATAACATACAGAACATGCAACATATAACATACAGAACATATAACATACAGAACATATACTGTATACAACATACAGAACATACACCATATAACACCCAGAACATACAAGATATAACATAAAGAACATACATATAACATAAACAACATACATATAACATACAGAACATACATACAACATACAACATATAACATACAGAACATACAACATATAACACACAACATATAACATATAACATACAGAACATACTGTCCAACATATAACATACAGAACATATAACATATAGAACATACATATAACATCCAGAACATGCAACATATAACATACAGAACATACATATAACATCCAGAACATACAACATATAACATACAGAACATATAACATACAGAACATACAACATATAACATACAGAACATATAACATACAGAACATACATATAACATACAACACATAACATAGTAATTACCTCACACACCTAATTCCCCAAAGCCATCGATCACCTGTAATAAAAATAAAATAATAAACCAACCTATACCTTTCCGCCATAGTCCAATTAATAACGAGGGTCCCACGACGATCTCTCGTGGAGAACAGCCGCATCAGCTGATGCGACAGCTCTCTAGGGGTTCCAGCACTGAAATGACAGGAGCAGGTAATCCTCCACTGTGTATCCCTCCGCTGGGAAAGAGGTCCCGTAACCCTAACCCTAATTCTCACGCAGCAGTGCTGTAAAGTGAGACTCTGAACTCAGGTAACCTCAGTGATGGACTGCAGGAGGCATTGTCTCCTGTCAGTTCATCACTGGGAGGCCCCATAGAGAAGTGACATCACCTGATGTCACTGTTCTATAGGGGAGATCATCATGGGACTCTCGTTATTAATTGGACTGCGTCAGACAGGGAGTATACAGGTGGTTTATTATTTTTCGTTTTTTTCTAGAAGACGAGGGCGTCGCTTGGATCTGGGCGTACAATAAAAATATGAAAACCGTGTTGTGTTTTATTTCATTAAAATATTTTATTTTTATGTGTGTGGTTTTTTAAATCTTTCAAAAGATTAATAAGGGATCGGTGTCTTATTGACGCCTCTCCATTATTAACCAGACTTAATGTCACCTTCCAATAGCAAGGTGGCATTAACCCCTTATATTACCCCATATCCCACCGCTACGTGGGAGTGGGAAGAGAGGGGCTAAGTGCCAGATTTGGTGCATCTTATAGATGCGCCATTTCTGGGGTGGCTGTGGGCTGATATTTGTAGACGGGGGGGCAATATCCATGGCCCCTTCCTAGGCTATGAATATCAGCCCACAGCTGTCTGCGTAGCCTTTCTGGCTATAAAATATAGGGGGACCCCATGTCTTTATTTGGGGGGTCCCCCTATTTTAATTGCCAGTAAAGGCTATGCAGACAGCTGCAGGCTGATATTCATAGCCAGGGAAGGGGCCATGGGTATTACCCCCTTCCCAGGCTACAAATATTGGCTCCTGGTCGTCTGCTTTCCCCCTCTGGTGCAGAAAATTACGTGGGAGCCCACGCCATTTTTTTTCCGTTTTTTTAATATATATGGCTATATATCTTTAGATATATCTATGTATATGTCTATAGATACTGTATATCTATGGAAATATCTATGGGAATATCTATAGATATATCTATGGTAATAGCTATAGATATATCCATAAATCTATCTATATCTAACTAACTATCTATCCCATATTTATCTATCTATCTATCTATCTATTGTAGGGATTCAACTCGCTCAGGAGCAACGGGAGACAATCAGGAGGCACGTTCCTTTAAAAGTTCATAGGGTTTATTGCTCCATAACCCATAAACCAGCACATAACATAAGGAATAGCTTTTAGCTCAGGCGAAAGTAAGTATAAGTGTCCACTGTTTCAGGCTCAGTCCTGGAGCCTCAGCAAACACAGGAGGCTTATCCATCCTCACATACAGCCAATATCCACAGGCCTCACCGGGTCACCAGCCTCAGCACATGGCCTTTAGGAAGGTAGCAAACCTTCCTCCACATAGGCCTGCCGGGACCTTCCACACGGCCCAATCAGATCCATGCGCTCTCTCTCATGTGTCCAGACCTCAGGTACCTTATATGGTTCATAACCACACCCACAGCTGATCACATGGCTATGACCTCACTAAAGGTCCTATTACACACAGCCACACATATACTTTATTATGACACTCTTAAACACACCCCTGGGTGGGTTTGTAGGTAACTGGCCCACCCTTCTCCCTAGTTACCTGGAGACTTCTCCCTGACACATTAAAGTAGCACCTCAGCAGTATCACTGCTGATCAACACATAAGTCTCCACCTCAAAGCCACCCACTTTGAGATACATAATGATCCTTCAGCCTCCTATACCCATTACCACAATGGATATGACTGTAGGCCTGTCCTGGGACACCCACATAGCGCCCCCTAGCGGAAATAGTGGTCACTGCACCACACTATCTATCTATTATCTATCTATCTATTATCTATCTATCTGTCTGTGTGTGTAATGGAGTGTGGGTTGGACAAATATAAAAGAGGAGGTTGGACAGAAATGACATCTGAATAGGTTGCATTTCTGTTATAAATATTATTCAGATGTTCAGCAATGCGGTTTTTTTATTTTGTGCATTGTACACAAGATATATTTAATTCCACAGGTCAAACAGCAAATGCAATAAACAACATACTGTGTGTTGCAGTTCATAAATGAATTCATGTTATAAGTTTGACCAGAAGAAGATTGAATAAATTTAGTTTTATCTGCTGCAAAATTGCAAGCATTACATCTTGTACCCAAACACTTATAAAAATCAGTAACAGAAAGACAGGATGTAGGTGTGGGTTTCTGCTTAATGGAGCTGGGAGATAAAGCATTGCCAAGACTAAAGCCTCGTCTAGCTACATACCTGCAATCTGTACCAATAATTTGACGCAATTTGTCATCCTGGTTGACAATGGGTAAGTATTTTTTAATAGAAATGATCTTACTATATTGAGGACTAAACAGTGTTGAAAAAGTTAAAACAGAATCTGAGTTTGGTAAAGATGAACATTTGTCTGTGGAAAGGGTTCTGGGCTGGTTATCCGATCAGTGTGTCAAGAGTGGGAGAAGAGGGTTGCATTGGCAATCCAACACAACGGGCAGCACTTTGCACACATTTCATAAGTGGTCATAAACTTGTAAATAACTCATAAAGAATAAAGTTATGCTAAAACCAAGCACACCATTGTTTTTCTTGTGAAATTCTCAATAAGTTTGATGCATCACATAACCCTCTTCCCACTGAAAAAATAAAGTTGGATCCAAAATGGCCGACTTCAAAATGTGCCACAAACAAGAAGTTGATATCACCAACCATTTCCATTTTATTTAGGTGTATCCATATAAATGGCCCACTCTGTATATCAATAGTAAAAGAATCAAAAGTGAAAGTGTAGACCCCTTAAAAAATTGTGAGGAAAGTATGGTTGTAGATGATGAGGAAACGGCTAATATATTAAACACCTTCTTCTCCATGGTATTCACAGTGGAAAATAAAATGCTCGGTGAAATGCCGAGAGACAAAGAAAACCCTATAATAAGGGTCACCAATCTAACCCAACAAGAGGTGTGAAACTGACTAAATAAGATTAAAATAGATAAATCTCCGGGTCCAGATGGCATACACCCATGAGTACTAAGAGAACTAAGTAATGTAATAGACAAGCCATTATTTCTTATGTTTAGGGACTCTATAGTGACAGGGTCTGTTCCACAGGACTGGCGAATAGCAAATGTGGTACCAATATTCAAAAAGGGCTCTAAAAGTGAACCTGGAAATTATAGGCCAGGAACTCTAACCTCTATTGTTGGTTAAAAATTGTAAGGGTTTCTGAGGGTTGTTATTCTGGATTATCTCAATGAGAATAACTGTTTAACCCCTTAGTGACAGAGCCATTTTGTAGCTTAATTTTCCAGGCCAATTTTTCTGACCACTGTCACTTTATGTACAAAAAATGGAAGGATCCAGCTATGTGGGGTGACATTTAAAAACAAATATTTATTGTCAAAATGGCATTAAAATATTCTCAGTCACATAATGTCTGGCAACACTGCATGGAAACACAGATCAACACTGTCACTTTATGTGGCTATAACTCTGGAACGCTTTAACGGATCCCACTGATTCTGAGAATGTTTTTTCATGACATATTGTACTTCATGCTAATGGTAAAATTTCTTCGATATGACTTGTGTTTATTTATGAAATAACGGAAACATGGCAAAAATTTTAAAATTTTGCAATTTTCAAACTTTAAATTTTTATGCACTTAAATCAGAGAGATATGTTACACAAACTACTTAATAAATAACATTTCCCACATGTTTACTTTACATCAGCACAATTTTGGAAACAAAATTTTTTTTTGTTAGGAAGTTATAAGGGTGAAAATTTGACCAGCGATTTCTCATCTTTACAACAAAATTTACAAAACCATTTTTTTAGGTACAACATCACATTTAAAGTCACTTTGAGGGATGTACATGACAGAAAATACCCAAAAGTGACACCATTCTAAAAACTGGACCCCTCAAGGTGCTCAAAACCACATTCAAGAATTTAATTAACCCTTTACATGCTTCACAGGAACTGAAGCAATGTGGTAGGAAAAAATTAACATTTTTTACAAAAAATTTGCTTCAGAACCAATTTTTTTTATTTTCACAAGTGTTAAAAGAGAAAATGAACCACAAAATTTGCTGTGCAATTTCACCTGAATACTCCGATACCCCATATATGGGGGTAAACCACAGTTTGGGCACACGGCAGAGCTCGGAAGGGAAGGAGCGCCGTTTGACTTTTTCAATGCAGAATTGGCTGGAAGTGAGATTGGATGACATGTTGTGTTTGGAGAGCCCCGGATGTGCATAAACAGTAGGAAACCCTCACAAATGACCCCATTTTGGAGACTATACCCCCTACAGAGCTTATCTAGATGTGTGGTGAGCACTTTAAACCCCCAAGTGCTTCACAGAAATTTTTAACGCAGAGCTGTGAAAATAAAAAAACCATTTTTTTCACAAAAATGATGTTTTTACCCCAAAATCTTTACTTTCACAAGGATAACAGGAGAAATTGGACCACAAAAGTTGTTGTGCAATTTGTCCTGAGTACGCCGATACCCTAAATGTTGGGGGAACCACTGCGTTTGCAGAGCCCTTGATGTGACTAAACAGTAGAAACCCCCCACATGTGACTCCATTTTAGAAACTAGACCCCTAAGGAACTTATCTAGATGTGTTGTGAAAACTTTGAACCCCTAAGTATTTCACTAAAGTTTATAACGCAGAGCTGTGCAAATAAAAAAACATATTTTTTCCACAAAAATTATTTTTTAGCAATTTTTTATTTTCACAAGGATAACAGGAGAAATTGGACCCCAAGACTTGTTTTCCAATTTGTCCTGAGTACGCTGGTACCCCATACATGGGGGACAACCACTCTTTGGGCATACGACGGGGCTCAAAAGGGAAGTAGTAACTTTTGGAATGTAGACTTTGATGGAATGATTTGCGAGCATCATGTTGCGGTTGAAGAGCCCCTGATGTGCCTAAACTGTAGAAACCCCCCACAAGTGACCCCATTTTGGAAACTAGACCCACCAACAGCTTATCTAGATGTGTGGTGAGTACTTTTAACCCCCAAGTGCTTCACAGAATTTTTAACGCAGAGCCGTGAAAATAAAAAAATCATTTTTCTTTGAACACAAATATGATTTTTTTAGCTCCCAATTTTTTATGTTCCCAAGTGCAACAGGAGAAATTAGACCCCAAAAAGTTGTTGTGCAATTTGCCATGAGTACGCTGATGCGCCATATGTGGGGGAAACCACTGTTTGGGTACACAGCAGAGCTCAGAATGGAGGGAGCACCGTTTGTTTTTTTGAATGCAAAATTGGCTGGAATCAATGATGGCGCCATGTCGCATTTGGAGACCCCCTGATGTGCCTAAACAGTGGAAACCCCTCAATTCTAACTCCAACCCTAACCCAAACACATCCCTAACCCAAATCCTAACCCTAATCATAACCCTAATCACAACCCTAACTCCAACACACGCCTAACCCTAATCCCAACCTTAACCATAACCCTAACCACAACCCTAACTCCAACACACCCCTAACCCTAATCCCAACCCTAAGGGTATGTTTCCACGCTGAGTGCTGGCAGCGCTTTGGACGCAGCGGATACCCAGCTCTGCCCAAAGCTCTGCCGGCTTTTGTATGCACGGTGATTCCGGATGTGTTTATTGAACACATGCGGAATCACCATATCCTATCCATAGACTGGGGTATTTATCTTGCGGGTCTGGACGCTGTGGATTGAATGCTGCGGCTGTAGGCAGCATTCAATCCGCAGCAAATGCTTAAAACATACGCTAACCATAACCCTAATCACAACCCTAACCCCAACCCTAACCCTAACCCCAACTCTACTTCCAACCCTAACCCTAATCCCAACCGTAACCCTAATCCCAACCGTAACCCTAATCCTAATCCTATTCTCATCCCTAACCCTAATCCCAACCGTAACCCTAACCCTAACTTTAGCACAATTGTAACCCTAATTGAAAAATAGAAATAAATATATATTTTTTATTTTTTTATTTTTATTCCTAACTAAGGGGGTGATAAAGGGGGTTTTATTTACTTTTTTTATTTTGATCACTGTGATAGGGTCTAGCACAGTGATCATAATGTATTTGAAATCAATGATTGAAATCTGCCGGGTGCCGGCCGGAAGATCTTGGCGGGCGCACTGCGCATACGCCCACCATTTTCTTTACAGGAAGAAGACACCGGGAGCTGCGGGAGCCATGGGAGGATGGGGGGACACCAGGAGGTATGGGGGATAGATCGGGGGGACCTGAGGACTCTATTTATCTCCCTTCTGATGTGTGATCATGTTAGGGCTGGCAGATGCTGATGCCAGTCTCTGACTCTGCCTCTACCTAGACCTCAGCCTGGGCGCTAGCAGGCTAGGTTACACAACACAAGGGTAGGGGTTTCATAATAAGTCATTCACCAGAGACATTCATACATGCATACGACATGGTATATCTTTATTTTTCCAAAGCGCACAAAATAAGAATGCTGGATCTGGAGGAAAATGTGTGTAAATGGGTAACTGGCTTAGTGATAGAAAGCAGAAGGTAGTGTGAGACAGTGACCAGCATTGTGGTAAATGACCGCTATGCATCGCAGAGGAGGGGGGTATTCTGGGCTGTAAGACAGTAATGTTGCTCTGAGACTTGTAGTTCTACAAGCTTTGTTTATGTTTGTAAGGGAGGCTTAAAGGGTTAGCTGAAGAGCTGCATGGGACTGGCTAACCTCACACACCTCCCACCTATGGGGGTGGTTTCAGCTACATAATGTGACAATGGCTTAGGTCACATGGTTGGTGTGTATGGTCCCCGTTGGCCTGTGTGTTGGAAGGTCTTGGGAATAGGACTGGATTCCGGAATAGCACATGGAGACGCCATGGACCTGAAGGCCTGTGTGTTGGAAGATCCTATGAGTGGATGGACTTCCTGAATAGCACACGGAGAGGTCACATACCTGGAAGGCCTGTGTTGAAAGGTCCTATAAGTGGGTGGACTTCATGAATAGCACATGGAGAGGCCATGGAGCTGGATGGTTGCTGCGTGGGAAGGTCCCATGAGGGGACTGGATTCCTGAAGAGCACAGGGGGAAACCATGTGTGTGCAGAGCCTCTGACGGCACTGCATTGGGGAAGCTACAGACCTTGTGAGAGTCTGGACTGTCGGGAGTACCCTTGTCCCAAGGCATCTGCTGAGATGGTGATCCCAGTAAGGCAGTTTTCCCCAGGAGAGAGGTCTGATGAGGAGTCAGCTTGTGGAGAAGGAGCTCCTGTAAGGTAACTCAAGACTAGGGGGTTATGGGCAGACAAGTATCTGCTCTTGGAACAGTCTGTTAGTGCCTATGATATTCCATGAATATTAATGAACTATGCAGTCACCAATGGCAACTGGATGGAATAAGGTCCAGCATGTTTAGAGACTGTTTAGAGACTGCAACTTAATGTTGTCTGTTGGTGCCTGTTGTGTTTCGGGGACATCAATGAACTGTTCGGCGTGCAGTCACCAACGGTAACTGGACAAAGAAGTCTGGCATGTTTAGGGACTGCGAGTTAAGCCATGTACTATGAAGTGCTATGGACTATGTGTGTGATGTGTAACATGGCAGTTTATGCTGAGTAATATAAACCCAAATAGACTATTTTGTGAGAAAAACGTGCCTGTGTGCCTTCATCACTCTGGTAAGCGAGTGTCCCGCAACACATGCAATAAGCACTGCCTTACAGTGGTTATAAATGGTATATTTTCTAACTGGGTTGCTGTGACCAGTAGGGTACCGCAGGAGTTGATGTTGGGACCTATTCTCTTCAACATATTTATTAAGGATCTGGTAGAAGGTTTACACAGTAAAATATTGATAATTGCAGATGATACAAAACTATATAAAGCAGTCAATACAAGAGAAGATAGTATTCTGCTACACATGGATCTGGATAAGTTGGAGACTTGGGCTGATAGGTGACAGATGCGGTTTAATAATGATAAATGTAAGGTTATACAGATGGAAAGAAGGAATCAATATCACCATTACAAACTGAACGGGAAACGACTGGGCAAATCTGACATGGAGAAGGACTTGGGGATCCTAGTTAATGATAAACTTACCTGGAGCAGCCAGTGCCAGGCAGCGGCTGCCAAGGCAAAGAGGATCATGGGGTGCATTAAAAGAGGTCTGGATACACATGATGAGAGCATTATACTGCCTCTGTACAAATCCCTGGTTAGACCGCACATGGAGTACTGTGCACAATTTTGGGCACTGGTGCTCAGGAAGGATATAATTGAACTAGAAGGAGAACAAAGAAGGGCAACAAATTAATAAATGAGATAGGGGAACTACAATACCCAGAGCGATTAGCAAAATTATGATTATTTAGCCTCAAAAAAAAATGGGGCGATCTAATTACCATGTATAAGTATATAAGGGAACAATACAAATATCTTTCTGAGGATCTGTTTTTACCAAGGAAGGTGACGGTCACAAGGGGGCATTCTCTGCATCTAGAGGAGAGAAGGTTTTTCCACCAACATAGAAGAGGATTCTTTACTGTCAGGGCAGTGAGAATCTGCAATTCCTTGCCTGAAGAGGTGGTAATGCCGAACTCAGTTGAGGGGTCCAAGAGAGGCCTGGATGTCTTCCTGGAGCATAAAAATATTGTATCTTACAGTTATTAGGTTCTTTAGAAGAACGCAGATCTGGGGATTTATTCTGACGTGTACGCCGATTTCCAAGGAAAACAGCGGGTATCCAAGTACCGCGGCTCCTGGATACCCGATGTTTACATTAGAAACCAGCGCCCAACGTCGCTGATCGCTGGTCTCTCACTCCCACACAATGCGTGCTGGCCAGTGTGAGACCAGCGATCAAAAAATGGCCCAGGACAATCGAGCACGATCAGCGATCAGCGATACCCAGCAGGAGGGCGGTCGCTGATCCCCGACACACACAGCGATCTCGCTGGTGAGATTGCTGTGGTGTCACAAAATCAGTGTTCTCGCGAGCTTTAAAAGTCAAGCCTCTATTTCCATTTGGCTCTGATTCAACTAGGTGTTTGAGTATCTTTTCATGTGTCTATACAACAACCAGCTTCTACTACCAGCTCAGTAATATTATAATATTGTTGATTGTGGCAAACCTAACTATGCACCCTAGGTCACTTAAAGGGAACCTGTCACCAGGAAAAAATGCTATTAACCTGCAGATATGAGGTTAAGCTGCAGGATAATAGCGTTACTAACATGCCTAGAACCCGCATTTAGCCAAAAGCTGCGGTGAGAAAATTAACTTTATTCTCCCTTAGTGCTTAAAACACAAGGGTGGTGCTTCCGTGGGTTAAGTCAATGCTCTGAAAATACAGTGTAGTGGCTGTAACAGCGCCCCCTGCCCTTATTGACACTGGCTCTGCATTGTGGTGGTTGTCAGTCAGGGCCGGGGACGCGGTTACAGCTGCCGCTCTGTATTCTCAGAGCAGTGACTGAACCCCTCGCCAGCTCACTCCCCGTGATTGAATTTTGAACATTGCCAAGGGGAATAAAGTTCATTTTCTACATGCAGTGTTCAGCTAAGTGCAGGAACTGCAGATTAACCCCATATCTACAGGTTATTAGCATTTTTTCTGGTGGCAGGTTCCCTTTAAGTCCTCCATCAGTTTACTGAGGGTGTAGTTGCATGGCTTGTGGTGTTGTAATTAGGTTTTTGTTGGTTGTAATCAGCCCATGATGAAGGGATTTTTCAAGAGTGGTAGAGCGCTGGATGGCTCTAAAATATTTTCTATGCCACAGGGAAGAAAAATCTGAATTCATAGAGATATTACAATACTTTTAAAGGATTTGTCTCTTAGCGGACATGTATGCCCCTGAAATATATATGTATATTACACAGTTACATGGGCTGATAAAAGACCGAGATCCATAAAGTTCAACATTTCTTAACCAATTTACATTTTTCTCACTAAATTATCTATAACCTAAGCTCGTTATGAGGGTCTAGAGAATGCAAACTGTAATTAAGAAATCTAGTATAATTAATAAGATGCGTTGTTACAATTTGCTTGTATATGCCAGGCAAACCAATTTTAAGATGAAATACTATTAAACAAATAACAATATCAATTATTTTAGCTTGTATTACGAATAATCTTTACAACATTTCTACAATGTTATTCAATACCCCTATTCTTGCCCCTTTGTAAGAAGATGGAAACCAAGGGTTAAAAAAGGAAGGTTCAGGCAAAGGAAACATTGTCTCACTGACAAAGGGTATGATGTTAGGTACAGTGCATGAGGGGCCATGCAATTCTCTCTGTGGTGTCCATCTCAGGCTCTGCACTAGGCATAACACAATGTAAAAAGTTTGGCATGGAGTGCATCTTACAGGTCACTTGTCTGCATAATATCTGTCACTAAAGACATGCAGTTTGCATTTCTTGGCAAAACCAATTGTTTAAGTGGCAGCTAAGAGACCAAGATAAAAATGTAAGAGTGCATCTATAAAGCGCAACTTCAGCGGGATACATGGTGCCTGAAGTCATTTAGCTGTCATTATTTTAAGGCTTGTTTGACATCTGATGGTTTGAGGTATTTAGAGGGTATTGTGGGACAGTTGAAAGATTTCCTGTTAGCAGTCTTTCCACACTGACTTAAAGACGACTAGAGATTCTTCTGCCGAAGGTTATATCAATAGAATAGAGAAAGACATTAATCCTTCCACTCTTGTTACTTACTGCTCAAGAATTGAATTATACTGCAATTAGCGGCAGATTAAAGACTGGAATGTGAATAAAACCAATGTGAATATTTAATGCATAATAGATAGATAGATAGATAGATAGATAGATAGATAGATAGATAGATAGATAGAATTCACTCTTCTATCAGTATTTTTTCGTAGCATTATTTTGTAATTGTAATATTGTGTTGTTTTGTAACTCCTTTGTCTTTTTTCCCCTGTATTTAAAAGGAACAAGTCATAATGAACCTGGAATTATAGAGCAATGGAAGCTTCTTAAAGGGGTTCTTCAAGAGATAAAAAAATACACATTTAAATATTAAACATTTTTCTAAATACCTTTATTTAACAAAAAGGTATTCTTGATCTACTGCATTCTGTCAGAATTTTAAACATGGCAACTACTAGGATCTGCAGTAGGAAGGACTGCATTAAGCCTGAGACAGACACAGCTCTGATGGGATCTCATTCTGTCATGTGCTGCCTGCTGTCTGTCCTATGCCTACTGAATGTCCTCTGAGATCTAGGATGGGTTGTGATTGATGATAGCTTCCATCCTTGAAATCCTGAAAGAGCGCAGTTGATAAAGCTCACCATTATGCTATACAAAATTATTTAGAAAAATGTTTAACATTTAAATATGTATTATTTATAGTGATGAGCAAATTTGTTCACAAAATGATCGCCAAACATAAATTCTGTGTGACGAGCGTCAGCTTAAGCTGAGTCGTTTTTCTTCTGAATGAGTGGACCCTCTGGGCTGTGGCACCCACCCACCTAGGGTGAGCTGACCTAGACCTAGTGAGAATCCACCCCCTATACAGGGAGTGTCAGGGGCAAGACCAAGGGGGTGAGCCACCACTGCAGCTGGACCAGACGGCCGGCTCAGGGAAACAAGACAAGGAGAGACAAGACGATAGTTCAAAGTAACTTCATTAAGGAACACTTCAGGGTCAAACAGGTACCAAACATAAACACACAGGGAACACATAGCAAAGTACGTGCAGGGGCACGCCGAGGTCCAAGGCATGGTACGTGCAGATGGTAGGCGGGCAACGATCATCCGGGACATCAGACTCTGTAGTTCTGTAGGTGATTGTCAGGATCCGGACATCCGACAGTATACCAGGGTTCCATGCAAGGAGACAAGACAAGGTTAGCGACATGATGTGTGTCAATGAACACGCCCAGGTAAGGTTCACAGGACGGAGGCCTGCGCATGCCAAGGGGAATGCCAGGGACAGGTACAAGGACGGAGGCCTGCGCATGCAGAGGGCACGCCAGGGAGAGGCACAAGGACTGTGGCCTGCGCATGCAAGGACACGCCAGGGACAGAGTACAAGGACGGAGGCCTGCGCGTGCAGAGGGCACGCCAGGGAGAGGCACAGGGACTGTGGCCTGCGCATGCCAGGAGACATGCCAGGGACACAGACAAGACAGGGTTCAGAGCAGAGCAAAGAGAAAAAGACTTTGTGCAAGAGTAGCACAAAAAGGCACAGTGCGAAAACCAGCATGCGTGCAAGGTAGCACAGAAACCACGGCTGGGGCACCGGCAGGCGGTACCAACGGTTGCATAAGCAGGCAGGCACGACTTAGAGGTGGCACAGCTGCGGCTCACACAGCCGGTAACCACTATAGCACTGGACGGCGGGCACGGCTGAGGCACACAGGCGAGCACGACTAGAGGCGGCACGGCTGAGGCACAACAGGCAGGCACAGAGCGACCAGGCACGTGCACGAGGGCACGGAGCAACAAGGCAGGGCTAGGCAAAGGTACAGGACAGAGACGCATGCGAAACAGCACGGCAAAGCCTAGTACGAAAAGTGCAAGGGCGCACGAAACATCAGAGACTGAGACCATAGGGAGGAACAAGGCAGAGCAAGGCTAGGTACGGAATAAGGCATAGCAAAAACAGGCAAGGCAAAGCAAGGCATGGACAAACATGGCACGAAGGACAAACACTAGACAAAGCACGAGACAAGAGATGGAATACGAGCACGGAGCGTGTGCAGAGACGCACGACAGAGCAGAGTGCAAGGGCAAAGAATAGAGGGAGCGACCCAGCAGACCAAGCAGCCATGCAGGGAAGCACCACAATACTCAGGTCCTGAGCATAGGAAGGGGCGGTCTGATATAGGGCATAGCACCTCCACTTCCGGGTCAGGACCAGGGAAGAACTTCCAGTTCAGATCCTCCAGGATAACAAGGAGCAGTCACATGATCAGGATTTCAGACATGCAGGGATGATTGCAGAACCAGTGCTGAAACCTAGGCAGGTCACATGATCAGAATTCCAGACATTCAGAGACAAATGCAGAACCAGCCTCTGCTGGAACATAGGAAGGACACATGATCAGGGGTTCTAGACATGACGAGACGATCACAGAAGGCAGAGCAGAAATGCAGGCATCCCGCAGCTCAACAGTCATGAGGTGAGTGTGCACACTGCTCTAGGGAACATGCAGGATAGCAAACATGAGATGTGCGTGCACACCGCTCCAGGGGTCATGAGGCAAAACAGACATGGGGGACATGACAGACATGGCGAGCATGACATTCAGCACTAATATGGCACATTCGGATTTGTGATCGGAAACATGATAAAATCTGAAAAAATCGATAACATTAATTAAAAAGTGCGAGAAAATATTTGCATTGCCACAAAAGTATTTTCAGCACTTTAGCAACAATAATGGTGGTTTATCATGAGCATTTGGCACGTGTTTGATGAGGGGAGGGGGTTTGCAGAGCTCAGAGGAGCGGCATTCTTGTAAATAGTCATTTTTTTTCTAACTTTATGTGTGCACATTGTGGCCTGCCAATCAGGGCGCAGGAAACACCCACAATGTCCTGACATAACGGCTTGTATCATTGGCTGCTGAAATCACATGTCCCTCTACATCTTGTTTTAGCGCCATTTTGACACTGTAACAGCGCAGAGTCTGCTCTTGACGCTGGCACTGTTACCAGCAAGATTTTGGCTAGTTAGTCACGCAATTGTACATCAGTCAGATAGTGTAGCTAGCTACTGTCCAGTATGGCTGTTAAATTTACCTTCCAGCATTATTTTTGCCCATTACTGAGGTCCACAAACAAAACCAGCAGGGAACATGTCCTACAAGAGTGTTGCGCACTGCTTCTATAGTGCTCCATGCACAAGTATAGCATTCTAAATAATATTCTTTCATAGCTAAATGTGAAACAGCCTGCTGTATCCCACCTTGTCATGTTGTAGCGGTGATATGAACCTGTTTGCAGACCTAACGCACATTAAAAAAAATTATGTTTTCTTTTACTGAATGTGATACAGCCCGCTTTATCACACATTGTCATGTTGTGGCGGTGATATGAACCTGTATGCAGACCTCACGTGCATTAAAAAAATTATATTTTCTGTTGCTGAATGTGATACAGCCCGCTTTATCCCACATAGTCATGTTGTGGTGGTGATATGGATCTGTGTGCAGACTTAACGTGCAGTAAAAAAAATTATATTTTCTGTTGCTGAATGCGATACAGCCTGCCATATCCCATATTGTCATGTTGTAGCGGTGATATGAACCTGTTTGCAGACCTAACGCACATTAAAAAAATTATAATATTTTTTGTTGCTGAATGTGATACAGCCTGCCGTATCCTATGTTGTCATTTTGTGGTGGTGATATGAAGCTGTCTGCAGACCTCAAGCACATTAAAATATTTATGTTTTTCTGTTGACAAATATGATACAGCCCGCTATAGGAAACGTTTTCATTTAGTGGCTTTGAAATTGTACTGTGTGCAGAGCTGTTGCAGATTAAAATTAATTTATTTTATTTTTTTACAAACATGATACAGTAGCCGAGATCTGAGTTTGAAATTGTTTTGAGCCTATCTTCTAGATTATGTGCATCTTTGGCATCCATTTCTCACAGGCATCTTTTGTACCTACCTTGGGTCATCTGTTACACCTATCTCCTGACGTACATCAAGCTCTCTCTGGTAATTGGTGTTGGGTAAATGAGTAATCGTTGTAGGCTGGATCCTGGATCTCATATTTCCAATAGCCGCCCTGTAATTGATCCTGTTGTACATTGCCATTTTCGCACATTGTCATGGCCCTTTTTCTGATCAGTTCATGTAACGACACGTCGACCATATTTCTCCAGCAAGCCTGCACCTTACCAGCAGCAACTGTAGAAAAGAGGGCATTTCAATGCCACGGACAATCTTCTAGATTATACAGGCCTCATCCACAGTAAAAAAAAATATTGTATGTTACTAACCAAATACAGAAGGGGAGATCTCAGTTTGAAATTGGTTTAAGCATCTTGTCAATGTTATACAGGCCTTATCGACAGGTCCCCAAAAGAATTATTATGTTGCTAACGTCAAACATTAGGGGACATGCCATTTTCAGGCTCTGTTTGTTGCATCTACTCAATGTTATACAGGCCCAAAAAAATTCTTCTGTTACTAACGTCATACAGTAGGGGACATCTCACTTTAAATTGTTTGGAGCATCTAGTCAATGTTATAAAGGCCTTATTGACAGGTCAAAAAAATTCTTCAGTTACTAATGTCAAGCAGTAGGGAACATCTCACTTTGAAATTGTTTGGAGCATCTAGTCAATGTTATACGGGCCTTATCGACAGGCAAAAAAAAAATTTCTGTTGCTAACATCATACAGTAGGGGACATGTCACTTTGAAATTGCTTGTAGCATTTAGTCAATGTTATACAGGCCTTATCAACAGGCCCAAAAAAATTCTATTAGTAACCTCAAACAGTAAGGGACATCTCACTTTGAAATTGTTTGGAACATCTAGTCAATTTTAAACAGGGCTCATTGACAGGCCCCCCAAAAATTCTTCTCTTACTAACATCATACAATAGGAGACTTGTCACTTTGAAATTGTTTGGAGCATCTAGTCAATGTTATACAGGCCTTATCAACAGGTCCAAAAAAATTATTCTTTTACTAACATCATATAGTAGGGGACATCTCACTTTGAAATTGTTTGGAGCATCTAGTCAATGTTATACAGGCCTCATCGGCAGGCCCAAAAAAATTCTTCTGTTACTAACGTCATACAGTAGGGGACATCTCACTTTGAAATTGTTTGGAGCATCTAGTCAATGTTATACAGGCCTTATCGACAGGCCCCCAAAAATTATTCTGTTACTAACTTCAAACAGAAGGGGACATCTCACTTTGAAATTGTTTGGAGCATCTAGTCAATGTTATACAGCTGTGCTCAAAAGTTTACATATCCCAACAGAATTTTTGCTTTCTTGCCCATTTTTTAGAGAATAATAATGATAACACCAAAACTTTTTCTCCACTCATGGTTAGTGGTTGGGTGATGCCATTTATTGTCAAACTACTGTGTTTTCTCTTTTTAACTCATAATGACAACCAAAAACATCCAAATGATCCTGATCAAAAGTTTCCTTACCCTTTTAATTTTGGACTGATAACATGCACAGAAGTTGACACAAATGGGTTTGACTGGCTACTAAAGGTAACATCCTCACCTGTGACCTGTTTGCTTGTAATCAGTGTGTGTGCTTAAAAGCTGAGTGAGTTTCTGGGATCCAGACAGACTCTTGCATCTTTCATCCAGCCACTGATGTTTCTGGATTGTGACTCATGGGGAAAGCAAAAGAATTGTCAATGGATATACTGGAAAAGGTAGTTGAACTGTATAAAACAGGAAAGGGATACAAAAAGATATCCAAGGAATTGATAATGCCAGTCAGCAGCATTCAAACTTTGACTAACAAATGGAAAATCAGGGGCTCTGTAAAAACAAAACCATGGTCAGGTAGACCAACACAAATTTCATCCACAGCTGCCAGGAAAATTGCTTGGGATGCAAAGAAAAACTCACAAATAATATCAGCTGAAATACTGGACTTTCTGAAAGCTAGCGGTGTGGCTGTTTCAAGATGCACAATAAGGAGACACTAGAAGAAAAATGGGCTGCATTGTCGATTCACCAGAAGAAAGCAATTACTGCGCAAATGCGACAAAGTATCTCACCTACAATACACAAAACAGCAAAGATACAAGCCTCAAAACTTCTGGAACAAGGTAATTTGGAGTGATGAGACCAAAATTGAACTTTTTTTGCCACAACCATAAATGTTACATTTGGAGAGAGGTCAACAAGGCCAATGTTGAAAGGAACACCATTCCTACTTTAAAGCATGGAGGTGGATCGCTGATGTTTTGGGGATGTGTGAGCTACATAACATAGTTTTGAAGGATGAAGGAAGACCTTATGTCCATAGGAAAAGAAAACTTGGTCAAAGTTGAAACAAAGATGAAAGCAGAACGTTTTCAGCAAATACTGGAGGCAAATTTGCAATCATCAGCCCGGAAGCTGAACATGGGACTTACGTGGACGTTCCAACATGACAATGATCCAAAACACAAGGCCAAGTCAAACTGTCATTGGTGGCAGCAGAACAAACTGAAGGTTCTGGAGTGGCCAGCTCAGTCTCCTGACCTCAATATCATTGAGCAACTCTGGGGAAATCTCAAGCGCGCAGTTCATGCTAGATAGCCCTGGAATTTACAGGAATTGGAGGCTTTTTTGTCAAGAAGAGTGGACAGCTTTACATCTGAGAAAATAAAGAACCTCATCAACAACCACCACAAAGGACTTCAAGCTGTCATTGATGTTAGAGGGGGCAATACAATGTTTTAAGAAATGGGGTATGTAAACTTTTGACCAGGGTCATTTGGATGTTTTGGGTTATCATTATGATTTAAAAATAGAAAACACAGTAGTTTGACAATAAATGGCTTCACCTAACCACTAACCATGAGTCGAGAAAAAGGTTTGGTGTTATCATTCATATTCTCTGATAAAAGGCCAAGAAAGCAAAAATTCTGCCCGGGTAAGTAAACTTTTGAGCACAACTGTACAGGCCTCATGGACAGGCCCAAAAAACTTCTTCTGTTACTAATGTCATACAGTAGGGGACATCTTACTT
Source organism: Dendrobates tinctorius (assembly GCF_039654945.1). Classification (NCBI taxonomy): domain Eukaryota; kingdom Metazoa; phylum Chordata; class Amphibia; order Anura; family Dendrobatidae; genus Dendrobates; species Dendrobates tinctorius. The sequence continues at coordinate 52,807,218 of NW_027361829.1, forward strand.
TGAAATTGTTTGGAGCATCTAGTCAATGTTATACAGGCCTTATCAACAGGCCCCAAAAACTTATTCTGTTACTAACGTCATATAGTAGGGGACATCTCAGTTTGAAATTTTTTGGAGCAGATCTTCTTTGTCATGCAGGCCTCATCGACACTGAAACAATTCTTTCTGCTGTGAGCAACGTGTTTAATCACACTATATTTCACCTTCTAATTTTGTGCCGCTGAAAATCAGCTGCTTGCAGAGGTTGTGCAGAGTAAAAAATTTATTTTTAGTTGCTAATAGTGTGCTCCTAGCACACTATCTGAGCAACATGACTGGGAAAAAGTGAGGCCGTGGAGAAAAAGGGATTAGTCTTGGTGTTCGAGGTGTATGTAGGGTAGGTGTTAATGTTTCTGAAAGCACTAGTTAGCCACTAACGTGACATCCTATCCAAAGACAACTGACAACTTTTGTCACTGGATGTTGTAGTTTTTAGCGTGCTGCATTGTTCTTGTGTAATTGCAGTCTCTGATATCTTTAGTGGGGCTTAAATGCCTGCCGTTGCTGCTGCTGGAGATGTTAACAATAATTTGTGGAAATGTGAGCAGTCCTGCTTGTGAGTCCATCTGCTGGGTTGGGTGTAGTGGAAGACCTGTCTGTCCCTATTATACTATTTCTACTGTGGTAGAATTGATGCCACTTTGCTACTGTCTGACACTAATTTTTGTAAATGTGTAGATTTCGTGTTGAATCTCCTTAATGTGTGTTTCCTGTAGCAGTAGGCCTCCGATACCGGCAGTCCTCCACTGTCTTTGAGTCAACTATCCGTGTTACTATCCTTACATTTTTTTGACAATAGTAAATTACGAAACTGATATGCTGCAGATATTGCTGCAAGAAGACACTAATGGGTCAGTCTCTTTCATGAGTTCCAACTCTTCAGGGTGTTGGTGGTGGTATAGCACTCAAGCTTTCTTCCTCCATCCCATACTAACAACCACGGGCAACATAGAGGTAATCATTATCATCTTCGTCTCCTAACTGTTGCACGTCCATCACCTCTTCCTTCTCGTCCTTTTTATGGTCCTTCTCCATTTGTTCCTCCCATGTCAAATGTCTGAGAGATGGCAGACCTGAACTTATAGATATTGTTAACCCTAAAGGTATCTTCCTCTGCTTCCTCCTCTTCCCCCAGGACCACCAAAACCACCTGCTCACCCACACTATTTAAAGTGTGCTCCAGCATGTAGATGACAGTAATTGGGATGCTGATGATGGCATCATCACCTCTAACCATCTTAGTAGCCATTAAGAAAATGTACAGATGGGTGCAGAGGTCCTTCATCTGTATCCAGTATGCAAGTCTGAATTGCACCACGTCCGTACTGCTTTGCCCCAGGCTAGAAAAAATGTCATCCTGCACCAGATCTCAGTGCTGCTGCCACAGTTTCTGCAACATGCGCAGAGATTAATTCCACAGTGTGGTCATATAGCATATCAACCGGTTAACCAGTAGTCCTAAAGATCTCTATACCAACTGAAGTGGAATAGTGGAAGTCAGCATGATAGTGGTTTCTGGAGCAGCACATACACACTGGAACAGTGGCGGAGGAATTGCTGTACCATCAGGTTGAGGATGCGAATCATGTAAAACACGTATGTAAAGTTAACCGGCGTAGGGCCACCACCAGATTTGCACCATTATCGCACATAGCCTTCCCTGGCTCCAAGTTAAGTTCACACAGCTATTGCTCAAACTCGGCATGGATAGCTGTCCACAACTGTTGATCTGTATGACTGCGATCTCCAAGGCATATTATTGTAAACACTGCCTGATTACGGTGAGTCCTGGCTGTGCAGTACGGAGGTTGGGGAGGGATTCTCTCTGCAGTGATGGAACGTGTGTTTAATTAAAGCAGGAGTTGAGGGCACAGGTGGAGGCTCTAGAGGAGGTGGAGGAGGCAGAAGCACTGAAGGAACTGTTACATACAGAGGTTTGTTCCGCAAGTCCTGGCAATTCCAAGACTTGGCGTCTAGTGACACCTTGGTGTCTACTGCTTTATTTCTTCATACCCTGGTGTGTACTAGTTTAGTTCTCCAACCCAAGCTATTTAGTAGTTTAGTTCTCCAACACCTGTTGTCTATTAGTTTAGTTATCCATTGTATGGTGTGTAGTGGTTTAGCTCTACAACACTAGCTGTGTAGTAGTTTAGTTCTCTAATCCCTGTTGTCTATTAATTTAGGTCTCCATGTTCTGGTGTTAATTTGTTAAGTTCTGCAATCATAGCTGTTTAGTAGTTTAGTTCTCCAATCCCTGTGGTCTAGTAGTTTAGTTATTCATCTTATGGTGTGTAGTGATTTATTTCTCCATCCCCAAATGCCCTGCAAGCCTTGGAGATTGCATGACTTGTGGAGCAGCCCCTTCCTCGACTGCCCCTACAGCCACCAGAGTCACCCAGTGCCCAGTCATCTAGCTGTAACTCGACTGTCCATCCTTGCGTGTCCAGGCGTCATTGTTAAAACGCACCCTGGCAGACTTTCAAGGAACAGGTGATGTTGTCTGTGACTTGTTGCTGTAGCGCAGTCACATCTTTCTTACAGAAGTAATGGTGAATGGGCAACTGGTACTGGGGGGACTGTGACGGCCATCAGCTTTCAGAAACCGTCTGTATCCATAAGGTGTAAATGCTGCACTTCCATGGCCATCAGATTGGAGTGGCCTTGCAATAATCACAAGGATCACAGGCCATGAGTCATACAGAAAACAAGCGCTGTCATCTTAGTAGCGAATAGCTCTCAGCTGGCCGATATCGTCTAGACAATGACACGATTGGGCGACGAATCATCTGAGAAGGCCGCAGGCTGTTCACAATAATTATTTCTCAGAAAAGTAATAGTGAGCGTATGGCTTATCGACATCCACATTATAACACATGGAATATGCGTATATCCTGCTGTACGATCACTGCTAACTCCACGATAACCCTACACTCCTCACTTCCAACAACAATCCTGTTTTTAACTCAATAAATAAATGCAGGCCGATTGGATGCCATTCTTCTTTTCAGGTTCACACGATCAGAGTATTCTATCCCCTCTTTCTCAGAGTAGCAGTCATATACTGGCCCCCAGGCTCACTCATCCACTTCCTTGACCACTTTTATGCGTTGCGGCCACATTTCATGTCCTCAAAACTGACAACCCTTATCCTGGGAGACTTCAATATCTCCACCTCCCCAACTGCATCCCAGCTTCTATCTTTAGCCAATTCTTGTGGCCTCTCACAACTTCCAAACTCTGAGACACACAAAGACGGTAACACCCCGGATCTGGACTTTGTCGTGTTCAGATCAATCTTCCACCTAGATGACTCACCTCTTACCCTTTGTCCCCAATGAAACTAGGAATATAACCACAACATAGATATTTTTAGGTGCTCTATCATGTTCCCTAATCCAAGTCCTTTCTATATATACTTTATATACATACTGTGTGCATATATAAATATATATAACTTATTCTCTACTTCTCTGAAGGTAATTCACCATCAAACTCAACCATATCTAAAGGGCTCATGCAGCCTTTATCTACCCCTCATTTCCTCAAGATGGTTGTGGAGCGCCCCACGGGGCCAGGGGGTACTCGGTACCGGGCCCGTAGACTTCCATGGGGGACGGTGTCACAGAGGCGGCGACCCGGTCCGTGGCCCAGAGGCGTCCAGTAATTAAAATAGGGGAAAGTTGTGTGGTATTTATATGGTACAAATAAAGATAATGTTTACAGATGGTGAAATACGTGACACCACCTGTGGTATTCTGGTCAGAGGTGACCAGCGCTGCGGTGTTGTTTCTCTGGGATGGATGTTGGGCGCAGCTATGATGTTGTAGCCCTCCACAGGTAGGGCTGTAGTCCCAGGGAAAAGATGTTAAATAAATAGTAAAAATGGCTGTAAACGTTGGGGTACAGATAAATGAGAGAAAGACATAGAGAGGTGCAGTTTCTTAGCCTTTTACTGGTAATAGGTTGCAGTCCGGAGTACCACATACAGGTGATGGAATGAGTCCGGCTCGCCTGGAAGCATTTAGGGGATCCACCTTGCCAGGTGGGGATTTAGGACCTTCCTTTCTGTGCTGTGTGTGGGTCTCCGCTGTATATAACTATGCTGCGACCCTCTATTTGTGATGGTTTCACTAACCTGTATGCCTGCCAGCGTGAGCCTATTCCACGGGTACCATCCTTTTCACCATCAGCCCCGGGCTCCTTATCTGCTGACGTGCCCTCAGGTGTTCAGGAATTTACAATCTCCTGTACTTTCAGATTCGGCTATCAGGGCGTACAGCTCCTGTCAGCCTAGGACTCTGATGTCCCTTTTCTCTTTATTAGCCCTTCACTCAGGGGTCTGCTATATGCAGTATTTTAGCTTCCCTAGAGTCTCTCAGTCTCTGCTCTTGTCCTTTCCCTCTTCACAGATCAGCTCTGCCAATCTTTATCTGACAGGATCTTCCAGAAAGATCTCTTTACCTCACCTCCTCACGTTGTAACTGTCATTATCATTTCTCCTCACAGCTCACAGCTGTTTCGTTTCCATGACAACCCCCTCAACTGATTTCTGACTCACCAACCCCCTTTGCTGGCCAGAATTTATAAGGCAGCTTCCTTTTCTGACCTGCAACAGGAATTGTGATTTTTAATCTATGCTGCCTAGCATGGGGGTCCCTTTTCTGCCTCCAGTCCTTACGCTGCTGTCCAGGAAATGTCTTTGTGCTTGTACCTGGAGTTTGGTTGGTCGGAACCACTTTAGCCCACTTTGTGTGTCGTCCCTGGGCGTGGCTACAGGGCACTCTTTAGATGGGCCTGTTTTTCGCCACGCTGGTGGCTTATTTCCAAGGCTTTTTTGGAGTGACTATTTACAAATACAGTTCTGACCACATCTAGTCCTGTGGTCCAATTGTCCTTTAACTGGTTATTGCAAATACTTTAAGAAAGGTTCTTACAGTAAGTCTCTGTAGGCTCTCATGCTTAACGGTTACTACTATACATTCTTATTACTTTATTTACATTACGTAATCTCTGTAATGGGCAGGGATTTGACCTCTAGTACTACGAGTGGATCTACGCAGTATAGGTATTTCTGATGACCTGACCTGTTCTCTGATGTCTACTGCTAGTGCACTAGTCACTACGCTATAAATAGACTTGTGTAAGATAGGTATTCTAGACTGCCTTCTCTCTACTCCTAGACTCACCATGAGATTGTCAGATTCGCTGATAGCAGGGGACAGAATTCCGCATTCCTCTGCAGATGTGGTATCTGTTACTGGAGCCATTTCACTTAGAGTCTCTACTTCATCTGGTGCAGTAGGCTGATGAAAGGTTAGTACTGGTACTACTATTGCCTGATTTACTTGTGTCCACGTCCAAGGAAATTCTCCAAGTATGGTTTCAATCTTTTCTTCCAACTCTACTATGGGTTGTGGAGTGTGTTGGACTTCTTTTTTGTCCTTCAATTGATCAGGGCACATCTTTAGATGATCTCTTGAGACTGCTTCGAAGGTTTCTCCTCCATCTTTGCTGATGATACTGTACATACTTTGGTGTTATTAAAGTCTGAAGGTATCACGGTGTATGGCTCTGCTTCCCACTGGTCATCTAGTTTGTGAACACGTCTCTTTCTTTTTAGTACTTGTTCTCCTGGTGTGAAGGGAACTGCAGGGGCGTGTTGGTTGTAATTTCTTTCTTGTCTCTGTCTTGCTTGGGACAAACTTATCTCCACACATTCTTGTACTTCGTGGTATTGTTGTTGCCGCTCTTTATTCCAGTCTGCATCTGGTGATGTTGTCTCCGGTGTTAAGACTCCCATGTCTAAATCAATGGGTAACTTGCCAGGTCTTGCTCTCATCAGGTAGGCCAGAGTGAAATTTGTTGAGTTTACCGGTACATGATTATATAGATCTATCAGATCTGGCAACTTCTCTGGCCACTGGTTTCGTTCTTCCAGAGGTAAGGTCTTCAATAAGTCAATGACCACTTGGTTCATATTCTCACACATGCCAATTGTCTGTGGATGGTACGGCATCGTTCTGATTTTCTTGCAACCGTACATGTTGTCTCGTCGGCGGTGGTGACTGCCGCCGTTCAAGCAGCGGCGGGGCCCGCCGCCACCTGTACTCACCTGACCTCAGCTCGCCACGCTGTGTCCGCCTCCTCCTCGCTCCCGTCCTCCCAGCGCATGGTGGTCTCGTGCACTCGCTCTAGGTCGCGGGCGCGCCCTCTGCAGGTTCCTTAACCAGGTATTGGCAGCCTACCTGTGTCACTTTTCTAACGCCCATCAAGACAACTGGGTGTCCCTCCTGCCGTGGGCAGAGTTCGCCCATAACAACAATCCTAATGAGTCCACCACTAAAACGCCATTCTTCGTGGTTTCTGGCCATAATCCTGGTGTTCTGCTACCTCTCTCCATGCCTTCTGGTGTTACCGCAACGGATGCGCTTTCTTCCGAGTTTTCTCAAGTCTGGAGGGAGACCAGAGAGGCACTTGAAAAATCCAGTATCCGGATTAAGAGACATGCTGACAAGAGACGCAGGGACCTTCCGCCATTCCAACCTGGCGACAAAGTCTGGCTGTTAACTAAGCATATCCTCCTAAAGATTCCCTCTTACAAACTGGGTCCATGGTACATTGGTCCATTTGAGGTCCTTGGATGCATTAACAACGTGGCTTATAAATTGAGGTTGCCGGCTTCACTCCGGGTCCCTAACGCCTTCCATGTCTCGCTCCTTAAACCTGGTGTTCTTAAATCGGTGTCGCCCGGTACCACCTCCTTCCCCTCAGCCAGTAGGGGCCGATAACATCTTTGAGGTAAGAGATATTTTAGCCATGAAAAGAGTTCGTGGGCGAACCTTCTTCCTTATCGATTGGAAGGGTTTTGGTCCTGAGGAGAGGACTTGGGAACCTAGAGAAAATGTTAATGCTCCTCTTCTTTTAAGGAAGTTTTTGACCAACCTCAGGAGGGGGAGACGTAAAGGGGGGGTACTGTCACGTCGGCGGCGGTGACCGCCACCGCCTGTACTCACCTGCCCTCAGCTCACCACGCTGTGTCTGCCTCCTCCTCGCTCCCATCCTCCCAGCAAGTGGTGGTCACGTGCACTCGCTCTAGGTCGCGGGCGAGCGCTCTGCAGGTTCCTTAACCCTGCAGCGCCCACCCAGAGGTCTGGCCGCCCAATCAGACTGCAGCACGTGCTATATCAGGCATCTCCAAGATGGTGGAGACGCTTGATTATCGTGTGTTGTACCTTGGGGTACTCTGGCCAAGTTGTAGGGGTTCATTCATGCAGCTCTCTCTGTATTCCTGCCTTGCCTCAGTCCTGTACTCCTTTTTCAGTTCTGCACTCCATCCTGTACTCCTTGTTCAGTTCTGTACTCCGTCCTGTACTCCATCCCCCGTCCTGCACTGCGTACCCAGTCCTGCACTTCGCACTCAGTCCCGTACTCCTGTATTCCGTCCTGTACTCCGTTCTCAGTCCTGCATCCCATGCTCAGTCCTGTACTCCGTCCTCCGTCCTATACTTCCTACTCAGTCCTGCACTCCGCACTCAGTCCCATACTCCTCACTCAGTCCTGTACTCCGCCCCGTGTGCCTGACCCGTCCTGTATCTCTGGTTTGTCTTGTGCGCTGGTTCCGCCAGTCCCTCTCTGGTCCTTTGAGCCGCCCCTCTTGGTTCTAGCTGTCGCGGTATCTGTCTTCTGAGGGTCTGCCCCTAACGGTCCCTGTATAGGGGTCGGCTTCACCTGGCGCGCTCGCCCCCGGGAGCTCTAGTTCCGCGACCCAGAGGGTCCACTTCTCGGACGTTACCTTCCTGGTCGTCACACATGTTATAGAACTCCTGGAACACTTCTGCCTCAAAGGCTAGACCTTGGTCGGTGAGCACTTGTTCAGGGTATCCGTGCGGTCGACAAAAGTGCTGCTGAAATGCCTTGGCTGCTGTCTTCGCTGTTTGGTCTTTAACAGGTACGACTACCAAGAACCTCGTGTAATGGTCACCGATGGTCAAAGCATAGGTGTAGGCATTCCTACTCGAAGTTAACTTCACGTAATCCAAGGCTACTAGTTCAAGCGGCTGTTTTGTGATGATCGGCTGCAATAGGGCTCGCTGGCTGTTTCGGTCTTTTCTGCACAGGTTGCATGGGCCACATTCTCGGCACCACTTCTCAATGGAACTCCTCATGCCAACCCAGTAGAACCTTTCACGAAGTAGAATTTCCAACTTCTTCCAACCGAAGTGTCCTGCTCCATTGTGGTACGCCTCTAAGACTATTGGCGCATCCCTCTTCAGGACTACCACCTGCCAGGCGAGTTCGTGTGCGCGCGAGTTGATGTTCCTCCGACACAGTTTACCCTCGTAGATGAACAGCTTGCCTCTCTCCTTCCATAGCTGCTGTGCTTCCTGTGGGTCATCTTGACCAGGGTGTGCATCAGCTTCTGCAAGCCACTCCATTACGAGGTGAACAGCTGTGTCACTGTCTTGTGTCGCTGTCCACTTATGATGGGGTAATGGATTCAGCATTACCTCTCGTATGACAAAGCGCTTATTCCTCACTCCTTGAGAGCACTGGGTTGTAATTGGACGGTGGATGGCTGGTAACTCGATTTCTTTGAGTTCTTTTGGATCTTCTCCCCCGTCTGGTAAATTGGGCATCCTGGACAACGCATCCGCATTAGCATTCTTATGTCCTGCTCTGTACTTGATGGTGAACTCGTAGTTGGACAGCCGGGCCATCCATCGCTGCTCAAGTGCCCTGAGCTTTGCCATTTCAAGGTGGGATAGCCTGTTATTGTCCGTGTAGATGGTGAACTTTGCGGAAGCCAAGTAGTGCTTGAAACGTTCTGTTACCGCCCAGACTATGGCGAGGAACTCCAGCATAAAGGAACTATAGTTGTTGGGGTTCCTCTCAGTGGGACGAAGCTTCCTGCTGGCGTAGGTAATCACTCTCTCTCTGCTCCCAATCCCACGTTGCTGGCGTCAGTGCTAAGTACAAATGGTTGGTCATAGTCAGGGTAGTCCAGGACCTCATCTCCTGTGAGGGCCAATTTCAACTTGGTGAAGGACTCTTCTATCCCTTTGTTCCACTCGAACGGAAGATTTTTGTTCTAGGCCTTCTTGGATTGGTCCACTAGAAGATCTTGCAGCGGTGCTGCTATCTTAGTGAAGTTCTTGATAAATCTTCGGTAGTAGCCTACTAACCCAAGAAATTGCCACACTTCATGGATAGTGCTGGGTCTTTTCCAGTCCCTGATAATGGTGACTTTGTCAGGATCAGGTGCCACACCTTCCGCGCTCACCACATGGCCTAGGTACTGCACCTTGGGTTTCAAAAGGTGACATTTGGATGGTTTTATTTTCAGGCCAAAGTTTGACAGGGCTTCGAATACCTCGGCTATGTGCTTCAAATGGTCTTCATAGGTTTTGGAGAAAACGATGATGTCATCCAGGTACAGCAGAACGGTTTCAAAGTTTTTATGTCCAAGGCAGCATTCCATTAACCGCTGAAATGTTCCTGGTGCATTGCTGAGCCCGAACAGCATGTAGTTTAACTCGCAGAGGCCCATTGGTGTTGTAAACGCTGTCTTCTCTTTGTCTGCCTCTGCCACAGGAACCTGCCAATACCCACTGGTGAGATTTAAGGTAATGAAATAATTAGCAGTTCTCAGTGCAGCTAGTGATTCCTCAATTCTAGGCAATGGGTACGCATCTTTATGTGTAATGCTGTTAACCCGCCTGTAGTCTACACACATCCTCATTGTACCATCTTTCTTCTTAACGAGGACTAATGGAGCTGCCCAGGGGCTACAACTATCTCTGATTACCCCAGCCTCCTTCATGTCTCGTAACATTGGCACATTGGTAGTGTGCTGGGGGTACAGGCTGGTGTCTCTCTTTAATGGGTGGATGATCTCTGGTGGGGATATGATGTTGAACCCCTTTTGCCTGCCCAAAATCTAGAGGATGCTTGCTGAAGACCCGTTCAAATTCTCGAGCCACCCGGTAAGCCCCATGCTTTTGGTGTGAAGGGGTGGAGTCAGTGCCTACGTGTAGTTGCTGACACCAATCCTCCTGCTGCCCTTCAGAGCCATTCTCTTCCACCTTGTCAGACGGAATCAAGGCTTCTAGTGTCTCGATTGCATTGTTACTGACAGTGAACAATTTTGCAAGGGTGGCATACCGGGGTAACTGAACCTCTCTCTCCCCACAATTTAAGATTCGTATTGGTACTCTCCCCTTGCGGACATCAACTACCCCTCTGGCTGTCAGGATAGTGGGCCTACTATCAGAATACATGGGTTCTACCAGGGCTTGGTAATATTGACCCCTTAGGCCTATTGCTGCCCGACACCAAATTAACATTTCACGTCTGGGAGGTATTGCAATGGGGAAAGGATCACTTACTCTGACACTGCCGATTTCTCCACCAGACAGCTCTACCTGTTGTCTCTTCATCAGGGCTCTGATCTCCTTTTGCAAGACCCGTTGCTGACTGGAGCTGGTGGTCTCGGCTACCTGTTGGAACAAAACAATAATTTCTCCAAGACAATTTTCAATTACATTAGTGCCTAATGTGATCATAGGATGGCATTCTTGTTTGTCAATATCTACTATTATCAAACCTTGCGATTGCAATTCTACTCGTCCAATCTTGATGGTCACCTCTTTATATCCCATCTGAGGCAAGGGCTGACCATTGCTGGCAAAAATGGTAAGGTCTTTATCTGGGCTATGAGTAATGTCTGAATCTGCCCAGTACTGCTTAAAAAGAACATATGGTATCGTTGTCACCTGGGAGCCAGTGTCCAGTAAAGCGTTCATCGCAAACCGTCAATCACAACAGGCAAGACTGGTCGTCCTCCTACGTACTTGTCTCGCCAATTTGGTGGGCCTGTTCGTCTTACTCCTGAGGGTTGGCCCTTTGCCCCAGGGGTTGCTTGTTTAAATGACAGTATCTTGCTAGGTGTCCTGCCTTGTTGCAGCGGCGACAGATGGGCTGTCGGTCCTCGTCGTAACGATCGCTGTCTCTCCCTCTGGTCGGCGGGATCCTCTTCTGCTGTCGCCACGGGACGTCTTCTGGACTGGAGGCCAGCTGGATCTTCTTCTTTGGAATCACTTGCAGGGACTGCACAGTTTTTGTGAGTGTAGCCACACTTTTAGATAGTTCCTTGACTTGGAGACGTAAGTCTGCAGCAGAATCCTTATCTTGGGAAAGCTTGTCAGTCTCAATAGGGGTCTTTGGAAAGGATGCTGTCTCCTGCTGGTCTGTAATTGCAGGATGCTTAGAGGGCTCTGTGCTGCTAGGGTTCGGTTCACGCAGCACTCTGATGGCTCTATCCTTAAAGTGTGCAAAATTCCATTTCAGGATTTTGTAGGGCCATTATGCGCAGCTGTGTCCTTTGATTGTTTGACTGGAGTCCCTCTATGAACTGTTCTGTTAGTAATCTATCTTCATCTTGCACGCACTCAGGGTCAACCTGCTTTACAGGCCGTAGTGCCTCCTGAAGATTAAGGGCATAGTCCCATATACTGTGCTGCACTCTCTGTTTGCACCCAAACAATCTCATTTTTATCTCTGTTGCAGTGCGGGTATCAAAAGTGTCTTTCAGCATGGCTAATACTTGTTTGACAGTTCTTTTATCAGTGTCCGGCCAGGACTTTACTTCCCTCTGAGTCGCACCAGTTAACTGGCCAATGAGGATACTGACTTTTGACTCTCTGACAGAGGGTACACTTTGAACAAATTACATAGTCTTTCTTTAAAATCACTCAGGGTGTGCGACTCCCCTGAGTACTGAGGTAACCAGGCCGCTCCTGGTATATATGGCATTGATAGCGGCATTATGGAGGCTGTGGCTGCGACCACTGCTGAATCTTCACCTGCGTTGAGCATTTTCTTCCTGTTTTTCACTTGCTCACTAACGTCAGAGCACGGGCAGGGGCTTCGCGTCGTGCTTTATTTCTGACTCTGTTCACAATTGCACGTCCCTCTGTGCTCGCACACACTGTGTGTCACAATTTTGGCAGTTATTTGAAAGCTCAGTAAAGTCTTTAGCACACAATTTAATGAAGTCTATGGCACACAGTACCCAGCTTTGCCAGGCTCCTTTACCCAGCTTTGCTAGACTCGCTAAATCCTGCTCGTGACCCCAGTTGGAGCACCCCGCGGGGCCTGGGGGTACTCGGTACCGAGCCCGTCGACTTCCATGGGGGACGGAGTCATGGCGGCGGCGACCCGGTCCGTGGCCCAGAGGCGTCCAGTAATTAAAATAGGGGAAAGTTGTGTGGTATTTATGTGATAAAAATAAAGATAATGTTTATAGATGGTGAAATACATGACGCCACCTGTGGTATTCTGGTCAGAGGTGACCAGCGCAGCGGTGTTGTTCCTCTGGGATGGATGTTGGGCGCAGCTATGATGTTGTAGCCCTCCACAGGTAGGGCTGTAGTCCCAGGGCAAAGATGTTAAATAAATAGTAAAAATGGCTGTAAACGTTGGGGTGCAGATAAATGAGAGAAAGACACAGAGAGGTGCAGTTTCTTTACCTTTTACTGGTAATAGGTTGCAGTCCAGAGTACCACATACAGGTGATGGAATGAGTCCGGCTCGCCTGGAGGCATTCAGGGGATCCACCTTGCCAGGTGGGGATTTAGGACCTTCCTTTCTGTGCTATGTGTGTGGGTCTCTGCTGTATATAACTATGCTGCGACCCTCTATTTGTGATGGTTTCACTAACCTGTACGGCTGTCAGCGTGAGCCTATTCCACGGATACCATCCTTTTCACCATCAGCCTCAGGCTCCTTATCCGCTGACGTGCCCTCAGGTGTTCAATGTGCACAGGAATTTACAATCCCCTGTACTTTCAGATTCAGCTATCAGGGCGTACAGCTCCTGTCAGCCTAGGACTCTGATGTCCCTTTTCTCTTTATTAGCGCTTCACTCAGGGGTCTGCTATATGCAGTATTTTAGCTTCCCTAGAGTCTCTCAGTCTCTGCTCTTGTCCTTTCCCTTTTCACAGATCAGCTCTGCCAATCTTTATCTGACAGGATCTTCCAGAAAGATCTCTTTACCTCACCTCCTCATGTTGTAACTGTCATTATCATTTCTCCTCACAGCTCACAGCTGTTTCATTTCCATGACAACCCCCTCAGCTGATTTCTAGCTAACCCACCAACCCCCTCTGCTGGCCAGAATTTAAAAAGCAGCTCCCTTTTCTGACCTGCAGCAGGAATTGTGACTTTTAATCTATGCTGCCTGGCATGGGGGTCCCTTTTCTGCCTCCAAGAATGACTTCACCTCTTAGAGGGAGGCGATGTCATTGTGACAACCGGACTCTGGGGTGTCACAGTTGTACCATCATTGTAAATAAGCACCTCATTGTAAATTGTAAGCTCTGGAGAGCAGGGTCGTCATAATTTTAGCTTGAATTGTCTGATTATCTTAAACTTGGTAACTTTTGAATGTTTTATGTGAACTGCTGACTCGTAAAGCTATGTGTAATGTGTTTGTGATTTATAAATAAAGTTTATTATTATTAGTAGATTGAAGGTGGTGAAATTCAAGCTGTTAACTGTGCCATGTGTCAGAGTTGTAGTGATTCGCTCTGGTAGATAATGGCAGGGCTGCAGTAACGAGGCAACACACAGGCATAAAGTCCAATTTCAATGGTTTATTGTCACGTAGTAACCAGCAGGTTAACAGAACATAAGGAAAAATATAAGCATACTCCAACTTGGAGAACCACTGGTCCCAGACTCCTTGCACGGAAAGGGCTTAACTAAGTGGCTGTCAGATCCTGTGGCATCCACCAGGTGCCATTCCCGAGGTTCTTCTGAGTCTTGCTGCTATAGTCCTGCAGCATGGGAATTTTGTATACAAGTTTCAGGCTGAGCCCTGCCAAGTTCCTGTAGCTTCCAGAAACTCACTCAACATGTGGCAATTACCAACCTCCATTGCATAGGCCCTAACCTCTCCCACAAGTGAGGTAGACATCACATGGGCTGATCATGTGACCCTGACATCATCGCAGGTCCCGTCTTTAGGGAAAAACCTGGCCAAACATTAATCTGCTGGGAGAAACATATCTCCCATCCAGTAAATCACCCTTTACTGTACCACAGAGTGAAGAATCTTTTATGTGAGCACAACTGCACAAACGAGAGCTTGCTGCTGTGCCGACACAGGGTGGAGTAGGGTGAACACGACATGCTGCTGGACTGTGTGAAAGGTGCAGGCAGGGATGTTATGGTGGATTGAGAAAGATGGGGTGTGCTTGATATGTAAGATCAGTCAAAAACAGGAAGCATGTCCAATTCCGTATCAGCTGACAGGCTTTCAATCACCCCAACTGTAGGGGGTAAACCAGTGGAGGTTCTTCGGCCGGAGTCCTGTGTGACAACACTTGCCACGGTGAGGGAGGAGGAAGAATCATAAGATACGGTTGATGGGGTGGACGGTGGTTGGCAAGACCAGCTAGTCTGCATTTTAGCACAATGACATGCCCAGATTAATGCATGTTGATCGCATATATGCCTGGACGTGCATGTAGTACTGAAATTATTTCATTTTTTTTACTCTACTAGGTTATTTTTAAAAAAGTTGACAGCATGATTTTTTAGATTTTTGCCAGTCTGATAAAAAGACCCAAGCTAGGCAACTGCAGAACCCCAAATGCTGCTGTCCACTGGCAGAGTTGGGCCTCAGGATGCATTGGTTGTTGTGGTTGCATAACTCTTTGTCTACATAACATCCTCGTCTTCCTCATCTTTCTCCTCTGCTGAGCTACTCAGCTGCATGCTTCTGGGTTTACACCAAGTGTGATCTACTACCTCATTGTCATCCTCTCTGTTCTCCCACTCCTCACCCTGAGAGTCACCCTCCTCCTTTTCCTGCCTTGACAGCACAGTACAGTCCGCAGTCACCTCAAATATCTGAGTCTCGTCACAAGTGGATCACCATCACCCAACGGCGTTAACGTCTGTTGACAAAGGTTTGGTTTATGCTAGGACAAAACTTTGTCTGGCCACAGATCTAAGTCAGAAAAAATTTTGCCATCGGTGCAGATGATTTCCTTCTATTGACTCTGTGAATCTTTAGCATATAACGTGTGAAGAGATCTGCAAACTCAGTCATCTGTGGCTCCCAACAGTCAGTTGTACATTTGAAGAGTTGTGATGTGGGGGAAAAAAGTTTAATTGGGGTGCAACCACTTAGGACTGTACTGTGGGTGATGTTAAGGTGGAGGAAGAGGAGCAAAGGCCACTTGATGCAGCGCTTGCCATCTACTGGAGCACATGATCTTTCTGGCCCTCATCTACAAAGCATACCGTTGTACAGCTGCGAAAGAAAGGGAATGGAGTTGCCCGCCTAGTAACAGAAGTCGTAAATATGCTGCGAAAATTTTGACTGCAGCAAAACAACCGACTTCTCATCCCTTATTTCATACCTGTCTCCCAACCCTAAACAGCTATTCAGCACTTTCAATTCTTTCCTGCATCCACCAGTTCCACCTTCCTCTCATCTCAGGTGAATACTTTGCCTCACCATTTGTGAACTTGACACAATAACGTCCTACCTCTTTCCAAACTTTACCACAGTCTTCATCCCAAGCATAACTCACATCTTCAACCTGTCACTAACAACTGGTGTCTTCCATCCTGATTGAAGCATACCTTGATCACACCCATCCTCAAAACGCCTACCCTTGACCCATCCTCTATTTCTACTTATTGCCTCATATCATTTCTCCCCTATGCCTTCAAACTACTGGAACAACACATCCATTATGAACTGTCCTCCCACCTCTCCTCTTGCTCCCTCTTTGAACCCTTACAATCTGACTTCAGACCGCACCATGCCACTGAAATTGCCCTGACTAAAGTCACCAATGACCTACTAACTGCCAAATGAAAGTGACGCAAGTTTGTCCTTCTCCTTGACCTGGCATCTGTCTTTGACACAGTGGACCATTCCCTCTAACAGACTTTCTGATCTGTTGACATCACAAACTTGGCCCTTTGTTGAATCTCCTCATACCTAACAGACAGGACATTCAGTGTCTCCCACTCACACTCTACCTCCTCATCTCACCCCCTCTGTGTCAGTGTCTACCAAGGTTCACTTGCAAGACCGGGAACTATGCTTAAAGAGCTCACACATGCTCGCTTCCTCCCTCTTAAAGGGACCGCCCACATCAACCTAACGTATTTTCAACCTATAGCTGGGTGACACCTTCTATTTAAGGCTTCTCCTCCAATATGGAGGTGCCTGAGCTACGTTGTTAGTTTGCCTTGCATGCTTGCTAGTTGTCAGGTTCCCCAGGTCCACCTGTCTGCTCATCTACCCTGTACCTGTCTGTTCTTACTTGTCTGTGCCCATCTGCTCATACCTGTCTGCACTCTTCTGTTCATCAGCTGGTCTAGATCGTACCTGTCAGTGCCCATCTGTCTAACACCCGATGCAGCCTAAACCTGCAAGTGCTTATCTGTTCTTCAGCCAGTCCCTACAGTGAATGCCTGCATTTTTCATCCCTCCTTTGGGCCGTAGCAGCTCACCCACTATAGCGGGTCAGCTGCCACATTTTGTAGGTCAGCCATGGAGTAGGACCTGATGCCACTTCTTTGTACCTCTTGGGTCGCAATTTTCATCTGCTGCAACTTGTCTGAGTAGGGATTTGGTAAGCCACCTATTTACACCCCTTCCAGGCTTTCAGAGGAATAAAGAACAGTGATTCCACTACCTTGCCCATTACAGTCTCCATCTGTGGGTTGGCTGTAGTGGAAGAGGTGTCGGTCCCCGTTATGCTAATTCTACTTTATTGCAATTGATGCCACTTTGTTGGTGTCTGCCACTTATTTTTATAAATGTGTAGACTCCTGGTTGGGTCTCATTCATGCGTGTTGCCTGTAGCAGTAGGCCTCTGAGACCGTCAGGCCTCCACTTCCTTGGACTTAACTACCAGTGTTACTATTCTTAAATTTTTTTGACAATGGTAGTTACAAAACTGATATTTGTGCCGCATGAAAGCAGGTAGAGGAGTTGCATGTGATATCAGGGCTCCCAGCACAGGGGACATACACCAATCCCTCACCTACCTCATCTTGTCATCTTACTGAGACATCCCATTGAAAGCTGTAAATGCTATCCCAGACCCCGATACCTCATGCCTGGCTGATTGCTGCAGTGCCATGCTACAATTAGTGCTGTGGGTGAATTGAGGACAATTTCCTGATGTCTGCCCCTCATTTGATATGTTTTGGCAGCATTTGAGGCCATTATAAGGTGTTGTGCATGCATTTGTTTTTACTTCCCATTGAGCTGAATGGCGTTCAGTTATGTTCGGCGAATATTCAACGAATTAATCGGTGAATACTGCAAATTCGGCTATCGTAATTCAAAAAGAACATATAACTATTTGCTCATCTCTAATTATTTATTTCATTTTAATACAACACACTATGATTCCCTTACCATGCCCCCCACATACAGTGTGATATCTCCATAGTTACTTCACACCCAATATAAGTACCACCTGTATGCAGACGACACCCAGATCTACCTCTCTGGCCCAGTTGTCACCTCTCTGCTGTCCAGAATCCCAGAGTGTCTATCAGCCATATCCTCTTTTTTCACATCTCGCTTCCTAAAACTCAACATAGTCAAAACTGAACTCATTATCTTTCCTCCATCTCACGTATTCACATATCTTCCCTACCCGATCTATCTATTATGGTAAACGGCATCACGCTCTCTCCAGCACTTGAAATCCACTGCCTTGGAGTAACTCTCGACTCTGCCCTGTCCTTCAAACCACACGTCCAAACTCTTGCCACCTCTTGGCGCCTCCAACTCAAAAATATTTCCAGAATCCATCCCTTCCTCAGTCCTCTATCTACTAAAACTCTTGTACATGCCCTCATCATCTCCCGCCTTGACTACTGCAACACTCTTCTCTGTGGCCTCCCTGCTAATTCTCTTACACCACTCCAGTCTGTCCTCAATTCTACTGCCCGACTAAACCACCTCTCTCCTCGCTACTCCCCTGTCTCCCCCCTCTGCAAATCTCTCCATTGGCTCCTAATTCCCCAACGAATCCAGTTCAAACTACTAGCACTGACCTACAAAGCCAACCACAACCTTTCCCCTCCCTATATCTCTGAACTAATCTCCCAATATCTTCCCTCACGTAATCTTCGATCCTCCCAAGACCTCCTACTCTCCTCCACACTTATTTGTTCCTCACACAACCGCCTCCAAGATTTTTCCCGAATATCCTCTATCCTCTGGAATGCCATGTCTCAACACGTCCGATTATCCACCACCTTCGGATCCTTCAAACGGAACCTGAAAACCCATCTTTTCAGGAAAGCTTACACCCTGCAATGACCGTTCTGCTGCCTCATCACCGCCTGAGGTGCCGCCTCATCACCACCAGAGCTGGTGCACCCCCGACCTTCTGTCTCTTCCCCACTATCCCGTAGAATGTAAGTCCGCAAGGACAGGGTCCCCTCCCCTCTGTACCAGTCTGTCATTGTAAATTTGTTTACTGTTAACGATATCTATAACTTTGTATGTAACCCCCCTTCTTATGTACAGCATCATGGAATTAATGGTGCTATATAAATAAATAATAATAATAAGCCCCCCTCAGTGACCTCCAACACAGTATGATGGCTGCAAAGTCCCCTCCATAGTATTATGCTGCAATAAACCCCCAACCAAAGTATGATGTACCCACTGCTCCCCTCACAGCATGATGCCCCACACAATATAATAGCCCCCACAGACTCCCATACAAAATATGAATGTCCTCACACTTCTGGCACAGTATGACAGCACACACAGCTTGATGGATCTAATAGCCCCAAACACACAGTATGATGACCCCCCCACATACAACATGCTGATCCCTCACATACAGTTTGATAGCCTCCACAGACCCGCACACAGTATAATACTCTGAAACACATACAGTATGTTGACCCCATACTGTATTAAGGCCCCACAGCCTCCTCACACAGAATTATGGCTCCCACACACAATGTTACCTCTCATTGACCTTAACACAGTTTGAAGGACCAATATCACTTCCACCAAAATGTAATGACCCCCATAGCAAATATCAGCAAGTAGCAAAAAATACTTATCTCTCTTCCCCCATTGCACTGCATCAGTCTGTGCTGTATGTAGACTGAGGCTCTGCATAGCGGTTGTAATCTAGTGATGTCATCACAACTGTTGCACTCTGACTGAGATGCACAGCCTGCATAATGGAGGAAAGAGTTAAAGGTATCCTGTTCCACAATTGTATACAGCTGTGTCTGCATCCTAAAGTTGCTAATACTGTGGTAATAGAGGCACTAATTGTAGGTGGGTAGGAAATGCCATTCGGAAATATCATTTGGTACCCCCACCCCACTGCATTGTCTGACATTAGTAGCAATTAGCCATATCATCCACGTGCAACATCTAAGTGTACTGCAATTAATTAGACCAGAATTTAATGTGATGTATTCGGAATGCATCTGGTCATCTAACACCACCAATCAGCATGTCTATTTATCAATTCTTCCCCACAGGTATGTGTGACACTGCTATCCAGCTTTTCCAAACTCTGATATTTTTTTGGCTCTGCTGCTTATCCCTAGTATGCTGCTACCCTCTCCCCACTTTTCCTTATGACCTGCTTGTTTACTCTGACTACAATATCCTACATCTGGCTCAGCTTTGATTAGGAGAACAAGAAGATGAGTATAGCTCTCTTCCCTCTGTTTCACACCTGAATACATTTGTTAGCAAACTTACTGTATTGTAAGTAACACGTCTGCACAAATGTAGTCTGCTCTGCATCATCCAAGTACAGTATCTAAGTGTACTACAATGATTAGACCAGAATTTAACCAGAAGAGAACTGAAGGTAACTGGATAAATAGTTATTGTAAACAATATTTCGATATGTTTCCACTCTCACCCTGATAGTTCTTGACTTTCCTCTAATCACTACATCTTGTACTGAACTTGCCATCTCTCCCTCCATCCTCCACATCCATCTCACCTCCTCCTCAGATCTGTTCCTCAACATACAGTCCTTTGTCTCCAAATACAGACAGCTACCTCATGCCCTCTCCCAGTACCACCTACTAACACTTTCTCTGCTCCTCCTCACTACTAGTCATATCTCTCCAAATCATAGCCCTCCTCACAACATCCCCACTGTCACTCCCACCTCCTATCTATGATCTAGCACAAACTTCTGCAACCCCTCTAAGCTCATTTCTATTAATTCAGCCCCAAGTTCCCCAGTCTCTCTAACAGGAGCTCTATGGAATTTGTTGTGAGCACTTTTGACCTGACGTCTGAGTTTGGGCTCCCTCTGGTGGTTGCTGCGGGTAATGGAGCTAGACGATTTGACAGAAGTCAATCACCTGAAGAGGACGAGTGGAGGTCAGGTGTTACAGATTGGGAAGATTCAAGTGAGCAGGCTTCCTTCAGTTGTTGCTGGTGATTTGGTTTTCTTCCTGTGCATTTTGAAGTCCACTTGCCCCCTGCTTGGTCCTGCATCGTTCAGAGTGCAAACATATATTCCCATTAAAACATCAATTTTAATAGTTGCTACCTAAAAATTCACCAGACGCTGATAGATACAATGGGAAGTTTTCCCCTGCACTGCGCATGACTTCTGTGACGTTCGAGGAGGTGTCTCCTCTTTAGCCCTGAGCATCCATCATAAAGCTCCTCCTGGTGAGTCAGCGCATAATTAACAGGATGTGAGTGGAAGTATATGCGGTCCAGCGTGGAGCGCATAACGCGCGTTCATCCACATGCTGGCAGGCTTAAAAAGAAAGCCTTATCTGCGCATGTCCACAAATGTATCAGGAAACTTTTCGTAAAATCATTGTTTTAACACAAACTGATATCTCTCCATATGCTATATAGATGCATCTGGGGGAATGATGTGTGTGGCACACTGGGGAGCGAATTATAAATAAGGAATGTCTGAAACATAATAACACCCAGTCAAGTGTGAGTTAAAGAGGCAGTTTTTGAGGGTAGGCCTGATTGGCCTCCGTCTCCATTGTGGGAGATTTAAACCTGCCGTACACAAGTTTAGTCAGGTATGCCCACTTATTCAGACACCTCACATCACTGGCACTGCTAGGTTCCTCATTAGGGCCTCCTGATGAACCGCAAAGATGGGGAAATGCGTCGAGGCTGGAGCTAAGTAGGGGCTGCGTGCCCCACTATATATCCTATATATGTCTTTATTTGGAACTACTATGCACAAATCTAGCTGTTCCTGATGTTTATTATGTGAACCTTGCAATTTGAATTGATTTTCCTGGTTTACAGTCAGGTCTCTTTGTACTAGTTGGGCGATATTATTGTTGTTGTGTGACCCCATTTTTTGTGCCATTTATATTAGGTGCACATCTGTCTCATGGTTGATATATGATTACAAGGCATTGTACTATATTAAGAGACAAAGAGCATTGTCTTTGACTGTTTTATATATATAATCTGTCTATTCTTGTTTAAGATATATCCTTCATCCCTTTACTATGCCCATTGTTTTCCAACCTATAGATCATTAGAGGCAAATAGGGATAGCCTGGGATAGCCGTCGTGGAGCGGGGGCCCCAAAAAATCGTATCTTTTTAGGGTGCCAACCTCCACTGTTAGGAAGGGACAGCAGGCTATTGTAGAAATTTTGGACAGGTTTTTTTGCTTGTGTTATTTATTACACTGGGTTGGTGAATTTTTAGCCAATATCTATTAAAATTGATGTTTTTATGGGAATATATGTTTGCACTTAATGGTTTTTCCCAGTCCTTGAGGACATTTTTTTAATTTTTTCCTGCATCGTTCAGATAAGCTATTTGTTTGCTGGAATGTTTTTGCATTTGATCCAGTTTTACCTTTCTCTGCTTTCTGCTTTGCTGTGTGTGTTCAGCATTGTTCCCTGCTAGGACCTTTACTAGTCCCCGTACCATATGCTACAGCTTATGTCAGTCTGTTCAGTATTGCTAGTCCCCTGTTATATCAGTATCTTTTGTTTTGCTTCCAGTTCACACCAGAATGCTGATCTAGTGGGGGAGAGGTCGTGTGGCCTCAGTATTTTTGCATATCAGACGTGTTGGATTTTTCTTAGGGTTTTGTGCGTGATTGCAGACAGTATCTTTTCTGTCCTGTCCTATCTAGACAGTTTGGGCCCCATCATTTGCTTGCTCTATTCTCTGCCTTTGTTTGTGCCTCATCTTGTCTCACCGGCAATATATGTTTGGGGGCTATCTATTCCTTTGGGGTTCTACTCCGGGACAGTTTAGCTTTCCCCTTTCTTGCTTTAGGCTTAGTCAATTCTTTGGCTGTGTCGAGGCGTCTAGGGCATCGTAGGTACACCCCACGGCTAATTCTAGTTGTGTTGTTAGTTTTAGGGGTCAGCAATCTGCTAAGTTACCAACCTTTCTGGTCATCTGGTTGCCTAGCTTATTCCCCGGTTATCCTCCTTGGTGACCTAATCATAACAGGAATGCTTGCTGTCTGCAACAAACTTTCCTACATTCATGATCTTTTACTATTTCTACTATTATTTATTTATATAGCACCATTGATTCCATGGTGCTGTACATGAGAAGGGGTTACAAAATATTAAAAAATATCACTTACAGTAGTCAAACTAACAAGGTATACTGGTACAGAGGGAAGAGGACCCTGCCCTTATGAGCTTACATTCTACAGGAATTTTACTAACAAACTCTCCTTCTTTGGCATCTCTGAAACCTGGCTCAGCCCCTATGACACAGCCTTTCAAGCTGCACTTTCTTATATTTGATTCCATCTTTCTTTCACCTCCCCACCCTAGCAACAAGCAAAGTATAGGAGTTGTTTTTCTCCTATCAGATAACCATTCTTTCACCAAAAGTCCCCTGCCACCCTACATTACTCTCCCTTCTTTTGAGGTGCACTCTGTCTGCATCTCCTCCCCCTCCAACCTCCAACTGCCATTTATGGTACCCCAGGGTCAGCCACCACCTTTTTGATCAGTTCACCACCTGGCTTCTTCACTTACTTTTCACTGACATCCCCACTGCCATCATGGGTGACTTCAACATCCCCAATGACACTTCCCACTCAGCTATTTCTAACCTATCTCTCACTTCCTCCTTCTGCCTTGCTTAATGGTCCTCTGCAGCCATGCACAAAGATGGCCACACGCTGGACCTCATCTTCACCCCCTCTGTTCCCTAATCTTTCTAACTGACCTCTCCCCCTGTCTGACCATAACTTCCTCACATTCTCTTCCCTCTCCAGGTGCACAATCCCCACTCCACAAACTTGCACACTCTTGCAGAAATCTCAAACACCTTGTTTACACTCATTTTGTAAGACTCTTCTCAGTCTGCAGACTTATGTTCCTTACATAATACAGATGCTACCACTGCTTTATATAACACCACAACAGCTACAGCTCTCTATTTAATTGCACCCCACACACAAACCAAAGTTCGCACAATGACTAGGCAACTCTGGCACACCAGCCTGACTAAAGAACTGAGTTGGACTTCCAGAGTTGCTGAGCGAAGATGGTAAAGATCATATTCCAACAAGTACTTCATCACATCCACACAGTCCCTCACCACTTTCAAGTCTTTAGAACTGAGAGTCCTCAGTGGTTGATACCTTTTAATGGCTAACTGAAAAGATGGTAACACATTGCAAGCTTTAGAGACTACTCAGGTCTCTTCATCAGGCTAGACTAATACAACACTCACTACAACAAAACAAATCTACTTCTCATCTCTCATATCCTCTTTGTCATACAACTATAAACAGCTATTCAACACATTCAAATCTCTGCTCAGAAGATTGATAATATCAGAGAAAGCTTTGTTCTACAGTCACCATGGACCCTCCTCAAAACTACTTAGCCCTCCTCCTCCAAAACCAGCTTCTCCACCTAAACAGAAGACCAACTTTCCTCTTTACTCTACAGATCACATTTCATCACCTGCTCACTTGACTTGATCCCGTCCCACCTCATCGCAAACTTTACCACAGACTTCATCCCAATCCTAACCCATCTCTTTAACCTATCACTAACAACTGGTGTCTTCCTCTCATGCTTCAAACATGCCCCAATCACATCCATCCTCTCTTGACCCAATCTCTGTGGTAGACATCACCCCATATCGCTTCTCCCATATGCTTCATAATTACTGGAACAACACCTCTATCTTGAACTGTCCTCTCTCCTCTCCTCCTGCTCCCTCTTTCACCATTTAAAATCTGGCTTCTAAGCTCATAATTCCACTGAAACTGCCCTAACTTACGTCACCAATGACATACTAACTACTTTGTCCTCCTCCTCCTGGACCTGTCATCTGCCTTCGACACATTGGATCATTCCCTTCTACTACAGATTCTGTCATCTTTTGGCATCACAGACTTTGCCTATCTTATATCTCATCATACCTAACAGACAGGACATTCAGAGTCTCCAACACTCACATACCACCTTCTCATCTTGCCCCCTATCAGTCTGTGCCCCCCAAGGATCAGTTCTAGGACCCCTGCTCTGTCTATACCTTCAGCCTGGGACAGCTCATAGAGCCCTACAGCTTTCACTATCAACTCTATACTGTTTACACACTGATCTACACTCTGAATCCGATATCACCTCATTGCTAACCAGAATCCCACAATTATATGTCTACTATTTCATTCTTCTTCTCTGCTCAATTTCTAAAACTTAACATGGAAAAAACGATTTCATCATCTTTCAACCATCTCACTTAAGTCCCCAAACAGACTTATCCATCAAAAAGTCAATGGCTGCTCACTCTCCCAGAAGCTCACTGTCTCGGGGTAACTCTTCATCTGCACAACACAACTGATGGTCCCAACCCCATTTATAAGGCAAGAAATCCCACTTATTAAACCTGACAGGGCACACCTGTGAAGTGAAAACCATTTCCTGTGACTACCTCTTGAAGCTCATCAAGAGAATGCCAAGAGTGTGCGAAGCAAAAGGTGGCTACTTTCAAGAACTTAGAATATAAGACATATTTTCAGTTGTTTCACACTTTTTTGTTAATTATATAATTCCACATGTGTTAATTCATAGTTTTAATGCCTTCAGAGTGAATCTACAATATTCATAATCATTAAAATAAAGAAAACTCTTTGAATGAGAAGGTGTGTCCAAACGTTTGGTCTGTACTATACATCACAAGAGAGGCTGGGGCATATATACATCACTGAAAGTGCTGTGACTTATATGCATCACTTGAGGGGCTGGAGCATATGTACATTACTAAAGGGGCTGGGGCATATATACATTTTATTTATTTATTTTACTCATTATTAATAGAGCCATTAATTCCTCAGCTATTTACAGACATTATTGGCACTGTTCCCGATGGGGTTCCTGTTGGAATATGTTTGGTGCAACAACTCCATTCCTGTCTATGAGTGTTTAGTTGCTAGATTTGTATGCTGTTCATAAAGATAGAACAAAAAAATTCCCAGAGGCTCACACAAGGAGCGCATGTGACTGTATTTCCTATTTTTCCTGTGTCTGTGTATGAGAGAAGCAGCCTGCTGTAGATGATGCACCGATATAGACACACAATTAATTTTTTCCTGATCTATTAAGCTTATCATATATTGTTCCTGTTTGTCCCTGAATAAAGAAGCTCTGTTGTCACACACTTGGAGAGTATCCTGAATAATCCACTGTCAACAAGTTATGGGCCCAGAGTGACACAGAATGCCAGAGTAACACAGCAACAAAAGCCTAGAGCAAAAGCAGCACAGAGCAACAGAGAAGATGTCTACTAGCAGCAATCCTGTCAAGTTCTCAGTGCCAAGCCTCACTAACCAGAACGACCAGTCCTGGAAATTCAAGGTGAAGATGCTGCTCATAAGAGAAGGTATGTGGAACAAGTGCCTCATCCATTACCAGATGATTGGCTAGAAAAGGATCAGAAAGCAAACAGCACGATCTCCCTCAGTGTAGATAATAATAATAATACATAATAATAATAATATATAATAATGATAATGTGCATATATGCAAGTGTGCAACTGCAAAGGAGATGTGGGATGAGTTACAGAAAGTGCCTGAAAGATCAAACCTCAGCAATAAGCTTTATCTCATCAGAAAGCAGTATCAGTCTAAGCTAAGTGATTGACACAATATACAGTATTATATAAGGAACACCCTAGAGATTGTTGAGCATCTCAGGAGTATTGGAGAGGAAATTAAAGATTTTCATATTGCTGCACTTCTATTAAGTGGTCTTCCATAAAGTTATGACACACTCGTGACTTCATTAGATGCACGGCCAGATGATGAGCTGACACTAGAGTATGCTAAAGGTAAACTTGCGGATGAATTCAAGAGAAAAACGCAGCATTTAAGCAGCAGTAATGAATCCATAGCAGAAACATCATTAAAGACACAGGATTTCCCTAAATTATAAGAGCAATCTAAGAGAAACTTGTGAATGTTTTTGTCTGTAAAAAGCCCGGAGACCTTAAAGCAGACTGCAGAATTTGGAAAGCAAGAATGAGTCAGCTTAAAAAGCAGAACAGTCATCAAAGGGTTAAAACAGCTGTAAAGGAAGATTCTGCAAGTGTTGAAGCTGCATTTAATGCCAGTAGAAGCCCATCTGCAAACCATATGTGGTGTATAGATTCTGGTGCAACGGATACTGGAAGCCTGTGCTAGCATTTCTTCTGTGGTGTTGCTATCAGTGTTTCAAGAGTGGGAGAATTAGGTTGCATTGACAATCCAACACAATGGGCAGCACTTTGAAAACATTTTATAAGTGTTCATAAACTTGTATATAACTCATGAAAAAATAAAGTTACGTTAAAACCAAGCACACCATTGTTTTTCTTGTGAAATTCTCAATATGTTTGATGTGTCACATGGCCCTCTTCCCATTGGAAAAAATAAAGTTGGATCCAAAATGTCTGACTTCAAAATGGCCACCATGGTCACCACCCATCTTGAAAAGTTTCCCCCCCTCCCATTTACTAATGTGGCACAAACAGGAAGTAAATATAAACAACTATTCCCATTTTATTTAGGTGTATCCATATAAATGGCCCACCCTGTACATCACTGAAGGGTCTTGGGCATACACAGAACAAGAAGGGCTGGAACGTATACCAATCACTAGAGGGGCTGGGGAGTATATACATCACTTGATGGGTTGTGGCATATATACTGTACATCACTGGAGGGGCTGGAGCATATAGAGCACAAGAGGGGCTGTGGCACTGAAGGGGCTGGGGGGGCTGGGGCATATACAGCGCAGGAGACATGGGGGCTGCCACCGCTGTTGTCATTGTTGGTCAGAGTGGGACTCCGCCCAAAAAGTATGTCACTGGCCAGTATATCCTGATGTTGATACTGGCCAGCGTCAAGATGTAATCCTACATGGCTTGTGCATCAGCATTTTAAAGTGAACGCTGTGTGTACGCGCATGCAGTCGCTCACTGTGACTGGAGCAATTAAAGGGCAAGCAAAATACAGCTACTCAGCCGAGTGCTGCTGTTCCCAGGAATCTGCCCAAGGGCCGCAGAAAAGAACTTCCCCACCCCCGGCCTAAAGTCTCCAAAAAGGTTCTGCATAGTGATCCGTCATTTTTGTTTTTCATAATCCCATAAATGAACATTTGGCTAGATTACACAGGCTAGGCAGATTCTATTTACTGATGTCATGACATTTAATGTCATAAATCAAAACCTCTAGTCTTTATTGAAGCAAATTGCATTCACATTTGTAACCAAAATAATATCAAAAGCATATGACTATTAGATGTGTGCCTTGTTCAGTTACAATGTAATGCTTGGATTACACGCCTATTCAACCTTGTTGATGGAGACCTCAAGAGTTGTAGAACTAACCATTATTTTGCAAACTTTTATTGAAGAGTCATCTCAACACATAATGAAAAAAAGTCAAAATCTTTTTCCCTTGCTCATTTAGTGATCTGAAACCTGATAGTTGTGGTGAAATTTCAACATGCTCTTATTTATGTGGGAATATGTTGAGCATGGGCAGATAAGGTAACACTATCAGATTTTGCTTTGTGCTCACAGATAGAAGTGCTATGCATACCTTTTTTGTTTGTGTTTCCATTACTTTTGACCAGTCACATGGAAAAAAAAACTGTTTGCTCTGTAACTTCATCCCACCTGTGATCTCTGAACACATTTCCAACTTTTTTTCCTTTTGTTGGAAACCTATGATTGAAATGAATTCAAAATTATTTTCTTTGACTATGCAGTACAAATAAAGACAATGTGACACAAAGTGAGTAAAAAAGAACAATGATTCACTGTTTTCAGGTATCTTCCAATCTAAGTACAAATGACCTCAATACCCAAAGCAGAAAGAGAGAATGTATTGCACTAATTGATTTGGAAAGGAAGTTACATGCTGAGACCATAGAGAATTTATTATATTGTACATTATTTGGAAAATCTACCCATGCTTATGCTAACTAGCTAACTATATGAACTCCGTGGAATATGTTAGTGCTGTATAAATAATTAAATCAAAACAACAGATGTTTTCTGGGAATTTCAAATAGTATGTGATGTTTATTTTTTATGTACTCAGGTACATGATTTCTGAAGGCAGAGGGGGCTTCTGAAATATTCATAAGGTTCACATTCCTCATCTTTGGATGCTCGGCATAGCAATTCTGGCAGCTCTGAAATTTTGGCCTGCACAATCTTAAAGAAAAAAAAAATATTTGCAAAATAGTCTTGATTAAATAATTTTTTCATCTTTATGGCCCTTATCTAGACATATGTATCTCCAATGTAACAGACAGCAACGACCCTAGTCTGATGCTGCAGTCATACATTTGACCCCTGTTCCCATTGCCTAGTTAATAGTGATGAGCGAGTCTACTCATTGCTCGGGTTTTCCGGAGCATGCTCAGGTGTCCTCCGAGTATTTGGGCGTGCTCGGAGATTTAGTTTTTGTCGTCTCATCTGCATGATTCACGACTGCTGGACAGCTTGAATACATGTGTGGAATGCCTGTTTGTTAGGGAATTCCCACATGTATTCAGGCTGTCTACAAGTCACAAATCATAGAGAAACAAGAGAAAGTTGGAGTCCAGATCTATCCAAAGCAGTGCAAAGTTTAATTAACAAAAAACAGGCATATGTAGAGAAACAGAACAATCATAATAATACAATAGAGAGGCAGTTAATGGATGCCCGGAGCCCACTGAAACAGACAAATCAGCAGCAAATAAATTTGCTATAATGTAAAAAGCACTCAGGCCCTTAGTACGGGAAATGGATTAGTGCAAGTTAAAAATACTGGGGGGTCTGCACTGGAAAAGGTTAGTCCAGTGATGTATTGCACTTGGCCCTAACAATGTAAATCTATGATGCTGTGGCAATGAAATTAGCCCTACTCATACCAATAATCAGATTAAATAGATGCAACCTTTATTGAAAATAAGCTAAAAACAGGACACCACACAGAAAAACAACAACTAACCGAGTCACCTAAATTGGCCCTGCACTGGGGCTCTGATAACAACTACCTACCAGCGGAGGTTGGCACCCCAAAACACAATTGAGATTGGCACCGCCTCTCCACGATGGCTGACCCTAATACTCCTAGATAGCCCTGGACTGGTGCAGCATACAGTCACTCATTTATTCAGGAAAGGAGAGTTAAGGTGTCGCCAATGTAGGTAAGTTCTTAGGCAACAGTAGAAAAGGTGCAAGACAAGTGCTGTAAACACGAGACATAAAGTGACATGTGCAAACAAATGAGTACCTGACTGAACTGTCCCTGTGACTGGATACCTTCCTGTCAGCGGAGGTTGGCACCCTACTGGTCAGTGGAATGGCGCCCCCGCTCCACGACAGCTATCCCTTCAGTCCCTGGTGTGACTAATCTTATGTCAATTATGGATAGCAGAATAATAAATTAGCAGAAGGTACATTTTAACCCAATGGTCAATTTGTGACCCATATAAAATGTTGTTAAATCATATTGATAACAGAAAAGTCACAGCATCTGACTATCTACCTCCTGATGATCCGAATAGGAGAAACGCGTTGAGGCTTTCTTCATCAACTACTAACCTTGAGTACCCTTTTCTGTTATCAATATGATTTAACAACATTTTATATGGGTCACAAATCTGCCTGAGTTGTGACCATGTTCTTCAGTGGTGTCATCCATCACGGTAATTTGTGAAGAATTAACGGAGATGAATTAACAAGACTCATGACCAAATAACTATCATCTAATTATTGATCTTTTTACATGCATGATTTTTTTTAATGTATCTGGTCAATGTTCTCTAGTACGTCACTTATTTGCTGGTTTTATGCTTTCCACTTGTGGAATTATTGTATTTAACTGCATCTGCGATATGTATACATATATAGGTGGTAGAAAGGACTTTTCTTTCTTTTTCCACCTATGTCCATTCATCTCTCAGGGACCTATCATGCCCCCATAGATCTTAGCCGCTCATATGTCCACTGCTGTGCGATAATTTTTCATCGAGTGGCTGCGATATGCCACTAACACTGTTGGAGGGCGGGAGCTGGTGTTGCCTGGGAAACGGTCTAGCGCCGGCAGCTCCCACGTGAGATCAGCTTACTGCATTTTCCCCACTAGTATTCTGGCTGTTGCCTGGATGACAAATTGGTGCCTACTGCCCCCCGGGTGACATCAGGACACTCTGCAACAGCCTCTAATGAGCGCTCCTATTCGCTAGCAGGACACATACTTGACACAGGCTCTCTGATTGGTTGGTATGCATCACATGACTGTTTCTGGCCGGATACTTAACTAGGGCCTTTTTTCATCTATAGCCACGCCCCAGAGGAAGCAGTATTTTCACAGCGAAACGCGCTTTGGGGTGTACAAATCGGCGCTCTATTTGCACCAGGACATGATGGGTATGTACACATGATGGCATTTTTCACCCCTTTTTCATGGGCATTTGTGCAATAGACATAATATACAGTGCTGGTGTTTTTCTGCCTGGACTATACTGCACTTGTTATTGCGGGGATGCTGCTCCGTTGGTGATGTCTTATTACCCCACTTACTATATGCTGTACTCACAGACTATATTGTTAACACTGAACCAGGTATTAGTGGGGGCTATATTCATTGCCACAGCATCATAGATTTACATTGTTAGGGCCAAGTGCAATACATCACTGGACTAACCTTTTTCAGTGCAGACCCCCCAGTATTTTTAGCTTGAACTAATCCATTTCCCGTACTAAGGGCCTGAGTGCTTTTTACATTATAACAAATTTATTTGCTGCTGATTTGTCTGTTTCAGTGGGCTCTGGGCATCCATTATCTGCCTCTCTATTGTATTATTATGATTGTTCTGTTTCTCTATATATGCCTGTTTTTTGTTCATTAAACTTTGCACTGCTTTGGATAGATCTGGACTCCAGCATTCTCTTGTTTCTCTCTAATTTAGTGGGAGTCATCTCTGTCGAATGAGACTATATAAAGCTTAACTTTTGCATTCATAGTAATGAACTAAAAATGCTTCTTTGGAGAATTTTCTTTATATAAGCCACAAATCATGCAGCTGAGACGACAAAAACTAAACCTACGAGCACGCCAAAATACTAGGAGGACACCCGAACATGCTCGGGAAAACCCGAGCAACGAGTATACTCACTCATCACTACTAGTTAACATACTGAATGTATGTTAGCAAGAAGCAAGGTGCAGATGTGAGAGAGCATGGCCGGCCACATACATTAAATGGCTTACGGCCAAAGAATATTTTGGCCAATTGTTTGGCCAACAGCTATCTCAGCCGACTCGCCCATACAACGCTAATGTGTTCTCTATTAGAAAGCCGCTGACTGATAAGTTAATTGGTGGCTTACTTCGGGGAGAACAATGCAATCGTTAGTCTGAAATCAGACATGCCCAATCGACATCTCTCAATGATCACTCCCCCTTACACATTAGTTAATCAGCTGAGCCTTCATATATCAACAGGTTCTCCCGACGTTAGTGTACTGTGTAAAGGGGGCTTTACACACAGCGATATCACTAAAGCGTCACCGACTTTGTGACGCAGCAGCGATATCGGTAGCGATCTCGCTACATGTGACACTCACCTCCGACCGGCTCCCCACTGGATATCGCTGATCGTGCGATATCAGCCTGGTCCATTTCTCGTCATCGGCTTCCTGCTGGCACCGACGAGCGAGCCATGGACGCGGGCGGAAGACAGTCATCATCGCCGCGTCTGACAAGTGAGTATCGACCGCCGACTGCTGCTGCATCGCTAGTGAGATCTGCCTGTGTGGCAGCTCACTAGCGACCATTTAGCGATGCACCAGCGATCCTGACCTGATCATATCGTGGTCGGGATCGCTGGTGCATCGCTAAATGTAACATGGCCTTAAGACTGTAGTATCTGACTACACAGGGTTTATTTACATTGGAGAGAAAAAAAAATGGTTCCACCATTGTTCAAAACCTGAGTCCTTGAAAACTTCTTAAGGCGGATTTAATACTAGATTTTTTTTTTATTTATATTGGGAACTTACACTGATTTGTGCTGCTACACTGGAAGCTTACATTTTTCTTCTGTTTCCCTTCGTTCCAAAGTTATGACCCCCGAAAAAGTAGATGCAAATTTTCTCTTCAACCACAGAACTTCTCTGGGTGTAATTGATTTTTCACTTCTAATGTTGGCCAATTAATACACCACCATACCCATAGAGAAGATCTCTGGCAAAAGCCCAGTTAGTAGAAGGCAAAATTTGCACCTCTATTACTGGAGGGATAATGGGCCTCGGTGCGAACTTTCAAATGGGACCCCCATGCCAAAATTCACGCACATCTCCACTCTGTACACCCTGTGCACACTCGACTCCACTCCGTACACCTCGTACACTCGCGGCTCCATACACATTGTGCACACACGGCTCTGCTCCGTACACCTCATACACGCGTGGCTCCGCTCCGTACACCTCGTACACGCGCGACTCTGCACTCCTCATACACACGTGGCTCCACTCAGTACACCTCGTATATATGTGGCTTTGCTCTGTACACATTGTACACACACGGCTCCGCTCCGTACACATTGTACAGACGGCTCTGCTCCGTACACCTCGTACACACACAGCTCCGCTCCGTACACACTGTACACACACATGGCTCTGCTCCGTACACCTCGTACACACACAGCTCCACTCCGTACACATTGTACACACACGGCTCCGCTCTGTACACATTTTACACACACAGCTCTGCTCCATACACACATGGCTCCGCTCCGTACACCTCGTACACACATGGCTCCGCTCCGTAAACATTGTACACACGGCTCTGCTCCGTAAACACACAGCTCCACTCCGTACACATTGTACACACACAGCTCTGCTCCGTACACCTCGTACACACGTGGCTCTGCTCTGTACACCTCAGACACACGCGGCTGTGCTCCGTACACCTCGTACACACACGGCTCCGCTCCGTAAACATTGTACACACACAGTTCCGCTCCGTACACATTGCACACACACGGCTCCGCTACGTACACATTGTACACACACAGCTCTGCTCCGTACACACACGGCTCCGCTCCGTACACCTCGTACACACACGGCTGTGCTCTGTACACCTCATACACACACAGCTTTGCTACATCCACACTGTAAACCCCTCCTGACCCCACACATAAACTTACCCTCATCCATGACGACCAGCACAGCAGAGTCCTGCATACCCGAGGCTCCTGATCATGTGTCCCCTGACTCCTCTCCTCATGTGACCTCATCACAGGTCCTGTGCACAGAACAGCCATCGTAAGCTCCTGAATGCGCACCTTCCCCCTGCACTCTGTAGCCTCGGAGTCCATGACCATTCACTAAGAGGTGTTGGCAGCAGGTATCATCCTCCATCACCTGAGGGGGGTGGAATGCAGAGCTCATGGGGAGGAATAAACGAGTCCATACTGGAGGAGGAGGCGCAGGATGTGATCAAAGCCCAGGTCCCACATGAAGCCGGCTGCTTCTTTGCTGGACTGGGCAGGCCCTTAGTCACTCTGGGGCCCATTCGCAGCTGCGACCTCTTCGACCTCAGTAGTTATGCCCCTGCTGTTAGAGGATAATATAAGAAAAAGGAACTGTTCCAGTTTAAATTAAAATATCTTGTTTTTTTCTTATTTGTTTTCCAGAATCCTTTTTTTTTATTATTCCATCGACAAAGTCATATATGGGCTTGTTTTCAAGGAATGAATTGTAGTTTTGAATGAAACAATTCATTTTACAAAAAAAATGAGAAGAGATGGTGAAAAAATGCTATTTTCCTTGTGTGTTTTGGTCTTTTTTTTTTTTACTATTTTCATTGTATGGTAAAAATTACACATCCACATAATTCTGCAGGTAAGTATGATTACAGCAAACGCCAAACTTGAATAAATATTTTATTATTTAAGTGGTGAAAAAAATTCAGTAGTTTATAAGAAAAGAAGAGTTGGTTTGAGTTGTCATTTTTAGAGATCTGTAACATTTTTACTTTTCCATCAATGGAGCGCTGTGAGGGCTTATATTTTTTTGTGTGTGCCAAGCTGAAGTTTTAATGAAAATAATTTTTGTGTAAAGGCAATGCTTCGATCACCTTTTATTGTATTTTTGAAGGAGATGTGGTGACTGGAAAATGTAATTCTGGTTGTTTTAGTTTTTTTTCTTTTTACAGTATTTACCATACAAGTTAATTAATTTTAGAATTTGATATACCAAATCTTTAGACATGCCGACATCAAAGATGCTTTTTTAATGGTTGTAAAAAGCTATATTGTTATATTTTTGTTTATATTTTAAAACCTTTTTATTTATCTTTTAATCCACTTAAAGGACTTGAACCATTGCTTGTTCAATCACTTATACAACATACTGCAAAACAGAAGCATTTCTTTGAAATATATGACAAAAGTCATGGTCTCTTATGAATCTCAATCTTCATGGAAAAACTAAAATGTTAGCGATGAGGGCTAGACAAGCCAATGGGAGCCAGTGCAAGCACTAACTAGTAATTACAATGACTGAATCAATTTAGGAAAAATCGAAAATGCTGCATTGCTTCCAAGCCTCCGACGATGTTCTTTACCACAGATTTAACCTTACTAATGATAAAAAAAACCAAAGTATATGGCTATGGCAAAGCAAATGCGAGCCAGTGGTATCCAACAACCTGGTTATGGAGTGATGTGCCTAACTAAATTGTCATAAACTGAAGTAATATAAATAATGGTCTGTGTTTAATGATAGTAGCTCTAAGCAGAAAATGCAGCCATTTTGGATGCAGAAAAATCAGACACTGCACAAGTGCAAAAAATGAATGCTGTGACACTCACCCAAACTTGTCACAGATTAAACTAGAATTTTTGGATGTGCCGTGTTTAAATATTATTACTTTGATGCAGAAAGGAAACTGGACGGGTGCAAATAATGAGTGCTGTGCAGGAGTAGACTGATTGAATTGCAACCATGAGATCAGCAGGTCCCTGCCTAATACAGTGTCAGTGAGTTATCTTTTCCCCTCTATCTCTCTATCAATTTCTTTTAATTAGTATATACTCTTTTACAGAATTTCTGATTCGCAAAAAGATGCAGATTTTTTTAATTCACTTACATGCGGTTTAAACAAAATGGCGGACTTATACTCACCTCACCGCTAACCTTTCCAGTCACTCTGCTCCTAACCATCACCCGTCCAGTCCTAACCACATCTTCTGGTTAGCATCGCTCAAGCTGAACTTTTCTGATGAGGCCCAAGATGGTTCTGTTCTTGGGTGCGTCAAGTTAAAGTGTACATCATGATGTCATAAAATTGTGATCCTCCACATGCTTGTGAAGAACCATCTTGGGTCTTCTCAGAGGATTTATGCTCAAGCAGTACCAATCCAAAGATCTAGCAAGAACTGTAGAGTAGAGTGAGGCGAGTATAAGGCTTTTTATTATTTTTTACACCCTACATTTATTATGCTCAGGGGTCTGCAAAGGTCCAAGACCATAATAAGGAACATTACATCCTGCTGACAATAATTTTTATGCTGATTGAATTTCTAGAGAAGATCTGCGTGAACAGGTGAATTTCAACTTTTTTGCCTGACCCACTCATCTCTAGTAATTATATGTATTTTCATCTTTACACATACTATGTATCTCTATTCTGTGTACTATGTTTCTCTTACTGAGCAGTGAGGTTCTCTGTCCTGACTACCTTCTATACAAAATGGCAGCATCATCTCCTTATTGGACTGTTAGGTCGGGGTCACACTTGCGAGTGTGATGCGAGTTTCTCACATCAATACCTGGCACTGCCGCCTGCCGTTGGACAGGAGTGTGCAGCTGCATGTATTTCTATGCAGCCGCACACTGCAGTCATGAGTGCCGGCAGCAGTGCCGGGTATTGATGCGAGAGACTTGCGCGAGTTACTTGCGTTGTACTCGCAAGTCTGACCCCGGCCTTACACAGATTATGAGTCCTCAGAGACCTTTGATCTATCATCTCTCTTGACTCATCAAGGACATTGGGTAAATGCAAGGCAACATTATAGAGAATTCCATTGACAGATGAATTTATCATACTGAATATTTTGAGAGAGAATTTTGGAATATGTTGTTTTATTTTACATTTTTAGACACATTTTTAAAAGTCATTCACCAATTTTAAGTCCTTTCCAGCATGTGACATACATGTTTGTAATATGTCAGTTGTGGGTGTACCGAGCAAGCTCAGAAGCTAAGCCTCCTCCATTAATGGCATTTTCCAGCTGTTTTATTCAGCCATCACATTCATTCAACAGTGATCAACTAGCTACAGTCATTGCTAATGAACCACTTAAGTGAAGCAATCACAGCACATGTCTGTTTAGACTACTGTAGCCCCCAAACCATGCACCATATTCTAATTGCCGGGTTCAGATGTGTTGCCATGGCAGCTACTAAAGGCGCCTATCACTGTCATTTTTGTACTCCCAAAAAACCAGTCCACAAAGGTTAATACATCTCGTGCAAAGTCCATCATTTAATTTTTCAGCTCATCCCATGTAGCAAAATCACTTCAGAACAGATGAGGTGTAAAAACTATCACAAATGAAGGTGGGACAAATTTATCAAATGTTATGAGACATTTTCATGAATTTGACTCAAACAATCACAATGCAGCCAGAATCAAAAAATTCCTCTCATGATGAATTCCCCAAAGTATATAAACCATATAATAAATCTGGTGCTAGTCATGAAATAACTAATTCCACAAGGAGAAACGTTCCTCCTTAGATTCTCTGCCTGAGGCCTCTCACATAACTACTTATGTCCTTCTACTTTGCATTGATTATGGACAAAGACCCAAAACTCTTGTCTGCAAATAGAATATTTGGTTTAATTTTTTTATCTTAAGTCATGTGGCTTGACTGGTAAAAAAAAAAATGATATTGTCCCAATAGCAGGCTTTACAGATGAAGTCCTCTTTATCTCTGGAGAGGCTACTTGCATAGTCATGAAATAAGTCACAATTATGAAGCATTTAGTTTAGTAAATCTCCTCCATTGAATTTTTATAGATATATTTTGTACTATATGTCATGTTTTACACATTTTTGTAATATGTTAAAAATTTCAAAACATTTTTGTGAGCATGTGCTCTGGACTTGCATGCTAATGTAAGATAAAACACATATTTTCCGCAAATGGAATGGAATTGCTGTATCTATGATGAGTTGGCCAAGTAATTAACCAGACTCCTCAGATATTGCTTAGATCCATACTGTCAACACCTTGTGAAATGTAATAGAATTTCTTCATTTTGAGGTGTGGAGTAAATAGTTGAGATCTAAAACTAATCTTACAAACACCCTTATTTATGTAGAATTTGCTCACTTTTCATCCATGTTATCATGCAGTTATCTGGTGATTGATATCTACATACTCAGGAAACATATGGGCCTGTTTACAAACAGAGGAAGCAATTTGATCCTCCTCTATGTGATATTTCATTGCTTCCTTACTTGGCGTTTAAACTATACATAAGAAAACACGCATTTTAGCATCTGGTTGAAAAATATATATTTTTTGTAAACAGTTTAACTGTGAAGCTTATATACCTTTTAAAATATATTTCCCCAAAATCTAACAGAACTCCTTGTTTTATCTGAATGATCATTTCATCTACGGGTTAAGGTTTCTCCTTACCCCTTAAGGTACTGTCACACTTTGCGATGCACCAGGGATCCCGACAATGATATGACCCGGTCAGGATCGCTGGTGCATCGCTAAGTGGTCGCTAGTGAGCTGCCACACAGGCAGATCTCACCAGCGACATAGCAGCGGTCGGCAGTCGCTACCTACCTGTCAGACGTGGCGATCCTGACGTCCTCCCGCCTGCGTCCACGCGTCGCTCATCGCCACAGCAGGAAGCTGACGACGAGAAACGGCCCAGGACGTTCTCACGCGATCAGCGATAACCAGCGGGTGAGCCGGTCGGAAGTAATATGTGATACACACATAGCGATATCGCTAAAAAATATCACTGCTGCTTCACAAAACCAGTGACGTTATAGCGATATTGCTAGCGATATCGCTTAGTGTGACAGTACCTTTAGACCTCAGTCCGGAGCCTCTTACCTAGCCAAATCAGTTCTCATACTTTGCACTGACGAGGGCCAATAGCCCGAAACACCGTGTCTGCAAATTGAGATTCTGATTTGGCTTTTAACCTAAATCATATTACAAGACTCGTTAAAGGGTTGATTATGACTTGTAGGACCGCTACTACCAACAGGTGGCGCTATAGAGTTCAAGTCCTCTTTTCCTCTGAAGAGGCAATTTGTATTTCATTTACGGAACTGTATAACATTAACTACAGCACACGTTTTTTCATTACTATGTTCAGAATTGCAATTCAGACCACTTAACTGCTTTAGGCTTTAGGAAACCCCCTTTAAAAAATAGAAATGGATGAACAGAAAATAAGGAAAATCCCTTTTAGCTCTCTGGCCACATAGTCCAAGTCCTGTAAATCATATCTGTCTACAAAGCAGAAGAAAATCAGACTTCAATAATAGGGTTTTCTTAAAAAAAAGTCTTACAGAAAACAAGTAGCAAGAGAGAAGGTAGTTGTAAACTGGTGCATTCATCTATCCAGGGGAATCTTGTTATTACCCTAAAGTGGGTCTATAACCCCCACTTTTTATGTGGGTACTTTCTTTTACTTTGAAAAACAATATCATGAATTTCATGCATTTTCATAAGAATTTTTTAGTGGTGTTTTCTTATTAATGTGTTCGAATTCTATAGCGAAGTCTATGTGAAAATGCAAGGAAAAGTAGCTCTATGTCTGGCATTTTTTAATAAGTTTTCCCATAGTCTTAGGACTAGAAAACTAGAAGAACACTAGACAAGAAACATGTGAAATATGCTTGGAAGCTTTTGGGAAAGAAATTTGTGTAATCAATATCACTAAAAGATATTAGGCAACATTGTATTCCCATTTACACTTGTCTTATATTATTATATTAGTTAATATAAGTAATGTCAAATCTTTAAGCGCTTTTTCAGGATTGCAATACTAAGGATAGGTCATCAGTAAGAGACTAGTGAGGATCTGACTCTTGGAACACAAGCCAATGAACTGGTTAAAGTAGCTGATATTTTGCTTGAGTTCTGGTATTTTTTTAAGGTTTACACTGTTCTGTATAATTGAACGTCTTCATGTCATCTACTGGGTACCATCTGTGAGAGGTATTGGAGCCCCCACCTTTCTGACCTACCAATATCAATTTACATCAATGTTTTGTTCCCAGAAAATACTATAATATACATATTAGCCTAAGGAAAAACATATGGCAAAATATCATTAGTAGTGTTAAGGTACTGTCACACTTAGCGATGCACCAGCGATCCCGACCAGCGATATGATGCGGTCAGGATCGCTGGTGCATCGCTAAGTGGTCGCTAGTGAGCTGCCACATAGGCAGATCTCACTAGCGACATTGCTGGGGACGGGGATCGCTACTTACCTGTCAGACGAGGCGATCCTGACGTCCTCCCGCCTGTGTCCACGCATCGCTTGTCGGCGCCACAGCAGGAAGCTGAAGACGAGAAATGGTCCAGGACATTCTCGCGCGATCAGCGATAACCAGCGGGGGAGCGGTCGGAGGTAAGTATCAGACATAGCGATATCGCTAGCAATATCGCTATAACGTCACAAAAACCAGTGACGTTATAACGATATTGCTGGCGATATTGCTTAGTGTGACAGGCCCTTTACTCAACCAGATATCTGATTATGGAGGCAATTCACAGGTTCCTTGCTCTAGGTTCCCTAAAACTATCATACATTTACCATGAAAGCATGCTTTTGAGACGTCTACATTTTAGCGCTGAGTAG
The DNA here is from genome assembly GCF_039654945.1 of Dendrobates tinctorius. Lineage (NCBI taxonomy): Eukaryota > Metazoa > Chordata > Amphibia > Anura > Dendrobatidae > Dendrobates > Dendrobates tinctorius. The sequence continues at coordinate 52,847,686 of NW_027361829.1, forward strand.
ATTAACCTCTATACCTAGCATTTGTCATGTGTAATATATATGTAGTGGATACTCATGAGTGCCATATTGTAGCTCCCCATTCAGAATTAAGATCATTTATTCAACCCTGGACATCTATTCTGAAGACCCATGGAGCGTATCAGATTGTAGAAATGTTTAAAAAAAGCAAAACTGCCATTCAAATAGAATGCACAAGTTCTTCCCGTGCAATAAATCTCTTCCATTGTGCTCTCCTATTCTTCCCATGAAGTTCATTTTCCTGCACACATTGCCTCTTTTTTCTATACTATTAGATGCATGATAAGTTTATTAGCATATATTGAAGCAATCTTCGCTGCTCCCATGCTCAATCTTCAGTTCCAACAACCAAAAAAACCAAAGAAACGTCACATTCACAAATTGAATTTGCATGTGTTACACCATTCATAATGAAACATATAGCAGCTGTGATTTTGTTTATAGCCTTGTTTATTACTAATTCATTTCAAGACTGCCCTAATCTATTATACACTGGTGAATACTAATTCTGGAAGCCTTTTATGCAAATGAGATATCACTATGTATACCACTTTACGCTAAAATAGGTTTAATTTCTGTGTAACTTATCCAAAATCATTTCCTTACCCTATATAGGAGTATAGGTCTGTACCAGGTCTCATGTCCATATGTTCTGTATGCTTACAAACATTTTTCCAATTAACCTGTTAATAATAGGATACTTCACAAATTTTATAAACAAATTGTCCAAGCTAATTATTTAGTAATCTACCTAAAAAAACATGTCTCTGTCGTCCACATGCAACCGTGCCATCCATAAGTTAGCGATCTATATACAAGAACTTTGCTTTGTACCTAAGGCCATGTCTGTCATGCCTTATGCAAATGTGTGCACTGGCAAACAAAGAGGAAGCAGGCATGTTAAGCAGACGTAAACCTGGAAAGTTTAGGTTCAATCTTTCAACAGCTATATAACATAAAGTTACTAAACTTGCATACAAATACTTACATGGGAAACTGTGAAGAACTACCAAAAGACAGCATGACACAATGTAATTTGTATAATCTGGCATTAACGGAAACATAGAGGTGCCAAATTATTTCATAAAGTGGTTTATTAGATGGTATTAATAAAGCGTATTATAATCATAGAGAATCCTTATGAAGAAATTGCCCAAATTCTATCACATTATATTAAGCTAGAATTTTATTTTGCAACTAAGTATAATTGATTTTCTCTGGTTGTTCTTCTGTTTGTGGTCTCATGAAACTCAAAGTGAAATGTCAGTTAAACAGAATATTCTGAATTTTTGGTTGCCAGATTGAAGGAATATCATTGAAATTCTCTCTTTGATAGACTTTCTGGTCTTACATCTGCATACAATTGGACTGGTGTTTCAACCCCTAATAAATTAAGGGCATGTCACACTAAGAGATATCGCTAGCAATATCGCTATAACTAGTGACGTTATAGCGATATTGCTAGCGATATCGCTGTGTGTGATACTTACCTACGACCGGCTCCCCCGCTGGTTATCGCTGATCGCGCGAGAACGTTCAGGACTGTTTCTCGTCGTCAGCTTCCTGTGGCGCTTCCTGCTGTGAAGACGAGCGACGCGTGGAGCCGGGCGGGAGGACGCAGGATCGCCTGGTGTGACAGGTAAGTAGCGATCCCCGTCCCCAGCGATGTCGCTGGTGAGATCTGCCTATGTGGCAGCTCACTAGCGACTACTTAGCGATGTACCAGCGATCCTGACCGCGTCATATCGCTGGTCGGGATCGCTGGTACATCGCTAAGTGTGACAGTACCTTTATTCTGAGATTCCTATATCCAGCTGTATAGAAGAGTGTTCCATTGGATTAATGTAATATAGTATTCTTAATAGATATTAACTGTGTTGCTTGATAATCAACTGCAAAAGTTTGGTCTAATTTTATTTTTATGATGAGATATCTAGAGCCACAAATTCAGGGAAAATTAATCACGAGTATGGCTTAATACAGAGATAACTTAATATTGAGATGATAAAAAGCATCTTTTGTTGATTGGAGAGGGCCTCGACACGTGGAGCTCCATTCATCTAGAAGTTATTGCCTATACTCTTGATGACAATTCTCTGCATCTCTGCCAGAGGTTTTCCTCCAGGGGAACAAAATGATAGTCAGTCCAAAAATGGACATGACCAATTGATAATTCCTCTGTCAATCAGTAGGCTGGCGTCCCCATACACATTAGATTGTTGGCTAACACAAATCTAATGTGTATGGGAGGCTCATTTCTGACTAATTATTTAGAGCAAAATCCATAGTCCACAAGCAGTTTAAAACAAAGAAAAACTATCTCATCGTTGTAAGTAGAGATGAGCAGTTGATCTGTGGAGAATAGAGCTAGAGTCAAAATTCTTGAAATTTGCATTTCCACATGAATTTGAAGATTTTGAGATTTGATTCATTAACATCATTTTGAGATGCTGCTCGAACCCTCATAATACCCTGCAGTTATGACATCTGGTGGATTATCAGACAATGGAAAGTGGTGGTTAACACCTGTGCCTACACAGATCAGTGATTTTTGTGGAGCACTGTTTAGACAGCATTTTCCATCATTTTCCATCTCCAGAATCATTGGGTAAATCTCTCCTGTAGCATGTATGCGCTTATGGTCAGTAGGGTTTTCTCTCTCCCTCACCTGTAGAGTATGAGCTCCCCATGCTCAGCAGGGTCCTCTCTCGCTTGTAATTTGTAATCTGTCATAGTCAGTGGGGTTTTTCTCTCCTGTAGAGCATAAGCTGTTATGTTCAGCTGGATCCCATCTCTCTCAAATAGAGTATACTCTCTCATGTTCTGCGGTATTCTCTCTCATGTAGTGTGTAAATTCTTATGGTCTGTAGGATTCTTTCTCTCTTTTCTCTCCCACTTGTAATTTCCAAGTAATTCCAATATTGAGATTCATGTAAATGAATTAGCTGAGAATCGAATTTTGGGGGAATATTCAACAAAGCTGTTAAATTGAAATATCACAAAATCTACTGATCTCTAGTTGAAAGTTATAATTTAGGAGAAGGGTACAAAATTTTCCAAGGCCGTAGAGTTACTAAGAAACACTGTGAAGATGGTTATCATGAAGTGGTTTAAATTTGTCATAATGTTGACATTAACAAGAACTTGACATCCCTCAAAAAATAATGTAAAGCTAAAAAAGAAAATTGGTCTAAGAGTCTGCTGAAAAGGTCTACAGTAACAGTAAATATGCTGTAGAACCCTCTGGTTGTATATTGTTTGTGAAAGCAATCTCTTTTAGTCTTCATAACTCTGACCTGTGAGGAAGGGTGGCAAGATGGAAGCCTTTTCTTACAAAGAAAGACATCCAAACCTGGCTATGTTATGTCAAAACCTATATCAAGTTGGCCAAAGTATGTGAGAAAAAGTGCTATGGTCTGATGAGACCAAGGTTAAACTTTATGTCCATAATTCCAAATGGTATGTTCAGCACAAAGCCAGCACTGGAAAACATTCCAAAAGAAAACCATTGCTACTTCCAATAGGTGGCACTAGAGTTCTAGTCCTCTTCCTCTCTGAAGAGACAATTTGCATAATTAGCATATTTCCCAGAGGAGCATTGCGGCTTTAAGTCTCCTCACTTTGACATGCTTAGCATGTCATTCTCCGCAAGGAGAAATTATACTTCTTGTATATCGGTCAGACGCCTCTCACACAGCCAAACCAGATCTCACACTTTGCACTGACGAGGGGCAGTACCCCGAAACACAGTGTCTGCAAATTGAGATTCTACCTTGGCTTTTATCCTAAGTCATGTAACAAGGCTCATTAAAGGGTCAACTTTTGACTTTTAGGATTGCTACTTCCAAAAGGTGGCACTAGAGTTCTAGTCATCTTCCTCTCTGAAGAGACAATTTGCATAATTAGCATATTTCCCAGAGGAGCATTGCAGCTTTAAGTCTCCTCAACTCGACATGCTCAGCATGTCATTCTCCGCAAGGAGAAATGATATTTCTTGGATATCGGTCAGACGCCTCTCACACAGCCAAACCAGATCTCACACTTTGCACTGACGAGGGGCAGTACCCCGAAACACAGTGTCTGCAAATTGAGATTCTGGCTTGGCTTTTACCCTAAGTCATGTAACAAGGCTCGTTAAAGGATCAACAGTGACTTTTAGGATTGCTACTTCCAATAGGTGGCACTAGAGTTCTAGACCTCTTCCTCTCTGAAGAGACAATTTGCATAAAAAGAAAAGCATGCACACAGATAAGTATGGTGGAGGAAGCATTAGGCTTTGTGGCTGTATTTCGACAGATGAAACTGAGGATGTAATTAAGGTGCAGGGAATTATGAACAGTTACAAATATGAGTACATTTTGCATCAAAATCTTCCAGCCTCTGCTAAAAAAAAAAGCTGATGATGAAGAGGAATTTAATCTTCCAGCATGGAAAGAAGAAGATCAAAGTTTTGGAATGGTCCAGCTAGAGCCCAGACTCTAATCCAAAAGAAAATCTGGTTGTTGACTTGACATTGGCACTGTACACAGGAGATGTCCTCGCAATCTAAAAGATTCGGAGCACTACTGCAAGGAAAAGTAGGCAAAGATTGCCAAGCAGATAGACATTTAACAAATCGCCAAATGCTGTCATAAATTAAAATAATAGTGCAACAAAGTATTAGTTTTAAGGGTATGCATATTTATGCAAACATTTATGTTTTTCCATCAGAAGAGATTTCAGTTTGTTTTGATATGATTCTTCTTGGTATGATTTTTTTTAAATTGGTATGTGCACCAAGTGCAATCCTAACTTGTGGAGATGAGGGTTGCTTCTGATCATACAGGTTTTGGGTGAAAGGACAGCTACATTTTAAAATACCTTTGAGTAATGAGTGAAAAGAAGCAAAACCCAAGTGGAAAAAGAATGGTAAAAGTTATGAAAACAACTTTGTTACTTTGTTTTAAATTCCATTAGGAACCTCAGCACTATATATTAAAGAGGAAATGCATATGTGCTTTTATTTCCTTTGTTACATTTATGTAAATTACAGTTTCCTCTATGCGATATCCTAGGGCAATAATCCAGCATGTATTTAATTACACAAGATCTTGATGAAAGATTTCCTCACAGTGCACTTTATCTCATTACAACATCAATACAAATAAGTATAAAGTGTAACTGCCAACTGTCAGAAGAGAACAAATGCACACGACAATAAGAATACGTTGATTCGTGAAGACAGTGAACATAGCGTCATGTTATTTTAGCTCTGGCTTGGAGAAAAAGCAACATAGTTTACATGACAACAGAAAGATATTTCATGTTCTACAGGGGATCTCACTAAACAGAATATTTGCTATATACTACATTTTCTTGCCATAGAAAACGTGCTTAAAGAGTAACCGTGGTTTTAATTTTTATTTCATAAATCAATTGAACACATGAAAATAAGCAACTTTGTAATGTATCTTACCAGAGAAATCTGCTCCTTTCTCTGCCAAAGTTGATCAGTCATTATCAAAATTCTCAATTCTGAGATGAAATCTGTATTCTCTCTTAAAAGGAGGGGGAGGAGCTCTAACTATAGCTCCTCCCACTATCTATATAGAATCTTATCAGGAGCACCTCTCATCTTCTAGCTCAGTAATGGGAGAATCTGTCTTCCTTGCATACAGACTTTACCTCAGAATTGAGAATTTTGAGAATTTTGATAATGACTGATCAATTTTGGCAGAGAAAGAAGGACATTTGACAGATAAGATATATTAAAAAGTTGTTTATTTTCATGTGTACTATTCATTCATGAAATAAAAATTAAAATAATTTGTTTTATCTATTTCTTTGGAGGTATTCTGAAAACAGACTCTGCGGGGGCACTCTGCATACAGACAGTGTAATAATCTGCTGGCCACTATCGAACAAAGTTAATTTTAAAGCTCATTTTAATCAATACATCTTGGAATAATAATAATTTCCACAATTGGATGTGTTCAAAAGAATGTTGAGATAATCTTATAAATGTGCCCCTGCTGTGTACTGTGTAATGTCTGTGTCTCACTGCGCAGGAACATGGCCTCATCCTACCACATCTCCTGGGCAGTAGAGGCAGAAAAAGAGAGCATGTACCAGCCACTATGAAGTCCAGGTTAGTAATGAGTGGTGTCTATAAGACACCCCCAATACTAACCTACAAAGAGTTAAAAAAAAGACACAACACAAAAATATTTTACTTGAAATAAAAGACACCATTTTATTTGATTCTTCATTGACTAAAAAAATATTTACCTGTCCACGTTCCTGTGATGATCTCCCATGACAGCTGTCTCATCTGCAGATATGGCAGCTGTCATGGCTGCTGCATGCTCACACTACCGTGAACATGTCCGCTCCCGGCAGCGTGAGCCTCCGAATGAGGTCACCAGAGTGCATTGATCTCGCGCTGCTCCGGTGACCTCATTTATGGCTGTGCTGTACCGTGAGAATTTCTCACGGTCTTCGGGTCCATAACGAGTTCACCCGACCAGCGCGAGCTGCATTCAGATTGAACTCATTATACAATGAATGGGGCTGCTTTACGGCCCCGTTCATTGTATCGGCAGCAGCACATGTTATGTGGCTGCTCTAAACTTTAGGTCATCGTGTGACACTCGATTAAAATACATTCTATGGAGGATAGGTATCTTTTGTGGTTTGTTATTTTACTTTTTTTCAGGTGAACGAGGGCTTCGTGGAATTAGATGTCTAGGTGAGTACAGTCATATGTAAAAGTTTGGGCACCCCTATTGATGTTAACCTTTTTTCTTTATAATAATTTTGGTTTTTGCAACAGCTATTTCAGTTTCATATATCTAATAACTGATGGACTCAGTTATATTTCTGGATTCAAATGAAGTTTATTGTACTAACAGAAAATGTGCAATCTGCATTTTAACAAAATTTGACCGGTGCAAAAGTATGGGCACCCTTATCATTTTCTTGATTTGAACACTCCTAACTACTTTTTACTGACTTCCTGAAGCACTAAATTGGTTTTGTAACCTCATTGAGCTTTGAACTTCATAGCTAGGTGTATCAAATCATGAGAAAAGGTATTTAAGGTGGCCACTTGCAAGTTGTTCTCCTATTTGATTCCCCTATGAAGAGTGGCATCATGGGCTCCTCAAAACAACTCTCAAATGATCTGAAAACAAAGATTATTCAGCATAGCTTTTCAGGGAAAGGATACAAAAAGTTGTCTCAGAGATTTAACCTGTCAGTTTCCACTGTGAGGAACATAGTAAGGAAATGGAAGAACACAGGTACAGTTCTTGTTAAGCCCAGAAGTGGCAGGCCAAGAAAAATATCAGAAAGGCAGAGAAGAAGTATGGTGAGAACAGTCAAGGACAATCCACAAACCACCTCCAAAGACCTGCAGCATCATCTTGCTGCAGATGGTGTCACTGTGCATCAGTCAACAATACAGCGCACTTTGCACAAGGAGAAGCTGTATGGGAGAGTGATACGAAAGAAGCTGTTTCTGCAAGCACGCCACAAACAGAGTCGCCTGAGGTATGCAAAAGCACATTAGGACAAGCCAGTTACATTTTGGAAGAAGGTCCTGTGGACTGATGAAATAAAGATTGAGTTGTTTGGTCATACAAAAAGGCATTATGCATGGAGGCTAAAAACACAGCATTCGAAGAAAAACACTTGCTACCCACAGTAAAATTTGGTGGAGGTTCCATCATGCTTTGGGGCTGTGCGGCCAATGCCGGCAACGGGAATCTTGTTAAAGTTGAGGGTCGCATGGATTCAACTCAGTATCAGCAGATTCTTGACAATAATGTGCAAGAATCAGTGACGAAGTTGAAGTAACGCAGGGGATGGATATTTCAGCAAGACAATGATCCAAAACACCGCTCCAAATCTACTCAGGCATTCATGCAGAGGAACAATTACAATGTTCTGGAATGTTCATCCCAGTCCCCAGACCTGAATATCATTGAACATCTGTGGGATGATTTGAAGCGGGCTGTCCATGCTCGGCGACCATCAAACTTAACTGAACTGGAATTGTTTTGTAAACAGGAATGGTCACAAATACCTTCATCCAGGATCCAGGAACTCATTAATAGCTACAGGAAGCGACTAGAGGCTGTTATTTTTGCAAAAGGAGGATCTACGAAATATTAATGTCACTTTTATGTTGAGGTGCCCATACTTTTGCACCGGTCAAATTTTGTTAAAATGCAGATTGCACATTTTCTGTTAGCACAATAAACCTCATTTGAATCCAGAAATATAACTGAGTCCATCAGTTATTAGTAGAGTTGAGCGAAACGGGTCGAAAAAATTCAAAAGTCGCCGACTTTTGGCAAAGTCGGGTTTCATGAAACGAAACCCGACCCTAGGATGAGGTCGGCCACGAGGTCGGCGACTTACGCGCCAAAGTCGCGTTTCAAAAGTTTGTTTTGCGCTCTTTTTCAGCCAATCAGGATCCACGGACACTGTGGGCAACGTGATGACATAGGCACGGGTCACCACCATCTTTCAGAAGGGCATGCAAGTGATTGGCTTGCTTTGGTGGGCGTCACAGGGGGTATAAAAGGGCGTGCACGCCGACAGCCATCTTACTTCTGCCGATCTTAGTATAGGGAGAGGTTGCTGCTGATTCTGTAGGGAGAGCGTTAGGCAGGGAAGGAGACAAAAAAACTGCTTCTGCTGCTAGCGATTTGGCCTGTACAACACACCAGTAACTGTGTGTGCAGTGCAAGGGGAGGCTATATAGTGGTGTATCAGTGGTGTTGGTTGTTGGGCTGCCTTTTAAGGCTTCCTGACAGGCTGGCATTGCTGTTTACCCACTGCTCCGCAAACTGCTTTTTTAAAAGCAATCCCAATTTTTTTTTTGTCCTGCTGAGAAGAAAAAAAAACTGCTTCTGCTGCTAGCAATTTGGCCTGCACAACACACCAGTCACTGTGTGTGCAGTGCAAGGGGAGGCTATATAGTGGTGTATCAGTGGTGTTGGTTGTTGGGCTGCCTTCTAAGGCTTCCTGACAGGCTGGCATTGCTGTTTACCCACTGCTCCGCAAACTGCTTTTTTAAAAGCAATCCAATCTCCCTTATCCTCTAGTCACTTTTGTCACAGCTGTGCCATCGAGCCTGTCACATAGCGCTCAGATATTCATTGGGCCTCACACAATCCAAAAGTGTCCAGTGTCCAAAAGTGTGTGCAGAGATTCAAAATCTCCCTTATCCTCTAGTCACTCTTGTCACAGATGTGCCATCGAGCCTGTCACATAGCGCTCAGATATCAGTGGGCCTCACACAATCCAAAAGTGTCCACTGTCCACAAGTGTGTGCAGAAATTCAAAATCTCCCTTATTCTCTAGTCACTTTTGTCACAGCTGTGCCATCGAGCCTGTCACATAGCGCTCAGATATCAGTGGGCCTCACACAATCCAAAAGTGTTCACTGTCCACAAGTGTGTGCAGAAATTCAAAATCTCCCTTATCCTCTAGTCACTTTTGTCACAGCTGTGCCATCGAGCCTGTCACATAGCGCTCTGATATCAGTGGGCTTCACACAATCCAAAAGTGTCCACTGTCCACAAGTGTCTGCAGAAATTCAAAATCTCCCTTATCCTCTAGTCACTTTTGTCACAGCAGTGCCATCGAGCCTGTCACATAGCGCTCAGATATCAGTGGGCCTCACACAATCCAAAAGTGTCCAGTGTCCAAAAGTGTGTGCAGATATTCAAAATCTCCCTTATCCTCTAGTCACTTTTGTCACAGCAGTGCCATCGAGCCTGTCACATAGCGCTCAGATATCAGTGGGCCTCACACAATCCAAAAGTGTCCAGTGTCCAAAAGTGTGTGCAGATATTCAAAATCTCCCTTATCCTCTAGTCACTTTTGTCACAGCAGTGCCATCGAGCCTGTCACATAGCGCTCAGATATCAGTGGGCCTCACACAATCCAAAAGTGTCCACTGTCCACAAGTGTGTGCAGAAATTCAAAATCTCCCTTATCCTCTAGTCACTTTTGTCACAGCTGTGCCATCGAGCCTGTCACATAGCGCTCAGATATCAGTGGGCCTCACACAATCCAAAAGTGTCCAGTGTCCAAAAGTGTGTGCAGATATTCAAAATCTCCCTTATCCTCTAGTCACTTTTGTCACAGCAGTGCCATCGAGCCTGTCACATAGCACTCAGATATCAGTGGGCCTCACACAATCCAAAAGTGTCCACTGTCCAAAAGTGTGTGCAGATATTCAAAATCTCCCTTATCCTCTAGTCACTTTTGTCACAGCAGTGCCATCGAGCCTGTCACATAGCGCTCAGATATCAGTGGGCCTCACACAATCCAAAAGTGTCCACTGTCCACAAGTGTGTGCAGAAATTCAAAATCTCCCTTATCCTCTAATCACTTTTGTCACAGCTGTGCCATCGAGCCTGTCACATAGCGCTCAGATATCAGTGGGCCTCACACAATCCAAAAGTGTCCAGTGTCCAAAAGTGTGTGCAGATATTCAAAATCTCCCTTATCCTCTAGTCACTTTTGTCACAGCAGTGCCATCGAGCCTGTCACATAGCGCTCAGATATCAGTGGGCCTCACACTATCCAAAAGTGTCCAGTGTCCAAAAGTGTGTGCAGATATTCAAAATCTCCCTTATCCTCTAGTCACTTTTGTCACAGCAGTGCCATCGAGCCTGTCACATAGCGCTCAGATATCAGTGGGCCTCACACAATCCAAAAGTGTCCACTGTCCAAAAGTGTGTGCAGATATTCAAAATCTCCCTTATCCTCTAGTCACTTTTGTCACAGCAGTGCCATCGAGCCTGTCACATAGCGCTCAGATATCAGTGGGCCTCACACAATCCAAAAGTGTCCACTGTCCACAAGTGTGTGCAGAAATTCAATATCTCCCTTATCCTCTAGTCACTTTTGTCACAGCTGTGCCATCGAGCCTGTCACATAGCGCTCAGATATCAGTGGGCCTCACACAATCCAAAAGTGTCCAGTGTCCAAAAGTGTGTGCAGATATTCAAAATCTCCCTTATCCTCTAGTCACTTTTGTCACAGCAGTGCCATCGAGCCTGTCACATAGCGCTCAGATATCAGTGGGCCTCACACAATCCAAAAGTGTCCAGTGTCCAAAAGTGTGTGCAGATATTCAAAATCTCCCTTATCCTCTAGTCACTTTTGTCACAGCAGTGCCATCGAGCCTGTCACATAGCGCTCAGATATCAGTGGGCCTCACACAATCCAAAAGTGTCCAGTGTCCAAAAGTGTGTGCAGATATTCAAAATCTCCCTTATCCTCTAGTCACTTTTGTCACAGCAGTGCCATCGAGCCTGTCACATAGCGTTCAGATATCAGTGGGCCTCACACAATCCAAAAGTGTCCAGTGTCCAAAAGTGTGTGCAGATATTCAAAATCTCCCTTATCCTCTAGTCACTTTTGTCACAGCAGTGCCATCGAGCCTGTCACATAGTGCTCAGATATCAGTGGGCCTCACACAATCCAAAAGTGTCCACTGTCCACAAGTGTGTGCAGAAATTCAAAATCTCCCCTGTCCTATAGACACCTTGTACCTTGTTTTACATTACTATATAGTTTGTTGGATTTTGTCTACATTTCTACCAAAAATGAGGAAGGCTGGTGGAAGAGGCCGTGGAATTGGGCGGGGGTTGGCAGCTGGTAATGATGGTGTTGGTGGTGGATCTGATGGTAGTGGCAAGAGCAAAATAGGACCGAATGCAGGAGGTGCTGACCCTGCGTCATCGTCTGGCTACATAAGGCTTCGAACGCTTAGTTTTCTAGGAGTTGGCAAACCGCTTTTAAAGCCAGAGCATCAGGAAAAAGTTTTGTCTTACATTGCTGACTCAGCCTCCAGCTCTATCGCCTCCTCTTCTTCAGTTGTAAAAAGTAAAAGCACTGAGTCGTCATTGGAGGCTCATGTTCATGAACCACACCTTTCCTTGTGTCCTTCACCCCAACCAAGATTGAAGGATGACGCAGGCCATACTACTGATTGCTCCATGGAGCTGTTTTCACATACCATGCCTGGATTATCAAGTCAAATGGTGAATTACCCAGGCCAAGATGAATCTGACATGGAGTGCACTGATGCACAGCCGCTGATGGATGATTCTGCTGGTACATTCACTCAGAGCACTACATTGTCCTCGCAGTGTACAGAGCCAGATTCTGACCCTGATGAGACTCAGGTGCCCCTTCCCGCACACTATACCACCATACACGGTGACACAGAGGAAGGTGCACATGACATAGAAGAGGAGGTGATGGATGACCCAGTTGTTGACCCAGATTGGCATCCATTGGGGGAAGAGGGTGCTGCTTCCAATAGCTCAGATGAGGAGCATCCACAGCAGACATCGACATCGCAACAGCTGTTATCTGGCAGGCCCGGAGCACTCCAAAGACAGGTTCCAAACATCAAAAGAGTTGCTGGACAGCTTGTCCAGAGGGTCAAAAGATCACAGCGTGCTAGGCCGCAAAATGTCTGCCAAAGTAGGAAGAGTGCAGTGTGGCACTTTTTTGAACAAAATCCTCATGATCAGGCCAAGGTTATCTGTAAGAAGTGCGCAAAGACCTTTAGCCGAGGGAAAAATCTTAAAAATTTGAATACCAGTTGCATGCTTAGACATTTAACCAGCATGCACTTGCAAGCGTGGACACAACACCAAACCTCAAGTGCCACATGTGCAACTGATCACAACGAAGGTAGTCAGCAACGCTACATTGTTTCCCCCACTGTAAGCCCACCGGTTAGCACAGCAGCAAATGTTGAGGTGTTGTTGCAAGACCACAGCAGTCAGGGAATCCCACTGTTATATCAACGAAATACTGATTCTAGGCCATCAGAAAGAACACCAACTCCATCACCATCATCAACCCTCTCTCAGTCCGCCCTGTCCACCGCTACTTCCACCATATGTAGCTCTCAAGTCCAGCTCATCCTCCCAGACACTATGAGTAGGTCAAGAAAGTACTCAGTCTCTCATCCGCGTACACTGGGTTTGAACGCCCACATTGCCAAACTAATCTCGTTTGAGATGATGCCCTTTCGGTTGGTGGAAAGCACAGCTTTCCGCGAACTCATGGCCTATGCAGTACCACGCTATGACCTACCCAGTCGCCACTTCTTCTCTCGCAAAGCTATCCCAGCCCTCCACCATCATGTGAAAGACCGCATTGTCCATGCACTCAAGCAGTCAGTGAGCGGAAAGGTGCACCTCACAACTGATGCATGGTCCAGTCGGCATGGCCAGGGCCGTTACGTGTCCATCACTGCGCACTGGGTTAATGTGGTGGATGCAGGGTCCACAGGGGACAGCGGTGGTGGGACAGTGCTGCCTAGCCCACGGTATAGGAAACAGTTGGCTGTAGGCGTTCGACCCTCCTCCTCCTCCACCTCCTCCAGAAGCGAAAGCTCGTCCACAGAGCGCAGTCGTACGAGCACTCCATCTGCAGCTGCCACTGTTGCACACGATGTGTCCCCCTATCGAGCAGCTAGTGGAAAGCGTCAGCAGGCTGTGTTGCAGATGATGTGTTTGGGCGACAGACACACCGCCGAGGTGCTGGCCGAGTACTTGAAGCGACAAACTGAGTCATGGCTGGGCAGTGTACATCTTAAGGCAGGCAAGGTAGTTAGTGATAACGGCCGTAATTTTGTGGCAGCCATAGCCCTTTCAAAACTCAGCCACATACCTTGCTTGGCTCACACCTTGAACCTGGTGGTGCAGTGCTTCCTCAAAAATTATCCGGAGTTAACAGCCCTGCTCCAGAAGGTGCGAAGACTGTGCGCGCACATCCGCCGGTCGCCTGTACACTCCGTTCGTATGAAGAAGCTGCAGTGATAGCTCCACCTTCCCAACCACCGCCTCATTATCGACATTGCAACAAGGTGGAACTCCACCCTGCACATGGTGGAGCGGCTGTGCGAGCAGAGGCAGGCCATAATGCATTTGTGGGAGGATACACGGCCAGGCACTTTGAGAGCAGACATGGAGTTGACAGGTGTGCAGTGGTCGAAGCTGAAAGACCTTTGTAAAGTCCTTCAGTGTTTTGAGGAATGCACACGGCTGGTAAGCGCAGACGACGCCATCCTAAGCATGAGCATCCCACTTATGCGTCTGCTCATGCAAACTTTGACGCACCTTAAGGAGCAGGCGTCTGCAGCCAATGTTGATGAGGAGGAAGAGGAGGAGGGAATCCTTGATGACATTCAGCCATTGTCTGCTCAGGGACCTCTCCTGGACGAGGTGGAGGAAGAAGAGGAGGAGGAGGATGATGGGGATGATTACTTAGGGGAGGAGGATGCATCTCGTGGGGCAAGTGAAAATGTTGGCGTGGCAAGGTCTGGTACAGGGTTTGTGCGTGACTGGAGGGATGTGGATTTGCCAGAAAGTGCTCCTCCACCCAGCACTCGCAGTGCATCATTGACACCGGGAACATAGGCCCACATGTCAGATTATGCCTTGCGGATCCTAAAAAGGGACCCCCGCATTGCCAAAATGATGAACGATGACGACTACTGGTTGGCCAGCATCCTGGATCCACGCTATAAAGGCAAATTACAAAACATCATGCCACAGGAGAACCTTGACCTAATATTGGCTAATAAACAAGCAACTCTGGTAAATCGGTTGCTTGAGGCATTCCCAGCACACAGCAGCGGTGATGGTTCTCACACGAGCCGTACGGGCTGGGGGCAGCTTGGCAGAGGTGTTCGTGGTGCACACAGCAGAAGTGGCGTTGGAGACAGGGGTTTCATGACAATGTTGTGGACTGATTTTTCAAATACCGCTCACACAACTGGTAATACTGCATCGATGGAAAGTGACAGGAGACAGCAGTTGTCAACTATGTTAACAAAATACTTTTCCTCCCATATCGATGTTCTCCCACACAGGTCATTCCCCTTTGACTATTGGGCCGCTAAACTGGACACCTGGCCTGAATTGGCCCAATATGCCTTACAGGAGCTCGCTTGCCCAGCTGCAAGTGTGCTATCGGAAAGAGTCTTCAGTGCAGCTGGATCAATCCTGACAGAAAAAAGGACCCGTCTGTCAACCCAAAATGTGGATGATCTAACCTTCATTAAAATGAACCACGCATGGGTTTCCAAGGATTTTGTCCCACCTTCCCCTGATGACACATAGGGTGACAGAAAAATGGCTTGCTTTGGTCCACCTCTTCCTGGTACTTCACCTATTTCGCCTTTTGCATCAGCTGAATGTCCAACATCAACATATGCCACTTTCTAAAACTCCCTAACTGTGCTGCCTCCCCCCCATGGCCGGGGTCACCACCTACCGCACGACACCGTGCGAGTGCCGTTGCCCTGGACAGGTGGGAAGGCCGACTCTTGGGCGCCGGCACTGGCACAGGGTCCCTCATAGTGCAATCAAGTGTCTCTGACGGTGGTGGTGCACACCCGCCGTCAGACACACCGCTGTAATATGAGGGGCCCAGTGCCAGTACCGACGCCCACGAGTGGGCCCCCCTTGCTTGGGCAGGGCCCCAGCATTTGCAATCTTTACCTCTCCCTGCTCCTCCGCTGTGTAATCTGGGCCGTCAAATCCATACTGTGCCTGACACCGTCTGAGCCTGCCTCCTGAGACATATATTTTGAATGTGTACGCTATCCATACATGTTATCCAGGGATACGGTACCCTTTCTAACCTTTGTGCAATCACGTGCAATCCATACTGGGCCTAACACCGTCTGAGCCTGCCTCCTGAGACATATATTTTGAATGTGTACGCTATCCATACGTTATCCGGGGATACGGTACCCTTTCTCACCTTTGTGCAATCACGTGCAATCCATACTGGGCCTAACACCGTCTGAGCCTGCCTCCTGAGACATATATTTTGAATGTGTACGCTATCCATACATGTTATCCAGGGATACGGTACCCTTTCTAACCTTTGTGCAATCACGTGCAATCCATACTGGGCCTAACACCGTCTGAGCCTGCCTCCTGAGACATATATTTTGAATGTGTACGCTATCCATACATGTTATCCGGGGATACGGTACCCTTTCTAACCTTTGTGCAATCACGTGCAATCCATACTGGGCCTAACACCGTCTGAGCCTGCCTCCTGAGACATATATTTTGAATGTGTACGCTATCCATACATGTTATCCAGGGATACGGTACCCTTTCTAACCTTTGTGCAATCACGTGCAATCCATACTGGGCCTAACACCGTCTGAGCCTGCCTCATGCTGTATAGACATATATTTTGAATGTGTACGCTATCCATACATGTTGTCCAGGGATACGGTACCCTTTCTAACCTTTGTGCAATCACGTGAAATCCATACTGGGCCTAACACCGTCTGAGCCTGCCTCATGCTGTATAGACATATATTTTGAATGTGTATGCTATCCATACATGTTATCCGGGGATACGGTACCCTTTCTAACCTTTGTGCAATCACGTGCAATCCATACTGGGCCTAACACCGTCTGAGCCTGCCTCCTGAGACATATATTTTGAATGTGTACGCTATCCATACATGTTATCCAGGGATACGGTACCCTTTCTAACCTTTGTGCAATCACGTGCAATCCATACTGGGCCTAACACCATCTGAGCCTGCCTCATGCTGTATAGACATATATTTTGAATGTGTACGCTATCCATACATGTTATCCAGGGATACGGTACCCTTTCTAACCTTTGTGCAATCACGTGCAATCCATACTGGGCCTAACACCGTCTGAGCCTGCCTCATGCTGTATAGACATATATTTTGAATGTGTACGCTATCCATACATGTTATCCGGGGATACGCTACCCTTTCTAACCTTTGTGCAATCACGTGCAATCCATACTGGGCCTAACACCGTCTGAGCCTGCCTCCTGAGACATATATTTTGAATGTGTACGCTATCCATACATGTTGTCCAGGGATACGGTACCCTTTCTAACCTTTGTGCAATCACGTGCAATCCATACTGGGCCTAACACCGTCTGAGCCTGCCTCATGCTGTATAGACATATATTTTGAATGTGTACGCTATCCATACATGTTATCCAGGGATACGGTACCCTTTCTAACCTTTGTGCAATCACGTGCAATCCATACTGGGCCTAACACCGTCTGAGCCTGCCTCATGCTGTATAGACATATATTTTGAATATGTACGCTATCCATACATGTTATCCGGGGATACGGTACCCTTTCTAACCTTTGTGCAATCACGTGCAATCCATACTGGGCCTAGCACCGTCTGAGCCTGCCTCATGCTGTATAGACATATATTTTGAATGTGTACGCTATCCATACATGTTATCCGGGGATACGGTACCCTTTCTAACCTTTGTGCAATCACGTGCAATCCATACTGGGCCTAACACCGTCTGAGCCTGCCTCATGCTGTATAGACATATATTTTGAATGTGTACGCTATCCATACATGTTATCCAGGGATATGGTACCCTTTCTAACCTTTGTGCAATCACGTGCAATCCATACTGGGCCTAACACCGTCTGAGCCTGCCTCATGCTGTATAGACATATATTTTGAATGTGTACGCTATCCATACATGTTATCCAGGGATACGGTACCCTTTCTAACCTTTGTGCAATCACGTGCAATCCATACTGGGCCTAACACCGTCTGAGCCTGCCTCATGCTGTGTAGACATATATTTTGAATGTGTACGCTATCCATACATGTTATCCAGGGATACGGTACCCTTTCTAACCTTTGTGCAATCACGTGCAATCCATACTGGGCCTAACACCGTCTGAGCCTGCCTCATGCTGTATAGACATATATTTTGAATGTGTACGCTATCCATACATGTTATCCGGGGATACGGTACCCTTTCTAACCTTTGTGCAATCACGTGCAATCCATACTGGGCCTAACACCGTCTGAGCCTGCCTCCTGAGACATATATTTTGAATGTGTACGCTATCCATACATGTTATCTGGGGATACGGTACCCTTTCTCACCTTTGTGCAATCTCGTGTAATCCATACTGGGCGTGAGAACGGCTGGCGAGCTGTTAAGCAAGCTACAGCACCTGTCCAGACAAGTACAGGGATTCCCTAGCGAGGAGACTTATTTGATTGTTTTCAATGTTGGGACAGCAATTTTTGGGGAGCACTATACTCTGGAGAATGATAGATGGGGCCCACCATACACTGGAACATTCCAAAGGTGGACATCAGACACTGGAGCAGCATTTACAGGGCCCATTATACACTAGAGCATTAGAAATGGGGCCCATTATGTTTGGAGCATTATTTAGGCCCATAAGACAGTGGAGCTTCATCCATGGGGACCAACATATACTGTAGCATTATGTGGAGCTCATCATATACTGTTTTAAACATTATATGGGACCAATGATTCTGTATGGAGAAATAGATGGGCCTCGTCATGAGATGTAAAAAGTGAGGTATTTTTCATTGTACTATACCGCTATTTCTCTGCCGTATTGGAGCATGATGAGTTGTGGTATGTGTTAAAGGGGCGCTCTTTCGCCCAGGGCACATGAAAACCTGGAGCCAGCCCTCCCCCCACAGTTTGTAGCCAAATAACCCCCATTTTTCAGTGCGTAACTTGTATTATGAAGTTAATTAAGGTTGACAAGCTTAAGAAAGAAGAATTGATGCTTTTGGCATTCAAATGGGCACTGTAGGTGTGTTTCCTGTCCTCCTCTCACTGCCGACTTTTATTCCCCATTGACATACATTGGGTTTCGTGTTTCGGGACGACCCTGACTTTTCCCTATAATCGGACGATCTTGCTCGACCCGACTTTTGGAAAAGTCGGGTTTCACGAAACGAAACGCGACCCTAAAAAACCAAAAGTCGCTCAACTCTAGTTATTAGATATATGAAACTGAAATAGCTGTTGCAAAAACCAAAATTGTTATAAAGAAAAAAGGTTAACATTAATAGGGGTGCCCAAACTTTTACATATGACTGTATATGCTATTTTTTTTAAAATTTTATTTTAGATGACGATCGGCGGGGACAGGTAAGTATAATTTATTTCCAAAGGTAACCACTGGCCACCAATGAAACTTATTTTGGGTGACAAATAAAAAAAGGGGGGGGACATAAAAAAGGGACAAAATAATAATAATGGGGCAGGCAAAAAAAAATAAATATAGGGGAAAAAATATTTTACAAAAAATAAGAGGAAGCAAAAAAATATAGGGGAAAATATAAAAAATATATACAGTTGTGGCCAAAAGTATTGACACCCCTGCAATTCTGTCAGATAATGCTCAGTTTCTTCCTGAAAATGATTGCAAACACAAATTCTTTGGTATTATTATCTTCATTTAATTTGACTTAAATGAAAAAACACAAAAGAGAATGAAGCAAAAAGCAAAACATTGATCATTTCACACAAAACTCCAAAAATGGGCCAGACAAAAGTATTGGCATCCTCAGCCTAATACTTGGTTGCACAACCTTTAGCCAAAATAACTGTGACCAACCGCTTCTGGTAACCATCAATGAGTTTCTTACAATGCTCTGCTGGAATTTTAGACCATTCTTCTTTGGCAAACTGCTCCAGGTCACTGATATTTGAAGGGTGCCTTCTCCAAACTGCCATTTTTAGATCTCTCCACAGGTGTTCTATGGGATTCTGGTCTGGACTCATTGCTAGCCACCATAGAAGTCTCCAGTGCTTTCTCTCAAACCATTTTCTAGTGCTTTTTGAAGTGTGTTTTGGGTCATTGTCCTGCTGGAAGACCCATGACCTCTGAGGGAGACCCAACTTTCTCACACTGGGCCCTACATTATGCTGCAAAATTTGTTGGTAGTCTTCAGACTTCATAATGCCATGCACACGGTCAAGCAGTCCAGTGCCAGAGGCAGCAAAGCAACCGCAAAACATCAGGGAACCTCCGCCATGTTTGACTGTAGGGACCGAGTTCTTTTCTTTGAATGCCTCTTTTTTTCTCCTGTAAACTTTATGTTGATGCCTTTGCCCAAAAAGCTCTACTTTTGTCTCATCTGACCAGAGAACATTCTTCCAAAACATTTTAAGCTTTTTCAGGTACGTTTTGGCAAACTCCAGCCTGGCTTTTTTATGTCTCGGGGTAAGAAGTGGGGTCTTCCTGGGTCTCCTACCATACAGTCCCTTTTCATTCAGACGCCGACGGATAGTATGGGTTGACACTGTTGTACCCTCGGACTGCAGGACAGCTTGAACTTGTTTGGATGTTAGTTGAGGTTCTTTATCCAACATCCGCACAATCTTGCGTTGAAATCTCTTGTCAATTTTTCTTTTCCGTCCACATCTAGGGAGGTTAGCCACAGTGCCATGGGCTTTAAACTTCTTGATGACACTGCGCACGGTAGACACAGGAACATTCAGGTCTTTGGAGATGGACTTGTAGCCTTGAGATTGCTCATGCTTCCTCACAATTTGGTTTCTCAAGTTCTCAGACAGTTCTTTGGTCTTCTTTCTTTTCTCCATGCTCAGTGTGGTACACACAAGGACACAGGACAGAGGTTGAGTCAACTTTAATCCATGTCAACTGGCTGCAAGTGTGATTTAGTTATTGCCAACACTTGTTAGGTGCCACAGGTAAGTTACAGGTGCTGTTAATTACACAAATTAGAGAAGCATCACATGATTTTTAGAACAGTGCCAATACTTTTGTCCACCCTCTTTTTTATGTTTGGTGTGGAATTATATCCAATTTGGCTTTAGGACAATTCTTTTTGTGTTTTTTCATTTAAGACAAATTAAATGAAGATAATAATACCAAAGAATTTGTGTTTGCAATTATTTTCAGGAAGAAGCTGAGTATTATCTGACAGAATTGCAGGGGTGTCAATACTTTTGGCCACAAATGTATATAAAACACACCAACCAACCAATCAAAGGACCTCTTAACCATAAAAAACCAGACAGGGTGTACTTATTAAATTATATTTTATTTTATTTATACAGGTGGTTACATTAAAACCAATTAAAATCAAAAAGAGTGCACGTATAGGAACAGTTTTCACAAAATTGTAAAATGATAAGACCCAATTTATATATCAGATATGCATACCCCACATATTGTGGAATAACAATTTGAAAAGGATTATATATATATAATAATTATATAATAATATATATATTATTATTATATAATTATTATTTATTATGTAGGATTATTATGTATTATATATTATATATTATATATTATTTTTTATTTATTATTATTTACTATTTATTTTTTATTATTCATTACTTATTATTTAATTATTATTATTTATTATTTTTTATTATTATTTATTATTTATTATTTTGTATATCTTACTTTTAATTTTATTTTTATTTATTAATTATTTATTTATTATTCTTTATCTTTTATTTTTTTTTTACTTTATTTATTTATTATTAATTATTATTTATTATTTATTATTTTTATTATATATATATACACTCACTGGCCACTTTATTAGGTACACCATGCTAGTAAGGGGTTGGAGCCCCTTTTGCCTTCAGAACTGCCTCAATTCTTCGTGGCAGAGATTCAACAAGGTGCTGGAAGCATTCCTCAGAGATTTTGGACCATATTGACATGATGGCATCACACAGTTGGCGCAGATTTGTCGGCTGCACATCCCTGATGCGAATCTCCCGTTCCACCACATCCCAAAGATGCTCTATTGGATTGAGATCTGGTGACTGAGGAGGCCATTTGAGTACAGTAAACTCATTGTCATGTTCAAGAAACCAATCTGAGATGATTCGAGCTTTATGACATGGCGCATTATCCTGCTGAAAGTAGCCATCAGATGTTGGGTACATTGTGGTCATAAAGGGATGGACATGGTCAGCAACAATACTCAGGTAGGCTGTGGCGTTGCAACGATGCTCAATTGGTACCAAGGGGCCCAAAGAGTGCCCAGAAAAAATTCCCCACACCATGACACCACCACCACCAGCCTGAACCGTTGATACAAGGCAGGATGGATCCATGCTTTCATGTTGTTTACGCCAAATTCTGACCCTACCATCCGAATGTCGCAGCAGAAATCGAGACTCATCAGACCAGGCAACGTTTTTCCAATCTTCTACTGTCCAATTTCGATGAGCTTGTGCAAATTGTAGCCTCAGTTTCCTGTTCTTAGCTGAGAGGAGTGGTACCCAGTGTGGTCTTCTGCTGCTGTAGCCCATCTGCCTCAAAGTTCGACGCACTGTGCGTTCAGAGATGCTCTTCTGCCTACCTTGGTTGTAACGGGTGGCAATTTGAGTCACTGTTGCCTTTCTATCAGCTCAAACCAGTCTGCCCATTCTCCTCTGACCTCTGGCATCAACATGGCATTTCCGGCCACAGAACTGCCGCTCACTGGATTTTTTTTCTTTTTCGGACCATTCTCTGTAAACCCTAGAGATGGTTGTGCGTGAAAATCCCAGTAGATCAGCAGTTTCTGAAATTCTCAGACCAGCCCTTCTGGCACCAACAATCATGCCACGTTCAAAGGCACTCAAATCACCTTTCTTCCCCATACTGATGCTCGGTTTGAACTGCAGGAGATTGTCTTGACCATGTCTACATGCCTAAATGCACTGAGTTGCCGCCATGTGATTGGCTGATTAGAAATTAAGTCTTAACACACAGTTGGACAGGTGTACCTAATAAAGTGGCCAGTGAGTGTATATACATTTCTATACTGTCTATTGATGAATTTATAATATAAACTTGCTTTATTTACTTTTTTATTTTTGTATACTATATTTTCTTCTTATCATATAATGTATTGGTATTCATATATTTAAATTTTTTTGTACGATGTATGTTCATTTTTGTTATCAATTGAGAGATATAATGTAATATAATGGATTGATGGTGGAATTTCTGCCTTATTACATTTGATGCGATGCTCTTGGTGGTGAGCATGCGTGCTCCGTGTCCCACGTCCTGATCTGCTGCGTCCTCGTGACCTTGGTAACGCCGGACTTAGTGCCTGTGTGTTCCGGTCACGTGGTCCGGTGCTTGGGATTGTGGGACCTCCGGACTGCGCACGCGCCACCTCCACACCCGGAGCACCGCTATCATAATCAGCGCCAATAAGCAGATTGGCGTGATTAAGTCTCCACATATAAATAACCTTCCGGATCCATTATGTAGCCACCCCCTGATGAAGGAAGGATTCCGAAACGCGCGTCGGGGAGCGTGTGATAGGGACGTGGTGACCCTTATAGGTAAAGGATCTGTCTATGGCATACCTCTGTATATGTGAAGAGTTGTAATTTTCTAATGAAAAGGTGGCACTGGTTACTTTTACATATTGTGCATGATTCTATTGCACAGGCACTCTGCACTTTATTCTGGATATATGGAAGTTTTGTGAATACACACAATTGATGTTTAAAAGGACATATGTTTATGTGTTTTTTCTTTCTAAAAAATATTTTTCCTGTATATGATCCACTGTGTGACAATTTTGCACATTGCACATTGCACTTTTTTTGTTAATTATTTTTATGTATTATAATGTTCTTTATGTAATTTTTGCACCTTTTTTACAATCCTTTTCAAATTGTTATTCCACAATATGTGGGGTATGCATATCTGATATATAAATTGGGTCTTATCATTTTACAATTTTGTGAAAACTGTTCCTATACGTGCACTCTTTTTGATTTTAATTGGTTTTAATGTAACCACATGTATAAATAAAATAAAATATAATTTAATAAGTACACCCTGTCTGGTTTTTTATGGTTAAGAGGTCCTTTGATTGGTTGGTTGGTGTGTTTTATCCTTAATAGTGTGTAATCACTAATTTCACTAACACTGGTGGTATATTTTATTATTTTTATTATGGTTACTAATAATTGATTGGCTTACTATAGTCCAGTTTTGGTGTGTTTCTGCACAACTGTATATAGACAAACAATATATGTGCCAAAAATTAAAAAAATAGGGGAAAATATAGTCTTCCTGAATTATGGGATGCTCATGGGATGGCAGGAACACCTCCCACGATGTCACTTCCCATTTGCTGCGGTTTTGATTTACAAATCCGCAGTAAATGCACTTGGAATTCGCAAACATTTTTCATATATGTGGATCTCAAGCATGCCAATGCAAGTTTATGGCGGCTTAATCGCCGCAATTCCACAAAATTAATGAACATGCTGTGTATTTTTCCGCAATGCGATTCCGCTGCGGAAAAATATGCAGCATGGGCACAGCAATTGCGGAATGTAGTTAAAATGAATGGGATGCGTCTTGTAAGCGCTTTTTCAGTGTTTCCGCAGCGGCAAGATCATTGCGGTAACGCTTAAAAAACGCAACGTGGGCACACAGCCTAACAGTTGGTATCAATCCGGGCAACTCAGTGGTCATTGTGCAGGCACAGTAGCATGTATTGGCTCATGTGTGCCTGGCTCCTCAGAGGCAATTTGTCCTCAGTGCAAGGTGTATCATTTTGGTCTTCTGAATCCCTCCAGCCGTGCTATTGATTCTGGTTGGCTGCTTTAAATGGCATCTTGCTGTGAACGTTTCTTTCTCCTCCTCTTCCTCTTCTTCCAAAACTGTCCCTTAATGTAACTACAGGATACCACCCTCCAAGTCATGTGTGAATGACTAGCCAAGCCATGTGTGAATGACTAGCCTGATAATGATGTGAATGGCCCCTGTTCCTCCTTCTCTTGCTCCTGTACCAGCACCTTATCAATCATCGCCTGAAGCTTTTATTCAGGGAAGCATATAAATGGAATAGCAACGTTTATGATGACAACATCAGTGCTTGCCATGTTTGTGGAGTACTCGAAGCAGTGTAACATGGCACACATGTTGGTGGTTTTTAGTGTTGAGCGATACCACCCGATACTGAAAAATATCGGATCGGAATGGATCGGCCGATCTAAAAAAAGTATCGGGTATCGCCGATTCCGATCCCGGAAGTCCCATTCAAGTCAATGGGACAGAAATATCGGAATTGAAAAAACTCCTTTCTTGCCTTGTACAGCCTGTTCGGGAGGGGGGAAGAGTGTGGGCGGTGCGTGGGCAGACACTGTGCGTGTCTGTGTGCGTGGGTGGGGTCTGTACGGGCCTCTCGGTGGTCTGTACAGGCCTCTCGGGGGCCTGTGCCGGCCTGTTGGGGGCCTGTGCGGCTGTCGATGGTCTGTATGGGCCTCTCGGGGGCCTGTGCCGGCCTGCCGGGGGCCCGTATGGGCCTGCCGGGGGCCTGTGCTGGCTGCCGGTGGTCTGTATGGGCCTCTCGGGGACTGTGCCGGCCTGCCGGGGGCCTGTGCCGGCTGTCAGTGGTCTGTATGGGCCTCTCGGGGGGCCTGTGCCGGCCTGCTGGGGGCCTGTGCCGGCTGTCGGTGGTCTGTACGGGCCTGCCGGGGGTCTTGTGTGTGCAGGCATCGTCCGATGTGACTACAAGTCCCATCGGGCGATGCCTGCTACACTGACAGTGATTGACACATTAGCCAATGATGGGACAGTAGTAGTCCCATCATCCAGCTAATGTGTTGAATGTAAAAGAAAAAAAAACATACTACATACATACTACATACATACTACATATATACAACATACATACATACATACATGCTATATTCTACATACATACTACATATATACTACATATATACTACATACATGCTGCATACATACTACATATATACTACATACATGCTACATACATACTACATATATACAACATTCATACAACATACATACATACATGCTACATATATACAACATACATATATACTGCATACTACATACATGCTACATATATACTACAATCATACAACATACATATATACTACATACTACATATATACTACATACAACATACATACTACATACTACATACATGCTTCATATATACTACATTCATACAACATACATATATACTACATACTACATACATGCTACATATATACTACATTCATACAACATACATACATACTACATACTACATACATGCTTCATATATACTACATTCATACAACATACTACATACAACATACATACATAGTACATACATGCTACATATATACTACATTCATACAACATACATATATACTACATACTACATATATACTACATACAACATACATACATACTACATTCATACAACATACATACTACATACAACATACATACATAGTACATACATACTACATATATACTACATACATACAACATACATAAATACTACATACATGCTACATATGTGCTACATTCATACAACATACATATATACTACATGCATACATACAACATACATACTGCATACAATACATTCATACAATACATACATATAGACATACAGTACATATAACACAGAGTACATACTCACCATCACTTGTCATTTTGATCCCCGAAGCCAGTGTCATCTAAGGAAAAATATGAAAATAACAAATAACCAAATACTCCCTGATCCGCAGAAATCCACGAGTGAGTGTCCCACGCCGATCTCCCGTGGAGAACAGCAGCATCAGCTGATGCGACCGCTCTCTACGGGGCTCAGGAATCCAGTGTCGGGAGGTAGGTATCCTTCCGCACTGTATTCCTCCGCCACTGTAAAAAAAATAGTCCCTAGTCTCACTTTATGGCAAATGCTGCGTGGGAACTTTTTCACACAGCAATGCCAAAATTGAGACTAGGGACTATTTTTCTACGGTGGCGGAGGAATACAGTGCGGAAGGATACCTACCTCCCGACACTGGATTCCTTGAGCCCCTAGAGAGCGGTCGCATCAGCTGATGTTGCTGCTCTCCACGGGAGATCGTCGTGGGACACACGTGGATTTCTGCGGATCAAGGAGTGTTTGGCTTGTTTGTTATTTTCATATTTTTCCTTAGATGACACTGGCTTCGGGGAACAAGGTGACAAGTATTGGTGAGTATGTACTCTATGTTATATGTACTGTATGTCTATGTATTGTGGGGAATAGATAGCTCAGCTGGGATCTTTGCTTTGGCACAAGCATGTGGCTATGAAGTCACTTCAGCAGACTAGCAATTTCCACATGGATATGGACATGGCATATTTATTGTGCACACTTGTTATTCAATGTTACACATGCCAAACATGAAATAAAACATCTAAGGCCGCCTGGCCACTAACTAACAATAGCAGGCTAACTACAAAATAAACCTATATAACAGCAAAGAAGTCCATGTAATCTTACTGTGTCAGCTCCCAGCTCAGCAGACGAGATAGACTGAGAGATCCCAGCTCCTCCTGATTATATCAGCTGGACCAGTCAGGAAACCAAAACCTGGATTGAATAAGTGGAGGGGGAACTACCAGTCCTTTCCATGCTGATCACTAAGGAAACCAGGACTGGATTACAGTGAAATAAACTGGCTTCATCATCAGTACAGGGAGACATATGAATTGAAATGGGGAGAAATATACCTGTTTTCTAGTACCTCTCCCCTTGGCACCTCACAGTATGTATTGTATGAATGTATTGTATGTAGTATGTATGTATTGTATGAATGTATGTATGTTGTATGTAGTATGTATGCAGTATGTAGTATGTATGTTGCATGTCTGTAGCATGTTGTATGTATGTAGTATGTATGTAGTATATATGTATGTTGTATGAATGTAGTATATATGTAGTATCTATGTATCTAGTATGAATGTAGAATATATGTAGCATGTATGTAGTATGTATGTATGAATGTAGTATATATGTATCATGTATGTAGTATCTATGTATCTTGTATGAATGTAGTATATATGTAGCATGTATGTAGTATGTATGTATGTATGTTGTATGAATGTAGTACATACGTAGCATGTATGTAGTATGTATGTTGTATGAATGTAGTATATATGTAGCATGTATGTAGTATGTATGTATGAATGTAGTATGTATGTAGCATGTATGTAGTATGTATGTATGTATATTGTATGAATGTAGTATATATGTAGCATGTATGTAGTATGTATGTTGTATGAATGTAGTATATATGTAGCATGTATGTAGTATGTATGTATGTTGTATGAATGTAGTATATATGTAGCATGTATGTAGTATGTATGTTGTATGAATGTAGTATATATGTAGCATGTATGTAGTATGTATGTATGTACAGTTGTGGCCAAAAGTATTGACACCCCTGCAATTCTGTCAGATAATACTCAGTTTCTTCCTGAAAATGATTGCAAACACAAATTCTTTGGTATTATTATCTTCATTTAATTTGTCTTAAATGAAAAAACACAAAAAGAATTGTCCTAAAGCCAAATTGGATATAATTCCACACCAAACATAAAAAAGAGGGTGGACAAAAGTATTGGCACTGTTCGAAAAATCATGTGATGCTTCTCTAATTTGTGTAATTAACAGCACCTGTAACATACCTGTGGCACCTAACAGGTGTTGGCAATAACTAAATCACACTTTCAGCCAGTTGACATGGATTAAAGTTGACTCAACCTCTGTCCTGTGTCCTTGTGTGTACCACATTGAGCATGGAGAAAAGAAAGAAGACCAGAGAACTGTCTGAGGACTTGAGAATCCAAATTGTGAGGAAGCATGAGCAATCTCAAGGCTACAAGTCCATCTCCAAAGACCTGAATGTTTTTGTGTCTACTGCGCGCAGTGTCATCAAGAAGTTTAAAGCCCATGGCACTGTGGCTAACCTCCCTAGATGTGGACGGAAAAGAAAAATTGACAAGAGATTTCAACGCAAGATTGTGCGGATGTTGGATAAAGAACCTCGACTAACATCCAAACAAGTTCAAGCTGCCCTGCAGTCCGAGGGTACAACAGTGTCAACCCGTACTATCCGTCGGCGTCTGAATGAAAAGGGACGGTATGGTAGGAGACCCAGGAAGACCCCACTTCTTACCCCGAGACATAAAAAAGCCAGGCTGGAGTTTGCCAAAACTTACCTGAAAAAGCCTAAAACGTTTTGGAAGAATGTTCTCTCGTCAGATGAGACAAAAGTAGAGCTTTTTGGGCAAAGGCATCAACATAGAGTTTACAGTAGAAAAAAAGAGGCATTCAAAGAAAAGAACACGGTCCCTACAGTCAAACATGGCGGAGGTTCCCTGATGTTTTGGGGTTGCTTTGCTGCCTCTGGCACTAGACTGCTTGACCGTGTGCATGGCTTTATGAAGTCAGAAGACTACCAACAAATTTTGCAGCGTAATGTAGGGCCCAGTGTGAGAAAGCTGGGTCTCCCTCAGAGGTTATGGGTCTTCCAGCAGGACAATGACCCAAAACACACTTCAAAAAGCACTAGAAAATGGTTTGAGAGAAAGCACTGGAGACTTCTAAGGTGGCCAGCAATGAGTCCAGACCTGAATCCCATAGAACACCTGTGGAGAGATCTAAAAATGGCAGTTTGGAGAAGGCACCCTTCTAATATCAGGGACCTGGAGCAGTTTGCCAAAGAAGAATGGTCTAAAATTCCAGCAGAGCATTGTAAGAAACTCATTGATGGTTACCAGAAGCGGTTGGCCACAGTTATTTTGGCTAAAGGTTGTGCAACCAAGTATTAGGCTGAGGGTGCCAATACTTTTGTCTGGCCCATTTTTGGAGTTTTGTGTGAAATGATCAATGTTTTGCTTTTTGCTTCATTCTCTTTTGTGTTCTTTCATTTAAGACAAATTAAATGAAGATAATAATACCAAAGAATTTGTGTTTGCAATCAATTTCAGGAAGAAACGGAGTATTATCTGACAGAATTGCAGGGGTGTCAATACTTTTGGCCACAACTGTATGTTGTATGAATGTAGTATGTATGTAGTATATATGTATGTATTTATGTTGTATGAATATAGTATATATGTAGCATGTATGTAGTATATATGTATGTATGTTGTATGAATGTAATATATATGTAGTATGTATGTAGTATATATGTAGTATGTATGTATGTATGTATGTAGTATGTATGTAGTATATATGTAGCATGTATGCAGTATGTATGTATGTATGTTGTATGAATGTAGTATATATGTAGCATGTATGTAATATGTATGTATGAATGTAGTATGTATGTAGCATGTATGTAGCATGTATGTATGTATGTATGTTGTATGAGTGTAGTATATATGTAGCATGTATGTATGTATGTATGTTGTATGAATGTACTATACATGTAGCATGTATGTAGTATATATGTATGTATGTTGTATGAATGTAGTATATATGTAGCATGTATGTAGTTTGTATGTATGCTGTATGACTGTAGTATATATGTAATATGTATGTAGTATGTATGTAGTATGTTTTTTTTTCTTTTTTTTTTTTACATTCAACACATTAGCCGGATGATGGGACTACTACTGTCCCATCATTGGCTAATGTGTCAATCACTGTCAGTGTAGCAGGCATCGCCCGATGGGACTTGTAGTCCCATCGGACGATGCCTGCACACACACAAGACCCCCGGCAAGCCCGCACAGACCACCGACAGCCGGCAGGCACCCGGTTGGCTCGTACAGACCACCGGCAGCCGGCACAGGCCCCCCGGCAGGCCTGTACAGACAACCGGCAGCCGGCACAGGCCCCCGAGAGGCCCGTACAGACCACCGGCAGTCGGCACAGACCCCCCGCAGTTGGCACAGACCGCGCATCATGATTAAGTTAACATTAACAGATGTTGGAAACACATAAAAAAATATTGTCTCTGAGCTGAGGCCCTATAGCAGGAACAAGAGCAACTCCACCAAAGCTTATAATTCTACAAAGAACAAAGGAGCAATAGCTCTCAGAGCAAAAAAGGTATATGAAGTGATAGGACAATTCATTATAGTGAAATACAAAAAGTCTTTATTGGTAAAAACTCATATAAATAAGACGGGCATATAGCCCAACTGCATCAAACAAGACGAGTAATAAAAATTGGGAAGGGAATAGAAAACCAAGCGTCACTGAACACAAGAGACCTCCGTAATAACATGAAATTATCACTGATAGAACTTAAGCAAGAGGTGTAACACTGTGTGTATAAATTTAACTCTGCAGAGAAAAGTGTAGCTACACAGAGAAAAGTGTCAAAAGAGAGAACTTGCCCCAGTCAAATGGAATAACGACTATATCAACCTGTAAGGGATATAAATCATTCCCATTGCCATGTGCTCACTAGGACCAGGGAAAGTACTGCTCACATTGCATGAAATGCTAAAGTGCTTACCCATATTGAAAGGAGGAGTCTGATAGGGAGTGCATGCTAAACCCGACGTGCATTTCACATAGCTGGCTTCCTCAGGGGGCAGTCATTTAAATGGGATAGTAACGCTGATGATGGCAACATCAGTGCTTGCCATGTTTGTGGAGTACTCGAAGCAGCATAATATGGCACACACCTTGGTGGTTTTAGGACATGTACTAAAACACTTTCCCATGCCCAGCTGCTACCACAGTTGACATTTTACCATTTTTTTCTGGAGACATGGTGGACCCTGACAGCCAGCCATCTTTCTTAATCTACACGCTTTCCCACTGTTGGGTCCAGGACTTCACGTGGCAGAAGCTGATCTAACAGAGGCTGGACACACATATATTTTAGATGGTTTAGTGCAGGTTTCCCCAACTCCAGTCCTCAAGGCCCACCAACAGATCATGTTTTCAGGATTTCCTTACTATTGCTCAGGTGATAATTGTATCACCTGTGCAATACAAAGGAAATCCTGAAAACACGAACTGTTGGTGGGCCTTGAGGACTGGAGTTGGGGAACCCTGGTTTAGTGAACCCTGCATTGATCAGGGGGTGGGACACGATGACCCTGGAGGTCCCTTCCAACTCTAACATTCTATGATCTAAGATTGACAGAACCCCACATAGGATCCCACGCTCTTGCCCCTCTCCCAAGCAATCCTGTGAGTCATCTTGAGTGCATTAGGAGATGAGGCAAGGCCATGGTGTCCTCTGGAGGTCTGTCACCTCACCCTGCCCATACAAGGGGTATTTTTTGCACACCTGCTGCTTTGGGACCCTCAGCGAGACGCTCTCCCTTCTGACCTCACTCCCATGTCATACAGACTTCCATGGTGACCATGGGTAACGGAGAATCAGGGTTCGATTCCGGAGAGGAAGCCTGAGAAATGGCTACCACATTCAAGGAAGACAGCAATCGTGCAAATTCACCACTACTGAGCAGGTGATGTAGCAAGACAAAATAGCCATCCATAACGCTATAGATTCTGTAATTGGAATGAGCTCTTTAAATCCTTTAACAAGGATCTATTAGAGGGCAAATCTAGTGCCAGCAGAAGCAGTAATTCTAGCTGCAGAAGCGTACACTAAAGTCTCCCACGATTACCACATACACATGGATGGTATAGTGAAACTGTAAATGGTCATTAAATGAGCTAATTATGGCAGCTATGATGAATTTATTACTATAGATCCCCATAAAAAATATGAATCTGTAAAGGAGTGTATGGAAAAAAACTATGAATTTATGGACTGTGGAAGAGATGTATGTGACTAAAATGATTGTTAGTGTTATTTCCAGCAGATGATACCAATATGAAACTAGTAACATAGTAACATACTTAGCAAGGCCGGAAAAAGACATTTTTCCATCCAATTCAGCATATATTCCATTAGAATAAATCCCCTGATCTACGTCCTTCTAAAGAATCTAATAACTGTAAGATACAACATTACGCTCCAGGAAGACATCCAGGCCTCTCATCAACCCCTCATCTGAGTTCGCCATCACCACCTCCTCAGGCAATTCCAGATTCTCACTGCCTTAACAGTAAAGAATCCTCTTCTATGTTGGTGGAAAAGCCTTCTCTCCTCCGGACGCAGAGAATGCCCCCTTGTGACCATCACATTCCTTGGTATAAACAGATCCTCAGAGAGATATTTGTATTGTCCCCTTATATACTTATACATGGTTATTAGATCGCCCCTCATTCGTCTTTTTTCTAGACTAAATAATCCTAATTTTGCTAATCTCTCTGGGTATTGTAGTTCCCCCATCCCCTTTATTAATTTTGATGCCCTACTTTGTACTCGCCCTAGTTCCATTATATCATTCCTGAGCACCGGTGCCCAAAACTGTACACAGTACTCCTTGTGCGGTCTAACCAGGGATTTGTACAGAGGCAGTATAATGCTCTCATCATGTGTATCCAGACCTCTTTTAATGCACCCCATGATCTTGTTTGCCTTGGCAGCAGCTGCCTGGCACTTTATGTTCCAGGTAACTTTATTATTAAGCAGGATCCTCAAGTCCCTTGTCCATGTCAGATTTACCCAGTGGCTTCCTGTTCAGTGTGTAATGATGATATTGATTCCTTCTTCCCATGTGTATAACCTTACATTTATCATTGTTAAACCGCATCTTCCACCTTTCGGCCCATGTTTCCAACTTATCCATATCCATCTGTAGCAGAATACTATCTTTTCTTGTATTAACTGATTTACATAGTTTTGTATCATCTGCAAATATCAATAATTTACTGTGTAAACCTGCCACCAGATCATTAATATGTTGAAGAGAATAGGTCCCCACACCGACCCCTGCGGTACCCCACTGGTCACAGTGACCCAGTTAGAGAATATACCATTTATAACCAACCTCTGTCTTCTATCACTAAGCCAGTTACTTACCCATTTACACAGATTTTCCCTCAGACCCAGCATTTTCATTTTGTGTACCAACCTCTTATGTGGCACAGTATTAAACACTTTGGAAAAATCAAGATATATCACGTCCAATGACACACCATGATCCAGTCTATAGCTTTCCTCTTCATAAAAACTGATTAGTTTGGTTTGACAGGAGCAATTCCTTATAAACCCATGCTGATATGGAGTTAAACAGTTATTCCCATTGAGATAATCCAGAATAACATCCCTCATAAACCCTTCAAATATTTTACCAACAATAGAGGTTAGACTTACTGGCCTACAATTTCCAGGTTCACTTTTAGAGCCCTTTTTGAATATTGGTACCACATTTACTATGTGCCAGTCCTGTGGTACAGACCCCGTCACTATAAAGTCCCTAAATATAAGAAACTATCTGAAGAGCCCTGCGTTGCCTGGGCATAGTAACCAACTGTGGTTAGTTATAACAAATTATAATGATTATATTGCACATAAAAACCGTGCATCTAATCCTATCCTGTGTGATACTGTCTGCTGAGCCGTGTACCTAATCCTATCATTTGTGTTACTGACTGCTCAGCCGTGTATCTAATCCTATCCTGTGTGATACTGACTGCTGAGCCGTGTATGTAATCCTATCCTGTGTGATACTGTCTGCTGAGCCGTGTATCTAATCCTATTCTGTGTGATACTGTGTGCTGAGCTGTGTATCTAATCCTATCCTGTGTGATACTGTCTGCTGAGCCATGTATTTATTCCGATCTTGTATGATGCTGAATGCTGAGTTGTGTATCTAATCCTATCCTGTGTGATACTGACTGCTGAGCTGTGTATCTAATCCTATCCTGTGTGATACTGTCTGCTGAGCCATGTGCCTAATCCTCTCCTATGTGATACTGACTGCTGAGCTGTGTATCTAATCCTATCCTATGTGATACTGACTGCTGAGCCGTGTATCTAATCCTATCCTGTGTGATACTGACTGCTGAGCTGTGTATCTAATCCTATCCTGTGTGATACTGACTGCTGAGCTGTGTATCTAATCCTATCCTGTGTGATACTGACTGCTGAGCTGTGTATCTAATCCTATCCTGTGTGATACTGACTGCTGAGCTGTGTATCTAATCCTATCCTGTGTGATACTGACTGCTGACCTGTGTATCTAATCCTATCCTGTGTGATACTGACTGCTGAGCCGTGTATCTAATCATATCCTGTGTGACACTGGGCTCCCCCTGCAGTCTGTGTCAGAGGGTGGTCTGTGTTGGCACGGTAATAAATTGTGTTATTTCCAGCTTTACAGAAGGACGATAACACCATAGAAATGATAAGAATAATAAGCCTCAGTTACCACAACTGTCTACAAAGAAAACTGTTGCTGATAGCAACCAATCACAGCTCATTTTTCATCTTTTAAACAGTTCTGGGACAGTGTGGCGAGTTTTGAGTGGCGACTTTTGTGTTTCGACTTTTATGTGGTGAGGTTGGTGTATGTGTGGTGAAATGTGTGCTGAGGGTGGTATATGTGTTGAAGCACGTGGTAGTGTGTGGCGCATTTTGTGTGTGTGCTCATATCCCCATGTGTAGTGAGTATCCCATCTCAGGGCCCCACCTTAGCAACTGTACGGTATATACTCTTTGGCGCCATCACTCTCATTCTTTAAGTCCCCCTTGTGCACATCTGGCAGCTGTCAATTTGCCGCCAACACTTTTCCTTTCACTTTTTCCCCATTATGTAGATAGGGGCAAAATTTTTTGGTGAATTGGAACACGCGGGGTTAAAATTTCACCTCACAACATAGCTTATGTCGCGTGACTGTGCAAAATTTTTTGGCTGTAGCTACGACTGTGCAGATGCCAATGCATACATACACTTTTGCCCCGTTATGTAGATAGGGGCAAAATTGTTTGGTGAATAGGAACGCGTGGAGTTAAAATTTCACCTCACAACATAGCCTATGATGCTCTCGGGTCCAGACGTGTGACTGTGCCAAATTTTGTGGCTGTAGCTGTGACGGTTCAGATGCCAATCCCGGACATACATACATACATACATACACACCCACATTGTGCTTTATATATTAGAAGATAATGGATTGTCTATTACATTACTTATTTCTCTTAGTACTCATAGGTGTATGCCATCTGGACCCAGAGATTTATCTCTTTTAGGTTGTGTGCCCACGTAGCAATTTTTAAGCGTTTTTGCCGCGATTTTCGGCGCGAAAACGCTGTGAAAACGTTTTAAAATCGTGTACAGAACGCCCCCCATGCATTCCTGGGGCATTCCGCACATGCTGTGCTAATGCTGCGCTTTTTTCCGCGGCGGAATCGCATCATGGAAAAAATCGCAGCATGGTCATTCTTTTGTGCGGAATCGCAAAGAATTGCCGCGATTCTGCACCCATATGAATGCATGAGAACCGCTTACTTCCCGCATGTGGCTATGCCCACCATGCAGGAAGTTAAGCATCTCATGTTGGTACCCACGGTGTGGAGGAGAGGAGACTGTCCTCCAGGCTCTGGGTACCATACCCCTGTAAAAAAAGTAATAAAAAATAAAAAATCGGGGTATATTTACCTTCCAGCGTCACGCGCTGCATTCCCGGCCTCAGCGTTCCCAGTAATGCCTTGCGGCAAGGTCCTGTAATGACGTAGTCTCGCGTGACTCTAGCGGTCTCGCGAGATCGCTATAGCAACGCGAGACCAACGTTATCACAGGTCTCGCAAGGCATTACTGGGAACGCTGAGGCCCGGGATGGCAGCGCGGGACGTCGGAGGTAAATATACCCCGATTTTTTAATTTTTTTTAGCATTTTAGCATTCTATCTTTTACTATTGAGGCCGCATAGGCGGCCTCAATAGTAAAAAGCTGCTCACACTTGTCAAACACTATGTTTGACGAGTGTGACCAACCTGTCAATCACTTTCCAAGTGGTGCTTCAAATCACTTGGAAAGTGCTTGAATATCGCATGAGAAAATCGCGGCAAAATCGCGATCATAATCGCGGTGAAATCGCGCTGAAAAAAATGCGCGATTTCTTTGAAGGAGTCCGGTTTTTAGTGTCCGGAATAAAACGCTACGTGGGCACATGGCTTAAATCTTATTTATCTTGTTTTGCACCTCCTCTTTGGTTAGATTGGTAACCCTTAACCCCTTAATGACAGCCAATACGTCTTTTTACTGACCTGAGATATAAGAGAATAGCATCCCCATACAGGTGACAATCCAGCAGCTGTCAGCTGTACACTGTAGCTGACAACTTGCTTTATCACAAACAGTCAGTGTTGGAACTGTCCATATCTGTTTAACCCTTTAGTTGCTGTTGTCAAAAATGACTATTTCAAATAAATGGTTACTAGATTGTGGGAGCTTCCGCTTTAATCTAATTGACATACCGAGATCATGATTGTGTGGTCCTGATGTTTGCCATAGCAGTTCATGGCCAAATAGCGGCCCTATAGTCTCCCGGCTATAGTGGCCAGTTCAGAAGTTAGCGACATTTAGGTGGTAAACAAACACTTTTTCATTCTTGCTATACTACTTTACATTAATTCCTGAAAATCACCTGAAGGGTTAATAACCTACCTGACAGCAGTTTTCAATATGTCAGGGGACGCTATTTTTAAAATGGTATCACTTTGGGGGTTTTCCAATATATAGCACCCCAAAGTCACTTCAAACCTGGATAGGTCCCTCAAAAAATAAATTTTGTAAATTTCCTTGAAAAAATGAAAAATTACTGCTGCAGTTTTAAACCTCCTAAAAGGCTAGGAAAACTGATGTTTTAAAATTGGTGCTGTTGTAAAGCAGGCATGTGGCAAATGTTTTTTATTAATGTTTTTGTGTGGTATGACTACCTGGATTGAAGGGATAATCATAAAAAAATTTGAAAATTCGAATTTTTTTTACATTTATGTAAAATTTCTGATATTTTTAATAAATAAACACAAAACATATCAACCTAAATTTACCATTATCATAAATTATAATGTGCCACGAAAAAACAAACTCAAAATCACTGGGGTTTGTTGAAGTGTTCCAGAGTTATCACCACATAAAGTGACATTGGTCAGAATTTAAAAAAACTGGCCATCACTAAGGGGTTAATATAGGGTTGTTTTCTCATGATATGTTGTACTTCATGATAGTGGTAAAATTTATTTGATATGACTTGCGTTTAATGGTGAAAAAATGCAAATTTGGTGAAAATTTTGAAAATTTTGCAATATTCCAGCTTTGAATTTTCATGCTTTTAAATCACAGAGTTATGTCACATAAAATCCTTAATAAGTAACATTTACCACATGTTTACTTTACATCAGCACAATTTGGGAACCAAAATTTTTTTTGTTAGGTAGTTATAAAAGTTAAAATTAAACAGAAATTTCTCATTTTTACAACACCATTTTTTTAGGGACCACATCACATTTGAAGTCACTTTGAGGGGTCTATGATAGAAAATACCCAAAAGTGACACCATTCTAAAAACTGCACCCCTGAAGGTGCTCAGTACCACATTCAAGAAGTTTATTAATCCTTCAGGTGCTTCACAAGAATTTTTGGAATGTTTAAAAAAATGAACATTTAGCTTTTTTTCACAAAAAAATATAGTTCAGATCCAATTTTTTTATTTTACCTAGGTTAACAGGAGAAATTGAACTCTAAAAGTAGTTGGTCTATTTGTCCTGAGTACACTGATACCTCATATATGTAGGCAACCACTGTTTGGGCACATGACAGAGCTCGGAAGGGAATTAGCGCCGTTTTAACTTTTCAATGCAAAATTGGCTGGAATTAAGATCGAACGCCATGTCGCGTTTGAAGAGCCCCTGATGTGCCTAAACAGTGGAAACCCCCCACAAGTGACACTATTTTGGAACGAAGACCCCTAAGGAACTTATCTAGATGTGTGGTGGGCACTTTGAACCCCCAAGTGCTTCATAGAAGTTTATAATGTAGAGCTGTAAAAATAAAAAATCATATATTTTTCACAAAAATTATCTTTTTGCCCCCAAATTGTTATTCTACAAGGCTAATAGGAGAAATTGGACCCCAAAAGTTGTTGTGTAATTTGTCCTGAGTACGCTGAAATGCTGAAACTAGAAACACAACAAGATGTCAAAAAAGCTGACTTAGCCTCTGAAAACTTTTGGGCCAAATTTAAAAAGATTGTGAAGTGGATTGGGTTTTGAAAATGTTTGAAAAATGAGGCCATGTACTATGACTGCCATGTACACGCGAATGGTACAGTGGAACTGCGAATGGTCATTTAATGAGTAAATTTTGCCCATTTTTAGGAATTTCTGACTACAGATCAACATAAAAAACATGAATCTGACAAGGAGTTTATGGAAAAAAGCTATCAAGTTATGGACTGTGGAAAAGATATATTAAGGACATGTTTATGGACATGCTGAACCAGGCTGTATTACTGACACGCTACACCTGCTTGCATTATAGTCACAATGCATTAGGCTGTATTACGGGCACACTATACCAGGAGCACCACGATTACGTCCACATCCCATATTTGAGGCTCCCCTCATTTTTTTAAGTAGTTTTTAGGCACAGTCCTTCCACCGACACGAGTGCATATTAGAATCATTTTTTTTACACAGTACTCGCATAGACATGATTGCAGATTACTTTTTTAAGCACATTACTGTACTTTCACAGACATGAGTGCAGAGTAGGAAAATGTGTTTTTACGCACAGTACTCCCACAGACATGGTTGCAGATTAGAAAAAAAAATTACTCACAGTACTATCATAAACATGGGTGCCGAGTCGAAAAAATTTTTTTCCCGCACATTACTATCACAGACATGGATGCAAAGTAAAAAACTGTGTTTTTATGCTAGACGTTTCACAGACTCTAGATATAGGAGGTTCTTCTGATCTGTGATTACCATAACCAGATAGACTGCCCCCTCCAGAAAATGACGCCATTCTTCAAAGGCCCACTTGATTGCCAAGAGTTCCCTGTTACCAATGTCATAATTTCTCTCCGCAGATAAAAGTTTTTTTTAGAAAAGTTTGCATATACCTGCAATTCTCAAGGAGACAGAGTGATGTCAGGCTGTATGAGAATCAGCACAGATGCAAAACATTCCTTCAAGGTATTGAATGCCTCCCTGGCCAGACTGGGCCACTTGGAAAAGTCTGTCCAATTCTTGGTCATATCCATCAGTGGGTTGGCCACTGCCGAAAAGTTTTTGATGAACTTATGGTAGTAGCAGGCAAAGCACAAACACTTTTGTAACCACTTCAAATCCTCAGAACGATCTCAATCCAGTATCACCCGGACTTTTGCTGGATCCATGCAAAAACTGGTGGACGATAGCATATATCCTAGAAAAGGGATATCCTCAACTGAGAATATACATTTCTCTGGCTACACACATAATTGATTATCTCTGACTATCTGAAAGACCTGCCTGACATGTACTTGATGTTTCTCAAGATCAGGTGTATAAATTAATATATCATCAATAAATTTTCCAGCAAATCTACCTACCAGGTGACTAAAGATGTAATTTACAAAGTGTTGAAAGACGGCGTGAGCATTCGTCAACCCAAATGACATCACAAGGTACACAGAGAGCCCCATCGTATGTATTAAAAGCTGTTTTCCACTCATTCCCCTCTTTTATACGAATGAGATTATATACCCCCCTGACATCCCGTTTAGAAAACCATTTTACTCCTACAATTTGGTTAAAGAGGTAGTATGGAAAGTTCCACAAAGTTAACTATCACTGCAGCCCTCCACCACTCGGGCCTATATGGCAGAGTGGCAGGACAGAAGCCTCCCCTCAGTTCCAGACATATGAAAGCAGAGAAGGTGAATGACGCGCACTCTGTAAAATATACGTGTGGTGCTGGCTGAATCTGGACCAAATCCCTACTGGGGCTTAATACTGTGCAGAGATGGCGCCAACTCTGCACAGCATTAAGCCCCAGTTAGGACTTCTGTTCTCTTTTGTCTTGGCCTTGGCTTACTCTTGCCATCCTTTCTGCTCAAGTGAGGTTTGATAAAGACCCTTAGTTGGGTCGAAACGTTACCTCAACACATTGTTATTCCTTGCTGTGGTGAATTCAATAAATCGTATTTTTTCACTTGCATCCCAAAAAGCTACAATTTTGAGTGCGGCTGTTTTCTTCTTCTTAACATATGAAAGCCACATAGAGTAATGCAGAAATTATTTTGTAACCTTGGCCAGATATGTACCTTGCCACAATTCTGTCTCTGAGCGCCTTGGCCAGTTCCTTTGACTTCATGATTCTCATTTTGTCTGACATGCCCTGTGCGCTGTGAGGTCTTATATAGACAGGTGTGTGCCTTTACAAATCAAGTCTTATCAGTTTAAATAAACACAACTTGACTCCAATGAAGGAGTAGAACCAACTCAAGGAGGATCACAAGGAAATGGACATATGAGTATCTGAGCAAAGGGTTTGGATACTTATAACCATATGATATTTCAGTTTTTCTTTTTTAATACATTTGCAAAAATTTCTACATTTCTTTTTTTTTCAGTCAAGATGGGGTGCAGAGTGTACCTTAATGAGAAAAAAATGAATTTTTTTGAACTTACCAAATGGCTGCAATGAAACAAAGAGTGAAAAATTTAAAGTAGTATGAATAATTTCCATACCCACTGTAGGAGGTGAAGGAAAGATGGGTGTCAAACATAACACCCAGACAGTGCACCTGCTGCCTAGGCGTTATTATGGTTCCACCCATGGAGAGGGAGATGTCAGTTTTAGGGAGGTCAGTAGATGACAGGAGCAGAAGAAGTTCAGTTTTGTAAAGGTTGAGTTTCAGATAAAGAGCGGACATGATGTTGGAAAATGCGTACAGACAGCCACTGGTGTTCTGTCATACAGCGGGGGTAAGGTTAGGGGATAACCTGTATAGTTGTGTGTCATCACCATAAAGATGGTACTGAAAGCCAAATCTGCTGATGGTCTATCCAATTGGGGCCATGTAGACAGAGAAGAGGGCCAATGTTACGACTCCATGAGTGGACCCTTTGGGTCGAAATACCAACCCACCCTGAGCGAGCTGACCTAGTTCAACCACCCCTATACAAGGAGTGTAAGGGACAGACCCAGGGGGATAAAGTACCGCGACTGTTGGTACCAAGTGGCTGGCTCGAGAGGAGACTGAGGTTACGAAAAACTGGGGAGCACACTGGGTTCCGGAGAGAGCAATGCTTGCACTGATAAGCACGCTGGGTACAGGAGAACACAGGGTACACACTGGGAAGCACACATGATACAGGAGAGCGCAAAGCATACACTTGGAAGCATGCTGGATACAGGATAATGCAGAGCACACACTGGGAAGCACGCTGGATACAGGAGAGTGCAGAGCGCACACTGGGAAGCGTGCTGGATACAGGAGAGTGCAGAGCGCACACTGGGAAGCGCGCTGGATACAGTAGAGTGCTGCGTGCACACAGGGTAGCACGCTGGATAAAGGAGAGTGCAGAGCACACACTGGGAAGAAAGAGAGCACAGAGTGCACAAATGGAAGCATGCTGGATACAGGAGAGCGCAGAGTGCACATTGGGAAACACGCTGGATAAGAAGAGCAGAGTGCTCATAGGAAGGCACACTGGGACCTGAGAATCAAAAGAACCCTCGTGCTGGAACCAACACTTGCCCAGAACAG
Organism: Dendrobates tinctorius; assembly: GCF_039654945.1. Lineage (NCBI taxonomy): Eukaryota > Metazoa > Chordata > Amphibia > Anura > Dendrobatidae > Dendrobates > Dendrobates tinctorius. The sequence continues at coordinate 52,889,940 of NW_027361829.1, forward strand.
ATGCCGAAGTAATAATCAGGCGCTTCATCTAGCAGAGGGGACACATACGGACAGAAAGCAAGAATACCGTCTAGATATACAGCAACGCAAGAATACAGGAGGTCTCGAAAAATGTCATTAACAAACTCCTGAAATACAGTGGGTGCGTTGCAGAGGCCAAAGGCATGTCATAGCTGGCAACGAACGGTACCTGACACGTGCTGGAGGTGCTGTAATAATGGAGGGGGTTATCTCCATATATGGTGGTCCTGTACAATCTTACAGACATTTTGGAAGAAAGTATCCAGGAATATAACTGAAGTTTTAAGCAAACAGATCACGCTAACACCTGAAACTGTACTACTAAACTTAACAATATGGCCCAAAAATAAGCTAGACTCTAGATTAGTAGAACATATAATTGCAGTGGGGAAAGCCCTGATCCCCAGCTATTGGATGACTAGCAGTGTATTATATTGGCATAACCTAATGCATGCAACACAGTTCCACTCCGGGCCAGCAGGGGGAACTCTGAACCAGGATTCTGGAGAGAAGTGTCCTGTGAGGTCCAGGAGGAAGAAGGATCAGATAGTCTGTGGAGGGTGAAGTGTGCAGATGGGAGGTGCGAGCCTGAGAGGTTGAGCTGCAGAAGGCGAGCTCCCTCAGCTTGAGAGCATACAGAACTGGAGCCTGGTCTCCACGGTGGTACGGATACTGACGGTCCTACCACAGATACCAGAGGAGCAGGAGGCTGTAAATGCCCTGCTCCCAGCAAAGACTTGGGACACATCAGCAATTGACTAGTGAGCCAGGACTCAGGAGAGGAGTCCCCGAGAGAGGCTACAGCTGTCTGTCAAACAAGTAAAGTTCTAGGAACATCTGAAGAGAGGCATTTCATAGTAACTGAAGTGCTTCACACTACAAAGCGCTAGGAAGGAGACTGCACAGCCCTTCTGCTGAGAGAGAATCCTGATCTGCTTCCAGGCTAACCTGCTCCAATACCATCTGTAATCAGGACTCTGGACTGTATATACTCAGTAAAGGTACAGAAACTACAACCGCTGTGTCTTGTCTGTTCCCTACACTTTTGGCACTGCTACATCCCCGTGCCAGCTACATCTACACTGCCCTGGGACTACAGCTCCATCTGTGGGGAGCTTTACCATCTAAGCTGCACATACCATCAGTCCCAGCGGATCTGTATGCAGCGTTGGCTTAACACCATATTTGCCAAACACCACGGGTGGCGTCACAAACTATCCTACCATTAACTACATCTTCCCATTGCTTGGGCGCCCAGGGCCACGGAACGGGTCACCGCTGCTGTGACACATCCCCCTGACACCGGCCCGGTACCGAGTACCCCACAGCCCTGGGAGGGTGACCCATGGGCCCATAGAGTTTATTCCCCTGGTGGGCCCTAGACACTCCAGTCCAACACTGGGCTCATTATTCTGTATGGAGCACTATGTGATGCCCATAATACTGTATGGAGGACTCTTTTTTCGATTTTTCGTTTTCGTTTTTCGCTCCCCTCCTTCCCAGAGCCATAACTTTTTTATTTTTCCATCAATATGGCCATGTGAGGGCTTTTTTTTTGCGGGATGAGTTGTACTTTTGAAAGACATCATTGGTTTTAGCATGTCGTGTACTCGAAAATGGGAAAAAAATTCCAAGTGTGGTGAAATTGCAAAAAAAATGCAATCCCACACTTGTATTTTGCTTGGCTTTTTTGCTAGGTTCAATAAATGCAAAAAGTAACTTGCTATTATGATTCTCCAGGTAATTATGAGTTCATAGACACCAAACATGTCTATGTTGGCTTTTATCTAAGTGGTGAAAAAAAATTCAAAAATTTGCTAAAAAAAAAAAAAAAGCTCAATTTTCCAAGACCTATAGCGTCTCCATTTTTCATGATCTGGGGTCGGATGAGGGCTTATTTTTTGCGGGCCAAGGTGACATTTTTAATGATGCCCCTTTAGTGCAGATACATTCTTTTTAGCGCCCGTTATTGCATCTTAATGTAATGTTGTGGCGACCAAAAAAACGTAATTCTGAATTTTTGACAGCGGGATTTAGCTAGTTAATAGGCACGGGCGGATGGCGATTCTGCTCATGCCTATTGCGGGCACATGTCAGCTGTTTATAACAGCTGACATGTTGCGTCTTTGAGGTGGGCTCACCGCCAGAGCCCACTTCAAAGCAGGGGAGTCTAACTGCTGACGTACTATCCCATCAGCGGTCAAAAAGGGGATACTGTCCGGTTTCTGAGCTATTGTAGAATTTAAAATAGATATAATTCATGTAAGAAGTAAATTAAATCTTTGGCATTGTATTCTACCTTTATTTCTCACCTGTATCTGTGCATCATAAATTGTGGTATGTGTTAAAGGGGCCCACTGAGACACTGTTCCCGGAGCCCATGAAAACCTAGAGCAGGCCCTGCAGTAATGGGTGGTGCTCTATGCAAAACTAGAATCCCCACTGTTTTGGCACCTGTTACACAGCCAATAAGCATTCGGGGCTTGTCTGCGCGTGACTGTTATGCCTTAGTCACCTTGGTTGTGGCATTACTGTGATTGTCTGGACATGTGAAATCATCAGGAGTTTTAAAAGAAGAGGTGCTGCTGACTTGACTCTGTGACACTTTGTACTAGAGGGACAGAGTGCTTGTCTAGGCCTGTGTGTGCACAGTCTACCAAATCAGAGATAGGCCTGTAGTGTTGATACTTGTGCTGAAGCTGAGTCATTATGCTAACAGTCCTTCCAAGGCCTAATCATTTGCTTTGATGTTTCAGTCACATACAATCCGCATGAAGCCTAGGGAGGGAGAGAGAGTTGCATTAACAGAGATAGTGACAGAATACAGTCTGACTACAGGGATTAGGACTGTGCACTCCATTGGCAAATATATAGCTGCAACAATTTTTGAGGGGGCTGAAAAAGTGGAAATTATTTTGATCCATCAGGTACTACGTGCTCTGAGATCTTTTTTGTGTTATATAACACTCCCAAAAATCATTGAAACATTTTCCTGGGTTAAATTGCTCACCCACACACTATTCTGTAGTGTGGAGCACATTTTTTTGATCTCTAAATCTTTGAAAAAGCATTTAAAAATTTGGTAGGGTTAAATTTCTCAGCCATACAGTATTATGTGGTTTGGGGTACATTTCTGTGATTTATAATACTCCAAAAAAGTGTTAAAATGTTTTATTGTATGCAATTAGTCATCTATACAATGTAATGTGCTTAGTGGACGACAAAGATGGCAGAAGCATGCAAGACTCCCGAGGAAATGCAAGAGGAATATCGGAGCTAAGGCAGCTAATGCAACAGCAAAGGTGGCAGGAGCCTTTGGTCCTGATTCAGCTGTCATCCCGGATCCAGACAGGCCTGAATCCAGGCTGCATCTTTAACCGCTGAGGCTCTTGAGGACTGCAATCGGGAGGGCCAGGATTCAAGAACTCGTAATTGGACTGTGGGGCAAAAGCTGGTCGGAAGAGACAAGGAGGTGAGCCAGAACCAGGACTGGACAAAAAAATTATTGGGCCCACTAGCACTAAGGTACCAAGAGTACCACCAGCAGCAGAGAAGGGAGTTCATTGAAGAGTTTGTGACCAGTTATCACATCTCATTCAACCATCAAGCAGTAAAAACAGAACAATTGCCTCAAAGGCTGCAAGAGCTGACTGCTGGAACTAAGGTAACATTTCTCAAAATGAAGGGGCAACATCGCTGGTATGCATTGGGGGTGATCCCCTTCTTGAGGAATGAACGGACCTGGTAGAGGCTCCTTAGGGAGACTCGAGACAGGGTTACTATCATCCCCAAGGGATTGTGCTGTCTTTGGGGTTCCTCACCTCCTATGTGTGAGCAGCCGATGATGCAGGTGACACAGGGGTATGTTGCCCATTTCTGTATGTCAGTGGGTCTGAAGCCAGGTCACTTACAGCCCAGGCACCATGGAATCAGACTCCAGGAAACAAGTGGAGGTGGTCCCTTCTGACTCAAGAGGAAAGAGAAGAAGAAGCTGACATCTGAAGAGGATTACTGTATAACACTGCTTATATTTTTTTACTGCGTTTGTACTTTGTATAAAGCCTTTATGAGTTTAAGCGTACAGCAAATACACTTTAAAAATATTTCAATGCGGGTTGACAGTTGTTGCCTTTCAGGGGGTCTATGGATGAACCTCGTTATAATTTTTTTATGGATTGAGTGACTCATCCATACAATTTATTATGATATTGTTGTATTATTGTGGTATATAATACTTACAAAAAGTGTTGAAAAATATTTATGGATTAGATTACTCATCCATAGAATATTACATACATTCTGACACATTTTGGTGGTCTATAACACTTGAAAAAAGCATTTAAAAATTTTGCTTGTTTGTTTACATTTCTGACACATACAGCATTCCTTTATCTGGGGTCCATTTTTGTGACATATAACACAAAAAGGTTAAAAATTTTGCTGGGTTACATTTCTCAGCCATACAATATAACATGTTCTTGGTTACATTTCATTGTTATATAACCCTAAAAAAAGTGTTCACAAAATTCATCAGTATTATATTTCTCACCTGTAAACTACTGTACTCCATGGTCTGGAGAATATTTTCTTTTTATATTACATTAAAAAAAGTGTTAAAAAATGAATCTGAACTGTATTGCTCACCAATAGACAATCCCATGGTCTGGAGTACATTTCCTTAGAAAATAACCTTTAAAAAACGTGTTGAAAAATGTATTGCTATTACATCACTCACTCAAATACAATTCCGTGTTCTGGGGTTCCTGTTGATGGTATATAACCCTTAAAAAGCTTGTTCAAAATGTATTACTATTATTATTATTATATTGCTTACTCATGCACTATTCCATGGTCTGGGGTACATTTCTGTGGTATGTAACACTCAATAAAAGCGTTTTAAAATCTTGCTAAGTTAAACTTCTCACCCATACTGTATCACATGCTTTGTGGAACATTTATGTGGCATATAACACTCCCAAAAGGTGTTAAAATATTTTTCAGGATTATTTGACACTCATACGCTATTCCATGGTCTGGAGTACATTTCGTTGGTTTATAACCCTTAAAAAACTTGTTACAAAATTTATTGGTATTATATTGCTCACCTGTAGACTATTCCATGGTATGGAGTACATTTACCATAGTTAGTATATAACCCTCAAAAAATTTGTTTATCGGTAGTATACTGCTCACCCATAGATTGTTCTGTGGTCTGAAGTATATTAAGTAGATTTATAACCATCAAAAAACATTTTCAAAACGTTATCGTTATCATATTGATCCAAGAGATAAACAGCCGCACTCAATGTCTCTTTTAATTGCAAAGATGAAGGATTTATTTCAATCACAAATAATGGTATTTCACCGCAATTGAGAAAAGCAAAATATTCCAGAGGTATGAAGTAACGTTTCAACCCTGTCCTGGGTCTTTATCAAACCATGCTGGAGAAATAAATATAAAGTGTAAGTTTAAAAATTACAAACAAGACAGAAAAAAGTACAACAATACAAACACATTACAAAAAACACTAAAAAAAACTTTTAAAGTGCTGTACATATAAAAACAAGTGTGAAACCACAAATAAATTCAAGAATAACACATAGTCAGTCACATCGTACCTATGGGGTCATGGGGGCTTCAAGATACATCTGAACTGGTTATTAAAATATTATGGAGACAGAGAGTATCAAGAGAGAGATTATCTAAGGTGTACTTAATTATTTAATAAGGCACTACTGTAATAATAGTGGCAAAGTTGCCTAAAATGGGTAGAGGGGGGTGGTGGCATGTTGCAAACATCTTAAAGCAGCTAGTACTAACCTCATGCTGGAAGGTCAGAAGAAGTAGAAAGTATATGGGAAATACAGGTGTCCCATTAGGGGCTGTAAAGAAAGGCAAAAGCATGTTAAAACACTGCTAATAGAAAAAAGGCATATGGTAGCAGGGCAGAGAGCGAGGAGTCCACAAACCTTGGTGTGTGCTGCATCTGGAGGCTGATAAATACATACGAGAAAAGGCAAAAAAGTAAAAGGGATGCCAAATCGACCAGCGGCCATAATTAGGTCATACCCTAGCTCCCTACAGGACACTCCTGATTACAAGCATTAATAAAGAAAAACCACATAGGAGAATAAAGTCCATATTTTTTATAAAAAGTATAAATTTATTGAACATATATCAAATATTACATAAATGGCAATACACAAATATATACAAAGGATCAGGTAATGAAGGCCAGGGTCAAAAATCAGAAATAAGTAAAATGCTAAAGTGCCAGCCACGTATGCATATATAAATGAGTACTAGTATAAACATTAAACCAGCAGAATCATTTGCAAGTGCATAAAAATAAATGAGCTGGAATATTATTTAGAACATACAAGCACAGTGCTTACCCATAATATGCCCCAACTGGACCCAAGCCCGCCGCCACCGACGCGCGTTTTGCTGCTCTTTTTCAAGGTGCGGTGATGAGTGTCAGAACAGGCCACTATTAAATAGCCCCATCTTCAGCTGTTCACAATAGCGGTGCATGTATACCAGAAACGCCCCCCAGAACTTACATCACCAGCGGCATGGTAACCAGACGCCACATGTCAGCGCAGCCGGAAGGACGTCACTGACCCCTCACATGTCATCACCGGGCACCACAGGCAATGCTCCGTATTGCTGGCATCCGGAGACATGCGCACTGTGAACATATTATAAGGAATAATGCAGCGTGAAATGTGCTCATAAGTGAAAATGTGTGTATTAGACAAGTGTTTGCAATATAAAATAGTATATGTACTCATATACAATTAATGTGCCTACTCACATATAATAAAATGTGCCTACTAGGGAATATAATTGTAAGTAGTGCATATTTAAATTGTGCAATATTAGACCCACAATGAATATATACATATATAGATTCCCCCACAAAAATATTTGTGATTAAATATCCATATAATATTCAATATAAAAGCTGGAGTTTCTTCTGGTGTTCATATCACATCAATTATGGCCCAAAGCAAGTCTTTATTTCTTCAACCATCCAAATATAGAGAAAATTACTTGATCACTGAAGACAAACTAAAGAATATATTTAAGAAACAAACAATGAATAAAATAAGAAAAACAAAGACAAGAAGACACACTATGTAAAAAATCCAGGATGGAAAGTTTTATCCACATATTACTTATACTATTTACAAAAAAGAGCTAAAGCTCAGTTGCTCATTGAGCCCTGCCGGTGCCATGGTACCCAGTACCGCAATACACTGGCACTCGCTTTAAGCCAGCACACGCCTAAGGTCACCCCCTCTGATGCCGGCATGAACTCGATCAATACCCCAGGCTAGAAAACCTACGGGCGGCCTCAATGCCTCTTACATGTTCGCGTATCCGTACGCGTAATTCCCGAGATGTTAAACCAATGTACACAAGCCCACAAGGGCATACCGCAAAATACACAACAAACGTGGTTCTGCAAGTAATATAGTCCCTGATTTTATAGACATTGCGGCCATCCGACGACGTGAAGGACACAGCACATTTCAAATTTCTGCAAGCAAGGCAGTCACCACAAGGGTAGAAACCAACCCTGGATGTACCAGCCCCAAACAGACTTGGAGTTTGTTTAACAAAATGACTCCTTACCAGCATATCTCTCAAATTTTTACTCCTCTGTGCCATCATCAGAGGGCGTTCTGGAAGGCAACTCTGTAATATAGGGTCCGTTTAAAGGACCGACCAATGTCGATTCAAAATCATTCTCATCACGTCCCATCTGTGATTAAACGTTGAAATAAACCTCAATTCTCTTGGCTTGTGTACATTGGTTTAACATCTTTGGAATTACGCGTACGGATACAAGAACATTTAAGAGACATTGAGGCTGCCCGTAATGTGTTGGACATAAGCACTCTCAAAGTGATTCTGAAACATTTCTGTCTCAAACACAAATGTAATCTCCCGTAGGTTTTCAAGCCTGGGGTATTTATCGAGTTCGTACTGGCTTTTATTTCCACTTTTATTTCTTAGTTTCATTTTTTATTTTTTATTCTACTTCATATTTACATCATATTGTTCATATAGTACTCCATTTACTCCCCCTTTGTCATTTATACCATTATTCCTTGGTTTATCAATGTTATGCCTTCTGTCTCCATAAGAGCTCTTGCACCACAGTCCCTTCCTTAGCCTCAAAACAGCAATCACACATTGTGCATGTGCGGACTGCGTACAAGCAGAGCACTCCCCTAGGATGTATTCCAAGCCTCTCTCTCACTTACACAGGACAGCGCATGCGCATACGGCGCTTCTGAGCCAAAGCCTCATTCCCATCCCCTCCAATTCCTGCCATCTCACTCTTATAAAGGCACTTCCCAGTGCTTACCCTCAATTCACCGCAGCCTCCAGATGCAGCACACACCGAGGTTTGTGGATTCCTCGCTCTCTGCCCTGCTACCATATGCCTTTTTTCTATTAGCAGCGTTTAAACATGCTTCTGCCTTTCCTTACAGCCCCTAATGGGACACCTGTGTTTCCCATACGCTTTCTAACTCTTCTGACCTTCCAGCATGAGGTTAGTACTAGCTGCTTTAAGATGTTTGCAACATGCCACCACCGCCCTCTACCCATTTTAGGCAACTTTGCCACTATTATTTTAGTAGTGCCTTGTTAAATAATTAAGTACACCTTCACCTTAGATAATCTCTCTCTGGATACTCTCTGACTCCATAATGTTCTAATAACCAGTTCAAATGTATCCTGAAGCCCCCATGACCCCATAGGTACGATGTGACTGACTATGTGGGATCCTTGAATTTATTTGTGGTTTCACACTTGTTTTTATATGTACAGCACTTTAAAAGTTTTTGTAGTGTTTTTTTGTAATGTTTTTGTATTGTTGTATTTTTTTCTGTATCTTGTTTGTAATTTGCATGAATTTTTAAACTTACACTTTATATTTATTTATCCAGCATGGTTTGATAAAGACCCAGGACAGGGTTGAAACCTTACCTTATACCTCTGGAATATTTGGCTTTTCTCAACTGCGGTGAAGTACCATTATTTGTGATGGAAATAAATCCTTCATCTTTGCAATTATCTCGTGGATCAAGTCTAGTGGAAATATTCCACATTCAGTCTGCATCTCCTTAGCAAGAGTGCACATCTTTCCCTTTCCTATTGTTATCATATTGCTCACCCATAGACTATTCAGTGGTTTGGAGTACATTTTGTTGGTATATAAGCCTCAAAAAACATTTTTTTAATTTATTGGTATTATATTGCTCATTCATAGGGTATAACATCTTCTTGAGTACATTCTATTGCTATATAAGCCTCAAAAAACTTTTTAAAAAATGTATCAGTATTATATTGCTCATACAGTGGGTACGGAAAATATTTAGACCCCTTTACATTTTTCAGTCTTTGTTTCATTGCAGCCATTTGGTAAATTCAAAAAAGTTCATTTTTCTTTTCATTAATGTGCACTCTGCATTCCATCTTGACTGAAAAAAACAGAAATGCAAAAATTTTTGCAAATGTTTAAAAAAGAAAAGCTGAAATATCACATGGTCATAAGTATTCAGACCCTTTGCTCGAACACTCTTATTAAAGTCACATGCTCTCCATTTCCTTGTGATCCTCCTTGAGATGGTTCTACTCCTTCATTGGAGTCCAGTTGTGTTTAATTAAACTGAAAGGACTTGATTTGTAAAGGCAAACACCTGTCTATATAAGGCCTCACAGCTCACAGTGCATGTCAGACCAAATAAGAATCATGAGGTCAAAGGAACTGGCCAAGGAGCTCAGAGACAGAATTTTGGAAAGGCATACATCTGGCCAAGGTTACAAAAGAATTTCTGCAGTACTCAAGGTTCCTAAGAGCACAGTGGCCTCCATAATCCTTAATCCCTTACTGCCATTGGGCGGAATATTACATCCAATGGCAGTAGCCCCCGCTTTGATGAGGGCTCCGGTAGTGACCCCACATCAAAGCCGGGACATGTCAGTTGTTTTCAACAGCTGACATGTGCCCGCAATAGCCGTAGGTGGAATCGAGATCCACCCGCACCTATTAACTAGTTAAATCCCGCTGTCCAACACTGACAGTGGTATTTAACCAGCGCTTCTGGCCGCCTGGCCGGAAATACTGCATCACCGACCCCCGTCACGTGATTGGGGGTCAAAGATGTGCTGCCATGACAACCAGAGATCTCCTCAAGACGGCTATAGTTGTTGATGATGCACTGCTATGAGCGCCACCCGGTGGCTCATAGCAATGCTGTAATTTTGTTACATATAGGCGATCTGCTCATTGCATATATGTAGCAGAGCCGATCAAGTAGTGGATGCTTCTAGTCTCCCATGGAGGCTATTGAAGCATGCCAAAATTAAAAAAAAAGATTTTAAAAAATATGAAAAAAATATATAAAAGTTTAAATCACCCCCCTTATGCCCCATTCAAAATAAAACAATAAAAAAGTCACACATATTAGGTATCGCCGTGTTCAGAATCGCCAGATCTATCAATAATAAAAGGATTAACCTGATCGCTAAACGGCATAAGCGGCATAGCGGGCAAAATAATCAAAACGTCAGAATTACGTTTTTTTGGTTGCCGCGACATTGCATTAAAATGCAATAACGGGCGATCAAAAGATCGTATCTGCGCATAAATGGTATCCTTAAAAAGATCAGCTAGGTGCACAAAAAAGCCCTCATCCAACCCCATATCACAAAAAAATGGAGACACTACGGGTATCGGAAATTGGCGCAAATTTTATTTTTTATTTTTTTAGCAAACCTTAGAATTTTTTTTCTCCACTTAGATAAAAAAGAACCTAGACATATTTGGTGTCTATGAGCTCATAATGTCCTGGAGAATCAAAATGGCTGGTTAGTTTTAAAATGTTGTGAACCTAGCAAAAAAGTCAAACAAAAAACCAGTGTGGGATTGCACTTCTTTTGCAATTTCACCCCACTTGGAATTTTTTTCCCATTTTCGAGTACAAGACATGCTAAAATCAATGATGTCATTCAAAAGTTCAAATTGTACCACAAAAAATAAGCACTTACATTGCCATATTGATGGAAAAATAAAGTTATGGCTCTGGGAAGAAGAGGAGCAAAAAATGAAGACGCAAATCCGAAAAAAGCTCCAGTCATTAAGGCGTTAAAGGTAAGAAGTTTGGGACTACCAGAAGTCTTCCTAGATCTGGCCATCCAGCCAAACTGAGCAATCATGGGAGAAGAACCTTGGTGAGAGAGGTAAAGAAGAATCCCAAGATCACTGTGGCTGAGCTCCACAGATGCAAGTAGGGAGATGGGAGAAAGTTCCACAAAGTCAACTATCACTACAGCCCTCCACCAGTCAGGCTGTAATGGCAGAGTGGCCCGACGGAAGCCTCTCCGCAGTGCAAGACATATTAAAGTCTGCATAGATTTAGCTAAAAAACACATGAAGGACTCCCAGACTATGAGAAATAAGATTCTCTGGTCTGATGAGATGAAGATAGAACTTTTTGTTGATCATTCTAACCCAATCAAGCATGTCTGGAGAAACCTGAAAATGGCTGTCCACCAACGTTCACCATCCAACCTGACGGAACTGGAGAGGATCTGCAAGGAAGAATGCAGAGGATCCCCAAATCCAGGTGTGAAAAACTTGTGGCATCATTCCCAAGAAGACTTATGGCTGTACTAGCTCAAAAGAGTGCATCTACTCAATACTGTGCAAAGGGTCTGAATACTTATGAAGATGTGATATCTCAGTTATTCTTTTTTAATAAATTTGCAAACATTTCTACATTTCTGTATTTTTCAGTCAAGATGGGGAGTAAAGTGTACATTAATGAGAAAAAAATGAACTTTTTTGAATTTACCAAATGGCTGCAATGAAACAGAGTGAAAAATTTAAAGAGGTCTGAATACGTTCCGTACCCACTGTACATACAGGTGATGCTAACTAAATTAGAATATTATCCAAAAAGTTAATTTATTTCAGTTCTACATTACAAAAAATAAAACTCGCATTTATATAAAGATATTATAAACAGAGTGATCTATTTCAAGTGTTTATTTCTGTTAATGTTGATGATTATGGTTTACAGCCAATGAAAACCCAAAAGTCATTATCTCAGTAAATTGGAATAATTAACACAAAAACACCTGAAGAGGCTTCCTAAGCATTTAAAAAGGTCCCTTAGTCTGTTTCAGTAGGCTTCACAATCATGGGGAAGACTGCTGACTTGAAAGATGTCCAGAAGGCAGTCATTGACATACTCCACAAGGAAGGAAAGCCACAAAAGTTCATTGCTAAGAAAAAGCTGGCTGTTCACAGAGTGCTGTATCCAAGCATATTAATGGAAAGTTTAGTGAAAGGAAAAAGTGTGGTAGAAAAAGGTGCACAAACAATCATGATAACCGCTACCTTGAAAGGATTGTTAAGAAAAGGCCATTCAAAAATTTGGAGGAGATTCACAAACAGTGGACTGCTGCTTGAGTCATTGCTTGAAAAGCCACCACACACAGATGTATCTAGGACATAAGCTACAAGAGTCACATTCCTTTTGTCAAGCCACTCATGACCAATAGGCAATGTCAGAAGCATCTTACCTGGGCCAAGGAGAAAAAGAATTGGACTGTAGCTCAGTGGTCCAAAGTGTTGTTTTCAGATGAAAGTATATTTTGCATTTCATTTGGAAATCAAGGTCACAGAGTCTGGAGGAAGAGTGTGGAGGCACACAATCCAAGCTGCTTGAGGTCTAGTGTGAAGTTTTCACAATCAGTGATTGTTTGGGGAGCCATGTCATCTGCTGGTGTAGGTCCACTGTGTTTTATCAAGACCAAAGTCAGCGCAGCCATCTACCTGGAAATTTTAGAGGACTTCATGCTTCTCTCTGCCATCCAGCTTTTTGGGATGGAAATTTAATTCTCCAGCAAGACTTCGCACCTGTCCACACTGCCAAAAGTACCAATACCTGGTTTAAAAACAATTTCACAGTATCACTGTGCTTGATTGGCCAGCAAACTTGCCTGACCTTAAACCCATAGAGAATCTATGGGGCATTGTCAAGAGGAAGATGAAAGACACCAGACCCAACAATGCAGATGAGCTGAAGGCTGCTATCAAAGCAACCTGAGCTTTCATAACACCTCAACAGTGCCACCGGCTGATTGCCTCCATGCCTCATTGCAATGATGCAGTAATTGATGTAAAAGGAGTCCCGTCCAAGTATTGAGTGCATTTACTGAACATACATTTCAGTAGGCCAATATTTCATATTTTAAAATAATTTTTCAGGCTGGTGTTATAAAGTATTCTAATTTACTGAGATAATGACTTTTGGGTTTTCATTGACTGTAAGGCATAATCATCAACATTAACAGAAATAAATACTTGAAATAGATCACTCTGTTTGTAATGACTCTATATAATATATGAATTTCACTTTTTGTATTGAAGAGCTGAAACAAATTAACTTTGTGATGATATTCTAATTTTGTGAGAAGCACCTGTAGGCTATTACACCCTCTTGAGTAAAATTTGTTAGTATATAAGCCTCAAAAAACTTGATCCAAAATTTATTGGTACTATATTGCTCAAGCATGGACTATTCTTTGGTCTGGAGTATATTTTGTTGGTATGTAACCCTAAAAAGTTTATAGCCTTTATAAGTCTACATTAGGAGTGTCAGTACATGACAATTTGAACAGAATGTGTGTAAGTCCCTAATTTTTGGCAGCTCTTCATTCCTTCATAAAAACTTCATGAAACTGAAATTCCATGAAATTTCCTGAAATTTCCTATTTTGTATTAAAAAAAACAATTTGGATTTACTTAAATTATATTTTTTTATATCCTTTTTAAATTTAGCCTTATATACAAGTCATTATACAGGAAAAATATTTCTTAACATTTCTCGTCGGTTTAGAATATTTAAGGGTATGTTCCCACGTCAGTAAACACTGCAGGTTGGATACTGCGTACATTTGCAGCGTCCAAGCTGCAGCGGACAGATGTTACAGCATAGTAGATGGGATTTCATGAAATCCCATGTCCACTAAGCGTGCTGAGACGTCTCCGGCTTCCCTGCATAGACGCACATGCAGCGCATCTTTCCAGACCGCATTATGTCTATTTATCTTGCAGAGAAGCGTGTCTACGCAAGATAAATATCACCAGTGCTATGTATAGGACACGGTGATTACGCACGGTTCAATAAACACATGCGGAATCACCTGCGTTCAAAAGCCGGCAGCGCTTTGGACGGAGCAGACATGTGCTGTATCCAAAGTGCTGCTGGTTACTGACCGTGGGAATATACCCTTATTGCCACTCATTAAAGTTGAGTAAATGTGTGACAACATTTTTTCTCAGCAGTGATCTGGGAGTCAGAGATGCTTCAAGGGGTCTTCCCCATGCTGTTCTCCTTCCATTCAGGACTTTTTCCATCCATTTGAACATTTTCATTGTCCTCCAGACCTCTTTGTAGGGTTTGCTGAAAAAAGCACAAATATCCCATAGGCTTCCATTATTCTCGTTACTCGAAGCAAGCATTTGAGTATTAGGAATTGCTCGATTCGAGCAATGAGTACCCAAGCATTTTAGTGCTTGCTCATCTCTAATAGCTAACACTAGAAAAGACAGAGAATGGATTCAGAAGCATCTAGATAAGCTTGAACAGTAGGTTAGCATGCACATCACTCCATGTGAAATCAGATGCTCAGATACGATACCACTGCTTAGTCAAACAAAAATAGGATTTGGCACTCTTTTTGAAATGTATAATATGTTAATTCTAATAAGGCAATCCCAAAAGAAATGTAATGTTTCGGTCATAAACATAGACCTTCCTCAGACTTGTACAAAAAATGAAAACAAATAAATTTAAGTATTTAACAGGAAGGAAACAAAAAGCGCCCTTCACAGAAAAGATTCCCATAACCAGCTCACCCAGCCCTGTCTCTTTCTGATATACCGTACTTATCTCACAGCAATCTGGTAAGCATATTTCTTCTATTTGTTCTCTTATCTACACCAGGAACAGTATTACATTTTTCTATTATTTAATAGCAAAATACCTATATTTTTCACGTTACACATATATTTTTTTACTAAATTTCATATGCAATGTTGGTACAAAGGCTGTTTTCCTAACATAATAATTAAAAAAAATACTTTTTTCCTTTTTCATGCACAATATTTATCTTATTTCCTTCTTTCATTTTTAATTTTTTAATTTTTCTTCTCCTTTTCCTTATTCTTTTTTATTTTTTCTTTCCTTATTTATATACTCAGTACCTAGTTTAAACTATATGTATTCCTCCATACCACTCTTGCTCTAATGACCTGTTCGATCCAATTATATGGTGTAATGTTTATGCAAGATACAATTATGTTCATCATTATGCACCAATTTTCTCGATTCTATTAAGTTGATTAAGACTATTTTTTGCCTCCCCTATGGATGTCCATAGTGTTACTTCGCTCATGTATGACTTTTACTCGTTTTTGTTTTCTTCCTGTTGAGAATTAAATTTATTTGTTTTCATTTTATGTCCAAGTCTAGGGAAAGTCTATGTTTATGACCGAAACGTCACATTCCTTGTGGGATTGCCTTATTTAAATAAAAATATTGTATGTTTTAAAAAGGGTGCCAGATACTTGTTTGCTTAGATAAGCTTGAACAATGGGCAGCCACTAATAGAATGGTATTTAACAGGGAGAAGTCCAAGATTCTACATCTGGGCAAGAAAAGCAAAAATTCATCTACAGAATGGGAGGAATAGAAATCAGCAACAGCACGTGTGAAAAAGACTTGGGTACACTAATAGATCACAGTCTACACATGAGTGTGATGCAGCTGCAAAAAAAGGCAAACACAGTTCTGGGATGTATTAAGAGAAGAATAGAAACTAGATCAAGTGAAGTAGATATCCCCCTCTTCTCCTTCTTGGTCAGAACTCATCTGGAATTCTGTGTCCAGTACTGGGCACCACATTAGACTTCGAAAAACTGGAGAAAGTCCAGAAAGAAGCTACTAGGATGGTGAGCGGACTGCAAACTATAGGTAACAAAGAATGGTTAAAGGATCTCTCTTCCTTATTAGGGTCTTATACGGTCAGTCAGGGAAAATCGACGTACAAGCGGGGGGCAGCATTTTATCAGACCTAGCATAGGGTATTTTTTCTTTTTTTCCACATTTGCAGACTGTAACATCTAGGTTAAAATGTTAAGAGACACAGACGGTGTCATATACATTATCGTTGGTAATTAATTTAAGAGAGAGCTAACTATTGGTGTCAGGAACCATTTATACAATAGATGACTCTCAAAATTTATGACTTCTGTCTTTTTCTCCCTCAAGACCTTGCCACCTTTGAGATACACTCTCCCTTACATTTAAGCGATCTATAAGATTATTCCATCCTTTCCCTGGTTCTCCATATGGACATTTAGGGAAAGTTAGAGAGAGTTGACGCATAAGTGGGGATGCCATTGAAAATTGAAGGGTGCCAAATGCCACAGCAAGGAAGGGAAAAGACAGTTTTTAAGAATAGGATAGAATAAAGAATAGAAACAGCAAGGACAAAAACCCTAGCTGGAATTTCACTGACTGGCTTTAAGCTACAGCAGAATGGCTGAATATCCACATGACATTATCACTGACAGGAAATGCCAGCAAGGGGACAGAATATAAAGTTGCACCCAAAAGGTCATAGGGCAGACAAATGAAAACACCGGCGTTATGCTAAACAGACAGTAGCCAGAACAACAGAACCTAAACACCTGGAGAAATGGTGAGTCTGCTTAGGCTCCAAGTACATAGAAGTTGACCACAAATCACATTCCCAAGGGTTTAAAATCATAAGCATGACAATCAGTGGTTGCTATGGACAATAGCTGTTTTGTTTGAGCAAGCTTAGGCTAGCACAGCTATATATGACTAACCAGGGTCTGTTCTGTTTAGTTAGTTACCTGGACAAGGCTAGGGATTTATGTTTATAATTTTGTTTTTGGTGTTCGACAACCTGAGGAAAGCAATACGAAACTACACTTGTTTATATATAAACTCTATATACATATATACCCTTTTTTATGCTGTGCAGAAATTTTAGACAGGTGTGGAGAAATATTCTGCAGATGTAGGCTTGTGCAAATCATTCTGTATTTTCATTTAATCATAGACAGATTTGATTATTTTAATATCAGGACTCTGTGGAGGTCATGTCATCTTGTCAAGATTCAGAACTCCTTGTTCTTCTTTACATTGAAAATAGTTTTTCATTACACAATCAATCTGGAGCCAATATGATGCCGCCCTGATGGTATTGCAAGATGGATAAATATCTGCCTGCAATTCGCAGCATTGAATACGCCATTAATCTTGAAGAAATTTCCAACTCCATTTTATGAAATGAAGCCCCAATCTTCACTGTTGCCTGCAGACACTCATTATTGTACTGCTCTCAGGCACTTTGGCAAACAAATCGTCTTCTGTTACAGACAATTATTTCAGTTTTTGACTCATTGGACCAGTGCACCTGCTACCAATATTGTGAACTTTACTTTCCATGCTTTTGTGCATATTTGAGTTCAGGGCTGCCACCAGGGATTTCAGGGCCCCATACTGGCAAAATGTTTGAGCCTCCTTGAGACCTCACCCAGGCTCCACCCCCATCTCCGCTTCCACCCTTTGAACATTCCACAGTCCCATCGCCCACTCTTGGAAAGACTCCACTTCTGCACCACGTCCTCAGCAATCACCCATTAACAGTTCCCATCGAACATCACATCACATACATAACTATCAACTTTTGCTTTGGCCAAAAGATTTTTTAAACTGCCACTATGACTCTTTTAGCTGGGTCCCTCTACTCTAACCTATTAAAATTTCTTAAAATATCCAAGACTTTTTTAGAGTATGTAGATTTGTATTTATTTTTCTTTAAGCAAATGAGTTGCAGACATTTTTTTAAAATGACCAATGATACCACTTACAAGGGAAAAATACCATCACACCATGGCCTGACCACATATTACCACCACTTAGTGGCCGAATAATACCACATATAAGGAACAAATAAGGCCACATCATGACCAGATCACATATCATTACATTGTAACTGAATAATACCACATACAAGGAACAAATACAGTACCACCATATCATGACCAGACCACTTATTTTTACTACATAGTGACCAAATACTGCAATACTGATCATTATTAAAAAAAAGCAACAAGGTTAAAGGCCATTATGCATAGGAACTCTGTATATATTGTCAGTGTACCAGTAATACATCGATCACCACTGAAATTATGCACTGCTCAAAAAATAAAGGGAACGCTTAAACAACAGAATATAACTCCAAGTGAATCAAACTTCTGTGAAATCAAACTGTCCAATTAGGAAGAAACACTGACTGACAATCAATTTCACATGCTGCTGTGCAAAAGGAATAGACAACAGATGGAAATTATTGGCAATTATCAAGACACCCTCAATAAAGGAGTGGTTCTGCAGCTCATCCAGGATGACACATCAATGCGAGATGGCAAGAAAGTTTGCTGTGTCTGTCAGCGTAGTGCCTAGAGGCTGGAGGCACTACCAGGAGACAGGCCAGTACACCAGGAGACATAGAGGGGGACATAGGACAGCAACAACCCAGCAGCAGGACCGCTTCCTCCGCCTTTGTGCAAGGAGAAACACTGCCAAAGCCCTGCAAAATGACCTCCAGCAGGCCACAAATGTGCATGTGTCTGCACAAATGGTTAGAAACCGACTCCATGAGAATGGTCTAAGTGACCGACATCCACAGATGGGGGTTGTGCTCTCAGCCCAACACTGTGCGGCCCTCCAAAGAAATGCCACCCCCCACCATTACTGACCAACTGCCAAACCGGTCATGCTGAAGGATGTTGCAGACAGCAGATCGCTCTCCATGGCATCTCCAGACTCTGTCATGTCTGTCACATGCGCTCAGTGTGAACCTGCTTTCATCTGTGAAGAACACAGGGCACCAGTGACAAATTTGCCAATCCTGGTGTTCTGTGACAAATGCTAAGCATCCTGCATGGTGTGGGGCTATGAGCATAACCCCCATCTGTGGACGTCGGGCACTCAGACCATCCTCATGGAGTCGGCTTCTAACCGTTTGTCCAGACACATGCACATTTGTGACCTGCTGGAGGTCATTTTACAGGGCTCTGGCAGTGCTCCTAATGTTCCTCCTTGCACAAAGGCAGAGGTAGCGGTCCTGCTGCTGGGTTGTTGCCCTCATACAGCCCCCTCCACGTCTCCTGGTGTACTGCCCTGTCTCCTGGTTGCGCCACCAGCCTCTGGACACTACGCTGACAGACACAGCAAACCTTCTTGCCACAGCTCACATTGATGTGCCATCCTGGATGAGCTGCACTACCTGAGCCACTTGTGTGGGTTGTAGAGTCCGTTTTATGCTACCATGAGTGTCGAGTGTGAAAGCACAACCAACATTCAAAAGTGACCAAAACATCAGCGAGAAAGCATTGGTACTGAGATGTGGTCTGTGGTCCCCACTCCTTTATTGAGGGTGTCTTGATAATTGCCAATAATTTCCATCTGTTGTCTATTCCATTTGCACAACAGCATGTGAAATTGATTATCAATCAGTGTTGCTTCCTAAGTGGATAGTTTGATTTCACAGAAGTTTGATTTACTTGGAGTTATATTCTGTTGCTTAATTTTTTGAGCAGTGTACACATGAATTCTGTATGAAGTGTCAGTGTACAGATAATGCAGGGATCACCAGCGACATTCTATACAGGAGGTCTGTATATAGTGTCAGTGAACAGGTAATACAGTGATCACTGGTGAAATTGTACACAGATAGACAGGAGCTCTGTATATGCTATATATAGTCTACAGGCAATACAGTGATCACCCGACATTACACACAGGAGCTCTGAATATAGTGTTATTATACCGCTAATGCAATGACGACGAGTGACATTATAAACAGGACCCCTTTACATAGTGTCAGTGTACAGGTAACACAGGGATCACCAGTGGAATTATACACGAGATCTGTATATAGTGTCAGTGTACAGGTAACACACTTACTCATCAGTGACATCTGCCGTTGAAGTCTTCCATCTTTGCTTTTCTTTTTCATCCAGCACAGACCATCATCACTTCTTCCAGCCAGGATTCGTCTCACATAGTTATGTAGAACCTCGCTTCCTGAGCACATTCCCCACTTTTTCCCTTTCTTCTACACCACACAGCTGAATACAGACATGCACCCACCATTAATATATAATTAGTTATTATGCAACCCACCATTCCAAATATAAATATTAATCCACCACTATGCACCCCACAAACTTTTAATAGCCACTTTCCCCATTTAATAAATATATAAATGAATTAGCACTTGAACTCTTTCCCCAATTCAATACCACTCACACTTCTGTATCGTTAACACCCCCCACTATGCACCTCCCACTCTCCTGATTCATTATATTCACACTAGCTATGAACCCGTTCTACACCCGGGTGGCGAGCATTTTTATTGGTATATGGTCTCCCATCCTGGCATGTGCTGCCCCCCTCCTATCCTGGTGTGCATGGCACCCCTCATCCCTATCCTGGTATGCATGGTACCCTATTCCTCATCCTGGTATGCATGGACCCCCCCAATCCTGGTAAGCATGGCACTCTATTCCTCATCCTGGTATGCATGGTCCCCTCACCCCCCAATCCTGGTATGCACAGTACCCCTTATCCCTATCCTGGTATGTATGGTCCCCTCACCCCCTATCCTGGTAAGCATGGCCCCCTCACCCCCCAATCCTGGTATGCATGGTCCTCTCACTCCCGTATCCTGGTATGCATGGTCCTCTCACCCTGCTATCCTGGTATGCCTGGTGCTCTCACCCCCCTATCCTGGTATGCCTGGTCCTCTCACCCCCCCATCCTGGTATGCCTGGTCCTCTCACCCCCCCTATCCTGGTATTCATGGTCCCCTCACCCCCCAATCCTAGTATGCATGGTCCCCTCACCCTCCTTTCATGGTATGCATGGTACCCTCACTCCTCTTGTAGTATGCATGGTCCACTCACCCCCCTTTGGTGGTATGCATGGTCCCCTCACCCCCCTTTCGTGGTATGCATGGTCCCCTCACCCCCCTTTCGTGGTGTGCATGGTCCCCTCACCCTCCTTTCGTGGTATGCATGGTCCCCTCACCCCCCTTTTGTGGTACGCATGGTCCCCTCACTCCCCTTTGGTGGTATGCATGATCCATCACCCCCCTTTCCTGGTATGCATGGTCCCCGCACCCCCTTTCCTGGTATATGTGGTCCCCCTCACCCCTATTAAACTGCACATACAAAAAAAAGCATTTATACTCACCTTTCTTCCCTGTGTCCAGCACTGTCATGTTCTGCTAGAGGCTGAGGGAGGAGTCTGGCGCCGGAGTATGCGCATGCCCATAGCGCTGTCCGGCACCATATTGCTGAAGATACACTGCAAATGTGTCTTCAGTAAAATGGCGGCAGATCGCGCTATGCGCATGCGCGTTTCCGGCCGCACTCCTGCCCCGGTCTCCGGCCGAAGAGAAGTGCCACAGCAACGCTCCTCCCGGTCAGGTAAGTATGTAAGTATGGCGCCCTAGATCGCGGTATGTAAGCATACTGCCATCTCCGGGCGCCATACACAATCCTTACCGCTGCCTCATTCTGTATGGAGCCAGACTGCGCAGGTGTGTCGCGCTTGTGCAGTCTATAAAGGCTTCGGACAGAGTGACGCTTAGCCTGTTATATTATAGATTCCCCTTCCGCCCCAGTTCATTCATGTTGTCTTCTTTCTCTCCCATCCCCACCCTCAATTCATTACCAACTGCTCTCCTCCCATTCAATACCTCATTTACTTTCTCCTACCCTCAATTTACCATTATATGCTGCCCCACCCCAAATCATCATCATTTACTGTCCCCATCCCCCAGTCTCAATACATCACCATTTACTCCTCCACCCTCAAAATTCATCATTATTTCTTCTCCCCTCAGCCCACCAAGTCATCATGTGCTCTCCCCATTCCTATCTTCAAGTCATCATTTGCTCTCAGCACCTCACACTCTCAAATTAACATTTTCAGTCCTCCTCTGCTCACTTCATCTTTTGCAGTACCATCTCACTTAATTTGCAGTCCAACTCCACCCTCACTTCATCATTTGCAGTCCCCCTGCTCCCCACTTCAGCATTTGCAGTCCACCTTACCCATTTGATACATTTTAGAAAGGTAAAAAAAAGGTTTTCATACTTACCTCAATAACAAACCCTGCAGGCGTACAGTTGTGGCCAAAAGTATTGACACCCCTGCAATTCCGTCAGATAATACTCAGTTTTTTCCTGAAACTGATTGCAAACACAAATTCTTTGGTATTATTATCTTCATTTAATTTGTCTTAAATGAAAAAACACAAAAGAGAATGAAGCAAAAAGCAAAACATTGATCATTTCACACAAAACTCCATAAATGGGCACCCTCAGCCTAATACTTGGTTGCACAACCTTTAGCCAAAATAACTGCGGCCAACCTCCAGGTCCCTGATATTTGAAGGGTGCCTTCTCCAAACAGCCATTTTTAGATCTCTCCACAGGTGTTCTATGGAATTCAGGTCAGGACTCATTGCTGGCCACCTTAGAAGTCTCCAGTGCTTTCTCTCAAACCATTTTCTAGTGCTTTTTGAAGTGTGTTTTGGGTCATTGTCCTGCTGGAAGACCCATGACCTCTGAGGGAGACCCAGCTTTCTCACACTGGGTCCTACATTATGCTGCAAAATTTGTTGATAGTCTTCAGACTTCATAATGCCATGCACACGGTCAAGCAGTCCAGTGCCAGAGGCAGCAAAGCAACCCCAACACATAAGGGAACCTCTGCCATGTTTGACTGTAGGGACTGTGTTCTTTTCTTTGAATGCCTCTTTTTTTCTCCTGTAAACTCTATGTTGATGCCTTTGCCCAAAAAGCTCTACTTTTGTCTCATCTGACCAGAGAACATTCTTCCAAAACATTTTAGGCTTTATCAGGTAAGTTTTGGCAAACTCCAGCCTGGCTTTTTTATGTCTCGGGGTAAGAAGTGGGGTCTTCCTGGGTCTCCTACCATACAGTCCCTTTTCATTCAGATGCCGACGGATAGTACGGGTTGACACTGTTGTACCCTCGGACTGCAGGGCAGCTTGAACTTGTTTGGATGTTAGTCGAGGTTCTTTATCCAACATCCGCACAATCTTGCGTTGAAATCTCTTGTCAATTTTTCTTTTCCGTCCACATCTAGGGAGGTTAGCCACAGTGCCATGGGCTTTAAACTTCTTGATGACACTGTGCACGGCAGACACAGGAACATTTAGGTCTTTGGAGATGGACTTGTAGCCTTGAGATTGCTCATGCTTCCTCATAATTTGGTTTCTCAAGTCCTCAGACAGTTCTTTGGTCTTCCTTCTTTTCTCCATGCTTAATGTGGTACACACAAGGACACAGGACAGAGGTTGAGTCAACTTTAATCCATGTCAAATGGCTGCAAGTGTGATTTACTTATTGCCAACACCTGTTAGGTGCCACAGGTAAGTTACAGGTGCTGTTAAATACACAAATTAGAGAAGCATCACATGATTTTTTGAACAGTGCCAATACTTTTATCCACCCTCTTTTTTATGTTTGGTGTGGAATTATATCCAATTTGGCTTTCGGACAATTCTTTTTGTGTTTTTTTCTTTTAAGACAAATTAAATGAAGATAATAATACCAAAGAATTTGTGTTTGCAATCATTTTCAGGAAGAAACTGAGTATAATCTGAAAGAATTGCAGGGGTGTCAATACTTTTGGCCTCAACTGTAGCTCTGCTTTTGGTGTCAGTGGCACTCATACATGCCGATGTGTACGAGATGATGTCATTGCATATGCACCATCACTTGACCAGATGTACAGAAAAGGAAGGGAGCTTGACCTGCACAGCCGTTCGGGTTAGATGGCAGCAGAACTCTGGGAAATATCCGAACGCCCAGGTGTGTGCCGTTCACAACACTTTATTACACATTGGAACCCAGTGAGGAGAAGCACAAGATAGGGTGCTCAGACGTTTCTGGTCCCCCCCTCTTTGTACTTCTGCTCACCAGGTCCCATACAGCAGTAAGGGCAGTAAGGCCCTGATGGTGGCCCTGATTGAGTTATTTGGCTTTATTTCCATGTTCAAAGTATGACTGTTTGGTCTTCAATGATGACCACTTCTGGCCAGACTTCTCCAAACAGTAGATATTTGTAGCTGGGTCCCACTGGTTGCTTCCAGTTCTGAGATGATGACATTGATAGACATCTGATTTCAAAGGAAGGTAAGCATGTTTTTTTCATCTGCAGCACATTTTCCTTGACTGATCAGTGCATCTATGGTCCTCAATGTTTCAATTTCTTAGTGCTCTTCAAAAGAGCTTGTTAACCAGCCTTCTTAGAAATCCTTACCTTGGAGAGGCCTTGCTGATGAAGTATATCTACCTTGCGTGTATATACATATATATATACAGTGCCTACAAGTAGTATTCAACCCCCTGCAGATTTAGCAGGTTTGATAAGATGCAAATAAGTTAGAGCCTTCAAACTTCACACAAGAGCAGGATTTATTAACAGATGCATAAATCTTACAAATCAAAAAGTTATGTTGCTCAGTTAAATTTTAATAAATTTTAAACATACAAGTGTGGGTCAATTATTATTCAACCCCTAGGTTTAATATTTTGTGGAATAACCCTTGTTTGCAATTACAGCTAATAATCGTCTTTTATAAGACCTGATCAGGCCAGCACAGGTCTCTGGAGTTATCTTGGCCCACTCCTCCATGCAGATCTTCTCCAAGTTATCTAGGTTCTTTGGGTGTCTCATGTGGACTTTAATCTTGAGCTCCTTCCACAAGTTTTCAATTGGGTTAAGGTCAGGAGACTGACTAGGCCACTCCAACACCTTGATTTTTTGCCTCTTGAACCAGGCCTTGGTTTTCTTGGCTGTGTGCTTTGGGTCGTTGTCTTGTTGGAAGATGAAATGACGACCCATCTTAAGATCCTTGATGGAGGAGCGGAGGTTCTTGGCCAAAATCTCCAGGTAGGCCGTGCTATCCATCTTCCCATGGATGCGGACCAGATGGCCAGGCCCCTTGGCTGAGAAACAGCCCCACAGCATGATGCTGCCACCACCATGCTTGACTGTAGGGATGGTATTCTTGGGGTCGTATGCAGTGCCATCCAGTCTCCAAACGTCACGTGTGTGGTTGGCACCAAAGATCTCGATCTTGGTCTCATCAGACCAGAGAACCTTGAACCAGTCTGTCTCAGAGTCCTCCAAGTGATCATGAGCAAACTGTAGACGAGCCTTGACATGACGCTTTGAAAGTAAAGGTACCTTACGAGCTCGTCTGGAACGGAGACCATTGCGGTGGAGTACGTTACTTATGGTATTGACTGAAACCAATGTCCCCACTGCCATGAGATCTTCCCGGAGCTCCTTCCTTGTTTTCCTTGGGTTAGCCTTGACTCTTCGGACAAGCCTGGCCTCGGCACGGGAGGAAACTTTCAAAGGCTGTCCAGGCCGTGGAAGGCTAACAGTAGTGCCATAAGCCTTCCACTTCCGGATGATGCTCCCAACAGTGGAGACAGGTAGGCCCAACTCCTTGGAAAGGGTTTTGTACCCCTTGCCAGCCTTGTGACCCTCCACGATCTTGTCTCTGATGGCCTTGGAATGCTCCTTTGTCTTTCCCATGTTGACCATGTATGAGTGCTGTTCACAAGTTTGGGGAGGGTCTTAAATAGTCAGAAAAGGCTGGAAAAAGAGATAATTAATCCAAACATGTGAAGCTCATTGTTCTTTGTGCCTGAAATACTTCTTAATGCTTTAGGGGAACCAAACAGAATTCTGGTGGTTTGAGGGGTTGAATAATAAATGACCCTCTGAATAAACTTTTCACAATTTAAAAAAAAATTAAACAAAGAAATAACATTCTTTTTTGCTGCAGTGCATTTCACACTTCCAGGCTGATCTACAGTCCAAATGTCACAATGCCAAGTTAATTCCGAATGTGTAAACCTGCTAAATCTGCAGGGGGTTGAATACTACTTGTAGGCACTGTATATATATATATATATATACGCCATCATCTATATATCATATTTTTATCTGTTTCTACAGTAACAGACATGAGATGTACAGTACCAACATGTTCAGAAGATCCATTGCCTCTTATTTTCTCTCTCCCTGTTACTGCACCAAGCTGAAGTGTTGATTCGGCTTGCAAAGTGATATTTAGACTAACTAATAGGAACATGAAGCGATACTGGATGTCGTAATCATAATTATTGCAACATACTAATATACAGTTCAATGCAAAGTTTATCTTTAAGATTACTCTAACCAGTTTACTAAGCTGCTACTTAATGATGAAGTGTATAGATAGAGATCAAATTTTGCTGCTACCTCTTAGAAAACAATGGGGACTTTAGTAAGGCATAAGGTAAGATATAGCATATTGGAGAGACATGTTTTTTTCCTGCTTTAGTTAAAACATTGTTTAGTCTTTGGCAGCCTCAAATAGTAAGCAGTCCGCCAATGGTCTGAAACTCATGTCTGAGTTTGCAAATGTTCCCTTCACTTCTTTGAAGTTACTTCCATGACTGAATTGGTGTTTCCTATCCTTGGTTTCCACAATGAAAAATCTGCTGAACACGTGTCTCAGAAGAAAAAATAAAGGCTGGCTAATAGCGTTTTATTTATTTTTTTCTTAATCTACTTCTCATATCACTAATCTTTGTTTTCCTTTTTGTTTTCTAGACAGAATTTCAAGCCAGAAATAATAATCAAAATTGAATCATTTAAGCTAATACGCTGTCCAAAAAACATCCAAGATGAACATAATATTCTGACCCAAGGAAAGTTTGTTCTCAGAAAAGCCTTTACATGCTGCCTGAACACAAAGCATATAGATAGGTCTTTAGGAGAAGAGACCACAGCAACTCATGTGTTTGCTATTATGCTTTGCATTTGTAAAATCAAAACATTTGCTAATACCCCATCTCAAGCGACATGACTGCATCTTCTTACAGAAGCTTATAGAACAAGGCGAAAAAAAGGGAGTAATGGATTCAACAAAGTTTTTTTAAATATGAGAGTATACATTTTATTAGGCAATAGCACCAATAATCACCATATAAATAGCATAATAGCAAGTAGTACAAAGATGCAAACAGGATAACAATAGAGAAGGGGAGACTAGGGTATAGTCATGTGCACCAAAAACATGTACACAAAAATACCTGCCATGAAACATGTCAAAAGCAATTACAATGTAAAGTACCCCTAGCCCAGAGTAACCACAAGCAAAAAATGCGCTTGTATAATGTAAACATTGGCAGGATACAAAATAAAGTGGCAAAGTACTAGCGATGGAGTTGGCAAACCATGTCCATTATAAATCTCACAAAGGCCATGATCGGCAGTAACAATAAAAAGGACAGCTTACCAATGGGTGCACAGTGACCCCAGACCCGCAGGGCGACCCCCGACGCGCGTTTCGCGCTCACACTGGGCGCTTTCTCAAGGAGGATGCAGGCTGGAAGAGGAACAGGACCCTTTAGTATCCAAGACAACGTGATCACATGTGTGATCACAAGGTATGGGAGAGCCAATCAGAGGCGGCGACCTCTGCGCATGCGCCGCATCATCAAAGGTCCTGCGGCATGACAACGGGCGTCAGGTCCAAGTGCGCACGCGCGAGGTAGTATTCCACCGTGCCTGAGCCAAAGACACTACAGATGCCAGCCCCCATGCCCAGTGTCCAAGGAAGAAGCAGATCGCATGCACACTACCGCATGAAAGGCAAATACCCCCGAAGTGATATTTAAAGCCATGAACATGCAACATAGTGCACCAGTATTGTAATAGAATCTCCACAACATACAAAAAATAGAGATAACACTTTAGATATATATAAAATGATCCAAGAAATGCAGAGACAATTAATATAGTACAATATCCACAGGCACATAATAGTAGCCATTTATAAATATGCATTCATAAATAATGATGATTCTTGTTCATTGAAGCACGTAGCAAATATCCATATGTCAATCAAGACAAGGAGAAGACATGAAGACAACACGAATCCAGAAAAGTCCGTAGGTCCACTAGCAGTGACCGCAAGGTCCATGGATCCAATAACAGCCCATAGAATATAAAAACTGAAATAAACAAGAATGTTAAAAACATATATTAAAAGACCCTGCAGGGAAAGGAGATATATGCAACAATGGATGCAGTAGAGAATAAGCTATGAAACTAATATAAAAAAGACGCGACGCTGAGGGACTCGTTAAGACCCCTAGGAGTTACTGTGTCATGAATGACGATCCATCTTGCCTCTTTTTGGGCCAGTATTTTCTTATAATTGCCCGCTCTAATCCCCAAATGAATGCAATCTATACCCCTAACCATAGGAGTTTAAGGATAAATGGAGGAGCTCACTAATACATGCTCTAGAGGCTTTCTTGACCTGTTAAAAAGCCACAATGCCAAAACATTGAGTATTGTTGAGAGCGAGATTGAAACGTTACAAGTAGAACTAAAAAAAGATCTCGTGGGGGATCCTCTCAAGAAATTCAATGATTAATTGGATGTTGATCTCCAAAAATGGGCCTATGACATTCAGACCATGAAAACAAAAAAACTCAAAAGAGACATACAGGACAGGATGGCCTCGAGGGTTTATGGGTGGCACAACCCCACGGATCGGTCCCATCAGATGTACAGGAATAAGTCCCGATCTAGATCTAGATCTACGTCATCTAAATCCAATATTTCTTTGGACGAGGACGTTATATCACAACAATCTCATTCTGGCGGGAATTCCAATCAGGATCCACTTTTGAGACGTGTTGTTACACGCCAATCGGCTAAAAATAAGAATACTACAGGGCACAGCCAGCTGGAGAGTTCTGTGTCCAGTCTCCAGGTGATTAATATTTCCTCCCATAGCCTCACCCGACCACAATTGGAAGTCCTTAGTAGGGGCCTTACCTTCTCCCCCACTAATTCCTTTAATTATTTTTTAGCACTGAAGGACCTCTATCTATTTTCGAGGAAGCTGCTATTGCAAAAGTTGCATTACAAGGATTTGCGTAATGAACCTATGAGTGAGAACGAGAGGGAGGCACTTCGTGCTTTGGAGGACCTCCTCGAGGAACAAGCACCACCTACGAGGGGTAAGTTTCCTCCCAACATTGTGCCCAGATCCACGAGGTTCCCCACTTTGTCGATTATTCCCGCTATTGATGTATTTACGAAATTGGTGACAGAGGATTTTAAAAAACTGTCCTCCCGATGCAAATTTGACAATCTCACCCACAAACAGCAACAAGCAATTTCGGAGTTACAATCTATGCCTGGGGTGGTTTTCAAGTTGGCCGACAAAGGGGGGAGCATCATGGTCTGGCCAACAATTATGTATGAGCGTGAAGCTTATAGGCATTTGAAAAATTCTCAGACATGAGAAGTTGACCTTCAATCCAATGTCCTCCTTCTCGCTCGCACTCCAACGCATCCTTGTTCGTGCCTTGGATGAGGGGATTATTACAAAGGCAGTTTTTGAGGGATTGGTGACAAAAGCCCCCAAAACACCCACATTTTACCTCTTGCCCAAGATCCACAAAAATGCCACCGACCCTCCTGGCCGTCCGATCGTGTCCGGTATTCAGGGACTGTGTGATCCAGTATGCAAAGTCTTAGACTACTATCTGAAGCCCCTGGTTGAATTATTACAATCCTATATTAAGGACACGACGGACGTCCTTACCCGGGTCGATGGCATCTTTGTGGATACTCAAACCCTTCTCGTCACTGCAGATGTTGAATCCCTGTACACCTGTATCGATCACACCTTGGGTCTGGAGGCTGTTCGCCTCTTCCTGGG
Source organism: Dendrobates tinctorius (assembly GCF_039654945.1). Taxonomy (NCBI): domain Eukaryota; kingdom Metazoa; phylum Chordata; class Amphibia; order Anura; family Dendrobatidae; genus Dendrobates; species Dendrobates tinctorius. The sequence goes on from NW_027361829.1 coordinate 52,919,941, forward strand.
GATGTCCAACCTGGATGGCCCTCTGTGCGACCTGATCCTCGAGCTGCTGCAGTTTGTCCTCACCCATAATTTTTTTGTTTTTAAAGATCAGTTTTACTTGCAGTGGTGTGTCACGGCCATGGGCGCGGCCTGTGCGCCCTCGTATGCTAATCTCTTTCTGGGGTTCCTGCGAGAGATTCATTTTTGGTGACGGGGGCGCGCCGGCCGCTTCCCAGGTGCTGTGCTGGCACCGCTACATTGATGATGTATTGTTTTTTTGGGACGGGACTGTGCAGCAGCTCGGGGACTTTATGGCATGGCTTAACATTAACACTTTTAACATCAAGCTCACTTTTAGGTATGTTTCCAAAAGCATTGATTTTCTGGACGTCACTCTGGAGTTAGACAGTTCCCGTCGCATCCAGACTGACATCTACAGAAAACCTACGGCGGTTAATGCTCTATTACATGCGGAATCCTCGCACAACTATTCTACCATCAGGGCCATCCTGGTCGGTCAATTTCTCAGGATGAGGCGAATATGTTACACTGACGATAGGTTTGAAAGGCGTGCTAGGGATCTATACACATGCTTCCGTGATCGAGGTTACAGCAACAGGTGTATAGGGAGGGGATATGATAGGGCAAGAGGTACTGTACGGAAAGACCTGCTTTATCCAAGGACTGGTATTAAGGGTGGTGGTGGGGGATGGAACTCTAGCCCCATTCGGTTCATTTCCACTTATAATCATGAGTGGGGCCATATGAGGGAGATCCTTTCCAGACACTGGGCGGTTTTGAGCTCTGAACCCTCTCTTACTTCTGCTATTGGGAATCATCCCATGATGACGACCAGGAGATCCAGAAATCTAAAGGATCTCCTGGTTAAGAGCCATTATGCCCCAGTGTCCTGCAACCCCTTTGGATCTAGGGGTCCAAATGTGGGATCATTCCCTTGTGGCCACTGTCTTGCCTGCTCGAATGTCCTGTGCTGCTCGATGTTCACTCATCGGATGGATCAAAAAAAAAATTTTCAGATACAGCAGCGTATATCATGTGGTAGCACCAACGTTATCTATTACGCTATATGTGGGTGCCCCATGATATACGTTGGCTTAACATCCAGGGACCTGCGAGTGAGGGTGCGTGAGCATGTGCGGGACATTCGTGCAGCCAAGACGGTGGTGGACCCATTAACTCTCAAAACTATCCCCTGCCACTTCAGGGCTGTACATAATTGTGATCCACAGACCTTTATGGTTTGTGGTATAGATTGGGTTCATTTCTGGATTAGAGTGGGCAATTATAAGAAAATACTGGCCCAAAAAGAGGCAAGATGGATCATCATTTTTGACACAGTAACTCCTAGGGGTCTTAACGAGTCCCTCAGCTTCACGTCTTTTTTATAATATAAGTTTCATAGCTTATTCTCTACTGCATCCATTGTTGCATATATCTCCTTTCCCTGCAGTGTCTTTTAATATATGTTTTTAACATTCTTGTTTATTTCAGTTTTTATATTCTATGGGCTGTTATTGGATCCATGGACCTTGCGGTCACTGCTAGTGGACCTACGGACTTTTCTGGATTCGTGTTGTCTTCATGTCTTCTCCTTGTCTTGATTGACATATGGATGTTTGCTACGTGCTTCCATGAACAAGAATCATCGTTATTTATGAATGCATATTTATTTATGGCTACTATTATGTGCCTGTGGATATTGTACTATATTAATTGTCTCTGCATTTCTTGGATCATTGTATATATATCCAAAGTGTTATCTCTATTTTTTGTATGTTGTGGAGATTCTATTACAATACTGGTTCCCTATGCTGCGTGTTCATGGGTTTTAAATATCACTTCGGGGGTATTTGCCTTTCATGCGGTAGTGCGCATGCGATCTGCATCTTCCTTGGATACTGGGCATGGGGGCTGGCGTCTGTAGTGTCTTTGGCTCAGGCGCAGTGGAATACTTCCCCGCGCGTGCGCACTTGGTCCTGACCCCCATTGTCATGCCGCAGGACCTTTGATGATGCGGCGCATGCGCCGAGGTTGCCACCTCTGATTGGCTCTCCCATACCTTGTGATCACACATGTGATCACGTTGTCTTGGATACTTAGGGGTCCTGTTCCTCGTCCAGCCTGCATCCTCCTTGAGAAAGCGCCCAGTGTGAACGCGAAACGCACGTCGGGGGTCGTCCTGCGGGTCGCCCTGCGGGTCTGGGGTCACTGTGCACTCATTGGTAAGCTGTCCTTTTCATTGTTACTGCCGATCATGGCCTTTGTGAGATTTATAATGGACATGGGTTGCCAACTCCATCGCTAGTACTTTGCCACTTTATTTTGTATCCTGCCAATGTTTACATTATACAAGCATATTTTTTGCTTGTGGTTACTCTGGGCTAGGGGTACTTTACATTGTAATTGCTTTTGACATGTTTCATGGCAGGTATTCTTGTGTACATGTTTTTGGTGCACATGACTATACCCTAGTCTCCCCTTCTCTATTGTTATCCTGTTTGCGTCTTTGTACTACTTGCTATTATGCTATTTATATGGTGATTATTGGTGTTACTGCCTAATAAAATTTATACTCTCATATTTAAAAAAAGCTTTGTTGAATCCATTACTCCCATTTTTTTGCCTTGTTCTATGATATATATGGAGTGGAAATTGCACTATCACGGCGGTTAATTTTACTAGGTTACCGCCTTTGTTCTTTTGTTTAAAAGTGTTGGACTTTTCTTTGTATCTTCTTACAGAAGCTGTAATGATTCCTACTGTGGCCCTGTTACATAGCTGTCTAACTAATAAGGAAAAGCTTAATGATTGCTTTATTGAAGTCACAGTGACATTTACAGATATTTGGAATTAGCCAACTTCCTTGCACAGTTGTAAAATTGAAGTTACGCTAATGATACAGTATGCTGTAGGTGCAATAAAAACTGACTATAACTTTAGTAATTGTAAATTGTAAACACAACATTATAATTTACATGCATTCAAAAAATTCTGAAAAATGTTCTTACTTTCTGGTACATAACCTGAGCCTCAGACGTTCACTAGTTTCCTCAGTCTAAGCACAGGAGAAAACTTAGCCCCCAACTGGCACTTTTCACGGCTGGGAGATAGCCCTTCCCTTATTATTCTTTTGCTACCTTCCCCAACATCACCTCATCCCTCTGCTGTGTCTTAAAGTCATGTGACTGCAATAGTGTAGGTCTATTCATAGTCAATGTCTCATTGTGCTGAGAGGAAATTGGGACTACCATGCAGGAGCATTTTCATTACACCACTATTATTCGGTGTAGGTAGTGATAGCATGACAAATAGTGGGAAATTAATGACCTAAATCTATAAATCTACAACCTTGCAGTCATTTAATTAAGTTATTCAGCTAGAGTTGGGAGGCATAACAGGAAAAATGTGGGTGCGAAAGATGCTTCCCCAGAGTTAACAGAATCAGTTAAGGGAACACAGATCTATGGAGGCTTGTTCCAATAGTATGGTTACATCTCAAAACAGATCTGTTTCCTACTATTTTAATGAGAATCTGTCACCAGGTTTATCCAACCTAATCAAAGAGGAGCATAAGACCACGCGTGTAACATTTGCAGTCATAGAGGGTGCGACGGCAACTGGGCACGTACGGAAGGGCGGCTCGCCTATGCCAGTTGCTATTTTAACTGGACTTGCTTCTGTGGATACACATTCAACTGAAATGTATTGCGTTGCAGAGCATTGCACTAAATGCCACTAGCCAATTAGAAGCTGGCAGCTGACGTCGGAAGGAGGAGCATGTAAGTGACATCATAGGGCTCCCATAGCAGATGTCAGCTGCCAGCCTCTGTGATGGCTACAGAAGAGGGTAAAACGCGACATGGGAGTGGGGGAATATGAGAAGAATGTTTGTTTTCTTATTATGCATTAGAGAACAGCAGCAGAACAAGTACATGTATAGATCAGGAAGGAACCTACAATGGGGGGCATATATACCAGATTGAGTGGCATATATACCAGGAAGGTGGGATATACTTACCAGGAAGGAAGCCAGGATGGGGTATATATACCAAGATTTGGAATATATATACCAGGAAGGGCCCAGGATGGGGACATATTTATATAGATGGTGCCCAGGATGGGGGACTGTCATGAGCTTAAAGCAACAGAGAGAGGCCAGAAAACCACAGTGTCTGATTTCTCGTACTTCTGCACTGATTAGAAGCACTTTACCGTCATATTAAACAGTGCAGGTTTCTGTTAGCAATGTAGGGGTTAATCTGTTCAGTGGAGAGCTCCTGGAGCTTTCCTGCTTTGATGGTCTCAGCTGTTCAGTGTTGGCCACTCCCCTCTGCTATATATATATATGCTCACTTCCGTCAAGCAGGTATTACCAGTGTTAGTTTAATAGGGCCAGGTTCTGGAGCTTAAGGTGTTGGTTTTTAGGAGGCATTTAGATTGTTGTTTTAAAGACTGTCGCTTGGTGATTTGTATGTGTGTATATCCTCATCCTCTCCTTTTTACTTTTTACTCCTTTTACTTCATGATGTTCCATTCTGTTTTTTGTGAGTGCATATTTGTATGAGTGGTATTCTAATTTACCCCTCTACATCTTCCACATTTAATCTGGTTTGTGTATTCATATACTACTCCCCACTTTCCTGGGTGGGGAGGGGACAGAAAAGGACTGATTTAGGAGCTCAGTAAGGCTAGATTCACATTAGCATTTGAGTGCGCAGGGTATCATCTGCATGTACAAACGCATGCAAAAACGCATGCAAAATGCATGTCTATGCAGCTTTTTTTATCCACATCATCTTACACTTGACTGTAAAAAATGCTGCGTATGCATGCGTTTGTATACATTTTTGCATGCATTTGCGTCGTTTCTGAAAATGCGTTCGATATTCAAATGCTTTTCCAATAGAGTTTCCTTGCCACCAGACACCCAATGAGCGTGTCTCATGGGATTTCTATATATAGACACACTGCACAGATGAAATCCTCGTCTTTTGCTGCTGTATCCAGCTTCAAGATGGATCTCAGCGTGGAGAGCTTCCTTGTTCATATGGATTTGTCATTAAAATTGGCTCTTGCCTTTGCTTTTGCTTGTGAAGAAGAAAGGAGAAAGATGGAGAAGACGTTGTCGTCGCTATTGGCAACACCCCATCGTTGAAGTCCGAAAGAGCCATGGAGTCTACCACTTCTTGTACACTGAACTGTGTGAAAACCCTGAGAAGTTTTTCGAGTACACGAATGTCGGAACAGAGCTTCAATGATTTGCTGCTACGTGTCCGAGGATCCATCACCAGGCAGGACACACAGCTATGTCGAGCAATTCCTGCTGAGGAACGTCTGTTGGTGACCCTGAGGTACGTAATTTTGAAAAATGAATACATGTCATTATTGTTAATGTTATAAAAGCCATGTACTTTTTTTCCATTTTCTGTTCGGCAGATTCCTGGCTACCGGAGAGACCTTATCATCTCTACATTTTCAATTCTGGATTGGAGTATCCACACTTTCTAGGATTGTTGGAGACACCTGCCGTGCTTTATGTGACGTTCTGCATGAAGAATTCTTTCCCAATCCACAACTGAACTCTTGCTGAAAAACACTGCAAAATTCCAGGACATTTGTAATTTCCTAACTACTTAGGGGCTGTGGACGGCAAACACATTCGGATTATGAAACCTGCTGGAAGTGGAACCGAGTATTTCAATTACAAAAAATACTTTTCCATTGTTCTCATGGCGATGGCAGATGTAGACTGTCAATTTGTTGCCGTGGACGTTGGCTCATTTGGAAGAGGAAATGACTCACAGACTTTCAAAATCTCTGACATGAGCCAACGTTTGTATGGGAATAATTTCAATTTTCCACAGCCACAACCTCTTCCGAACACTGAAGGACCGCCAATGCCATTTATTGTGGTTGGGGATGAGGCATTTCAAATGTGTGCCAGCCTCAGTAAACCGTACTCAAGTCGGAACTTGAATCACACCAAAAGGATTTACAACTACCCACTGACAAGGGCACGAAGAACTGTGGAGTGTGCCTTTGGATTGCTGGTATCTAAATGGTGAATTTTGGGAACAGCCATCAATCTAAAAATTGAGACAATTGTTGAGGTTGTGAAAGCGTGTGTTGTTCTGCACAATAACATCCTGGCAAAAGAGCGACCCAACTTAGAACTTGAGGAACCTGTTAATACTGTTACAATCTATTTCGTTTTGACCATCCACCATCTTGTTGTGGTTTTCTGGCTGCTGGTCTTTTTCCTCTGGTGCTGGATTTGTCTTAGGTCAGGTGATTGTATCACCTTTTATTACCCAGCACCTGCCTCCCAGTCCTTGCTAGACAGCAGTGTTAATCCGCTAGTGTCCTGGCTTGGTGCTTTGATTGCTTTCTGTGTGTAGTATTGTGCAGTTCTGGGTCCACTAGTTCTGCCTGTTTTGTTTTTTGTTTTTCCATTTGTTTCTGCAGCTTCCTCTATTTTCCTACTAGGAGGTTGCCAGTTTTTGCTCCCAGTCCCTAGATCGTTCAGGGATATCCTTCCCCCTACTTATAGGTCTTTGTTTGAGTTTATCCTAGGAAACGTCGGTGGGTCTATTCACAAGGAATAGGTCGCCCACCCCATCGTAGAGTTTCACCCTAGTCCTAGTACAGGGTCAGCTTTTCCCCCTTCTACCCTAGTCCTGAGTTGCAGATCCGTAACAAATACCACATTGCAGGATTACCAAGATCACCCTCTGAAGACAACAGTGGAAGTTGCCCAAATGAGGGATAAAATTGCTGCCTACTTTGTTTAGAATATTGGACATGTGGCATGGCAAGATGAAATGGTTTAAGCCACTAAAGAGATAAAGAGACTGGTATTGTGAACCAAAATAATTTTTATAAACAAACTTTTGGGATCTGCGGGCGTTACATTGTGGACCTGGCGGGTGTTGGTCTGTGAAGGTAGGCTAGGAGTTGTTGGGGAAGTTGTTACAGGGGAAGTGGCAGCCAATTGGAGGATTGGGTCAGAAACATTGGCAGAGGACACATTAGGGGAAGAGGACACATTAGGAGTGGAAGTGAAAACAACTTCCTGGACATGTTCAGTCTGAAATACGCATATATTTCTAACGCATGCGTACACATGTCCATGCATACCAATGCATTCCCATAGACAGTAATGTGTTTTTTATGCACTCATTCGCATGCGCATGCCTGCGCATATTTGACGGATTTATGCCGCCTCAAATGCATTTGCCGCGCCCGCAGCACACCACGAAACGACACATGTGTACGCATCTGCATGCAAATGCATGTACCTGCATACACCATGTTAAAGATATGTACGCATGACACATGCGGATCTAGGTGGATCAAACACTGTGCACAGATATGCAAGTGTGAAACCAGCCTAAACATGTGGCCCTGGTATGTTTACCATCAGTAATCCGAGGAGTGTGGATAGCTAGGGTGCCCCTAGCATTAGAGATAGAGAAGGAGCCCCTATCCCTGAATATCTGTCAACTGTGCTGTGACATTAACACTGGGTCAAACCATTTATTTTAATCTAATGGCTCAAGTTACTGCTCTGGCAGGGCAACTGCTGCAATTCAGCCTGTAGGTGCCAGACCTACGCACTGTAGTTTTGCAAGACCGAAACTCATCTGGTGTAGGAACGTGACTACCAGGCAATCCAAAGTGGAACCCAAGATCATTTTGCCTGACAGGTTCTCTGAGGGGTGAGATAAGTTTGTTGTTTTCAGGGAGATCTTTAGGTTTTACTTTAATTTATGTCCTCACTCCTCAGAAACAGAGGAGCAATGGGGGGTGATTGTAATATCTTTCCTTCAGGATGACCACAATAAAGCTGCACTCTGGATTGTTTAGAATGGTACATTTAGAAAATTGGAACTGCATTACTGCCATAGAACATTGGTTAAGTGCTATATTATGTACATGTGGAATTTTGGAAAATTGGAAATGCAATTCGAGAGGATGGTAGACTGTTTGAGACTGCCTCTGGAGAACTGCGTGGAAGTTCCGGTGCCATATTTGACTGGAGAGTCACAGAAAACTTATTATGACTTGACTCTGCAGGACGTCAAGGGGTATGGTAAACTCAAGGTGGAGATCTTGGTTTAACCATGACAGTCAACCCACAACGTGGGCATCAGTGGGGTTATCACAGGGACAAGCCTCTCCGGTGCCAGATGATTGATCTTCTGCACCTGGTACAAAAATGGCTTCAGCCCGAGTCTTCTCCCCAGTGCAAATGCTGGAGAGTGTAGTGATGTACTGGTTCATTCACTCTCTGCCAATGCTGGTTCAGTGCTGGATTGCCCAGGGAGATACCCAGAATGCCGATGATCAGGTGGAAAGATACCATGTGACCAAGAGTTCCTTGATGAGTGAGGTGGTTTACCATCATCTTTTTGGTGTTCCAAAAGGCTGGGTTGATACTGGAAAGAATGGAACTAAATCCACACCTGTGGTGCAGCCAAAATCCCAAGAGACATCTGAGCCGCTGCTGAGGGATCAGTCCTATATCATTACCTCCTGGAGGCATCATGCCCCTGGTTGTAGACTCACCCATTGCCCCATGACCTCAGAGCCAATGGAATTCTGCAATAGGCTGGAGCTACTCATACTTTTCCTACACCATTATGAAGGTACACTGAAACGCACGTCCAGATGGGCACATATCGTTCCAAGCTGCACACTATATGAGGCAAGGTAACAATCTTGACCCTACTGATCACAGTTGACTGTACCATATGTCTTTAATAACAGCTGTTCCACCCTAATGTTTAGCAATTATGCGGCAAAAATACACCAGACATGTCAAGTCTTTGTTCAGAAATAATAGAGGTTTCACCTTTAGTATTTACTTTTGGATGCAATTCACACATGGCATTTAATTTGTTAGCAAATGCACTTTACTAAAATGTTGTAGTATATATTGGACACAGCAATAGATGTATATCACTACGGCTGTAAAGTGAATTAAATAGTCAAAGGTGATATACACTCACTGGCCACTTTATTAGGTACACCATGCTAGTAAGGGGTTGGACCCCCTTTTGCCTTCAGAACTGCCTCAATTCTTCGTGGCAGAGATTCAACAAGGTGCTGGAAGCATTCCTCAGAGATTTTGGACCATATTGACATGATGGCATCACACAGTTGGCGCAGATTTGTCGGCTGCACATCCCTGATGCGAATCTCCCGTTCCACCACATCCCAAAGATGCTCTATTGGATTGAGATCTGGTGACTGAGGAGGCCATTTGAGTACAGTAAACTCATTGTCATGTTCAAGAAACCAATCTGAGATGATTCGAGCTTTATGACATGGCGCATTATCCTGCTGAAAGTAGCCATCAGATGTTGGGTACATTGTGGTCATAAAGGGATGGACATGGTCAGCAACAATACTCAGGTAGGCTGTGGCGTTGCAACGATGCTCAATTGGTACCAAGGGGCCCAAAGAGTGCCCAGAAAAAATTCCCCACACCATGACACCACCACCACCAGCCTGAACCGTTGATACAAGGCAGGATGGATCCATGCTTTCATGTTGTTTACGCCAAATTCTGACCCTACCATCCGAATGTCGCAGCAGAAATCGAGACTCATCAGACCAGGCAACGTTTTTCCAATCTTCTACTGTCCAATTTCGATGAGCTTGTGCAAATTGTAGCCTCAGTTTCCTGTTCTTAGCTGAGAGGAGTGGTACCCAGTGTGGTCTTCTGCTGCTGTAGCCCATCTGCCTCAAAGTTCGACGCACTGTGCGTTCAGAGATGCTCTTCTGCCTACCTTGGTTGTAACGGGTGGCAATTTGAGTCACTGTTGCCTTTCTATCAGCTCAAACCAGTCTGCCCATTCTCCTCTGACCTCTGGCATCAACATGGCATTTCCGGCCACAGAACTGCCGCTCACTGGATTTTTTTTCTTTTTCGGACCATTCTCTGTAAACCCTAGAGATGGTTGTGCGTGAAAATCCCAGTAGATCAGCAGTTTCTGAAATTCTCAGACCAGCCCTTCTGGCACCAACAATCATGCCACGTTCAAAGGCACTCAAATCACCTTTCTTCCCCATACTGATGCTCGGTTTGAACTGCAGGAGATTGTCTTGACCATGTCTACATGCCTAAATGCACTGAGTTGCCGCCATGTGATTGGCTGATTAGAAATTAAGTCTTAACACACAGTTGGACAGGTGTACCTAATAAAGTGGCCAGTGAGTGTATATCTGCTGTATCAAAGGGAAGCGCAGACCATTTGGGAATAATGCAAAACCAAAGAAGGAAAACACCAAGCAACAGGGCAATTTGACCATGGACGGAATTGTATGTCTCAGCGATCAACTGCGCACACGGTGGGTGTGAGGCATTTCGCGGCTGGCTGTCAGCTGATTCTCACAGCTGACACTCACAGACCGCTCCCGGCACTTTAACCCCCGGAATACTGCGATCGAACACGATCGCAACATTCTGGGAGCAGGCAGAGGGCTGACACTGAGTGCAGCTCTGACAGCTTCTATAGCATGCAGATGCTGCTTCATCTGCATGCTATAGAAGCAATCAGCCTGCAAAAAATGATTGTCCCATAGTGGGACAAAGTGTAAAGGTAAGAAAAAAGTAAAAAAAAATTTTGAAATAATTGGAAAAAGATTTTAAAAAAGTAATAATAAAAAAATCAATATTTATTCAATCACTAAATAAATATTTTAATGAAAAAAATCTAATCAATAAAAGTACACATATTTGGTATTACCGCATCTGTAATGACTTGACCTATAAAACTGTCCCACTAGTAAACCCCTTTAGTGAACACCATAAAGAAAAAACACAAGGGCAAAAAGCAATGCTTTATCATCATACCGCCGAACAAAAACTGTAATAACACGCTATCAAAAAGACGGATATAAATAAACATGGTACCACTGATAATGTCATCTTGTCCTGCAAAAAACAAGCCCCCATACATCTCCGGAAAGATAAAAAAGTTATAGCTCTCAGGATAAAGCGATGCAAAAATAATTATTTTTTACATAAAACAGTTTTTATTGTATAAGGCCTCTTTCACACATCAGGTTTTCGCCGTCAGGCGCGATCCGGCGCTTTTGACAAAAACCGGATCCGGCGAAATGCAATGCCGGATCCGGTTTCCCCCCCATTGACTTGCATTAGAGCCGGATCGAGCCGGATGGCCATGCGTTTCATCCGATTTTCGCCGGATCCGGCAATGTGACGCGATCCGGCGTCTGGAAAAAACGGCTACTGTAATGTTTTTTGTCTCCGGCGAAAAAGCCGGACACGCCTGATCCGGCGTGTCCGGCTTTTTCATACAATGAAAGCCTATGAGCGCCGCAATGCGCCTGATCCGGCGACAGCCGTATCCGGTGGCCGGATCCGGTTTTTTTGGTCTGAGCATGCTCAGTAGCTCTGCCCACAAGACATATATAAAAGCAAGACAGTGTGACCCTCAGCCACACCCAACATGCCACCCAAGCCAAGAACCAGGAGAAGGCAGCAGACATCTGCAGCAGCAGCACCACCCCAAATGGAGCAGCATGCTGAACAACGGGAGGGGAGTCCAGCAGCAGATGAGAGACGGTAATTATCAAATCCCCCATTCCTCCAAACTAGGGCTATGGAATATCAAGATATTCATTGGCCCTTTGTTTCTCTTTATTCAACAGCCGCCCAATAGATGCAGCAGCAGCAGCAATGGCAGCAGCAGGAACACCACCCACAGCCATGGAGTCTGGCCATGAGGAAGACAGCACATCTTCTTCTGGGAGCCCTCCCTCGCATCGTCAGCGTTTGACGGTAAGTTTTTATTTCCAAAATCCATCATCTCTGGAATATATGTCTATTCATTGCCTTTTATTTCAAAACAGGAATCACAAGATGAAGAGGAGCTCCCAGAAGAAGAAGGAAGGGGTGGACAGACACTTGGAGTGGGCTCACAATTGGTAAGTTTTTTGCATCAAACGCAGAAACACAACATCACACTACACACAACACATAGAAAACAATGTTCTGCAGACCACACACAGCAAACAAATGCCTACATCCAAAGACATAACATTTTTTGTTTTCTTCTCTAGTCTTCCCAATCTGGTGCTCGGCCAAGAGGTCCTCGCAGTGCCTCCCGGGGTCGTCGGCGACAGCAACGCGGCGGTCACCAGGGTGTAAGTATAATATTTTTGCTTTGTTTTTTTTGCACTTTTTATTTCATTTCTTTTGTGGAGGCTAATTATGTTATTTTTGTCTTTTTCTTTAACAGCCTTCACAGCGTGCTCCCGACTCTGACGGTGAGGATGGAGGGATTGATGTGGACCGCCTCATTGATCTCATCAGAGAAAGGGAGCCGCTCTGGAATATGGCTGACCGCCGCCACGCTGACCTTATCGTTACCCGACGACTCTGGGAGGAAATCTGTTCGCTCCTTGTGGACCGCTGGGAGGACCTCGAAGCTCGGGCCCAGATTAAAGAGCGTAAGTATATACAGTACCGGTTGCTTGATTTAAACCAGTGTTTCCCGAACTCCAGTCCTCGTGGTCCCCACGGATCATGTGTTCAGGATTTCTATTTACTTTGGAAATCCTGAAAACATGACCCCTGGGGACCATGAGGACTGGAGTTTGGGAAACACTGATGTTGTATACTAACCACTTTGTCCTTTCTCGTTTCAGGGGAGAGAATTGTGAAGCGGTGGCGGTCTGTGAGGGATCGTTTCAAGAAGGAGTTCAATAAAGAGATGTGGGCCCCAAGTGGATCTGGAGGACGCAGGAGCAAGTACAAGTACGCACGAGCCCTGTCGTTCCTCCGGGAGACAATGCTCACCAGAAGGTAAATATTACACACCACATGTGACAAAAAAATGTTTACATGTAACTTTTTTTTTTTCAGCCAGGGCCATACCATGTCACTATTTTAATTGTTTTTTTTTCTCTTTATTCCACAGCACGGTGAGCAGCACTCGGGAGCCTGCACGATTGGACCCTTCTGAGGCGATCCCTGAGGAGACCGGCACCGAGGGACACTTCGACCGCCCCGGTACATCTGCACCTTCCCAGCCTTTCCACACATTCGACCCATCTGTCCCATCCACCAGCACCAGCACAGGAGCATCGTGGCCGCCTACATTACATGAAGCTGCTGGTGAGGAGATCGCTTTCCCTTTACCCCACCCTTCTGCCCCTGCCACCTCTAGTACACCTGTGGGTACTGGGCGGCAGCAGCAGAGGGGTCAGGAAAAGAGTTATGCGCCAGAGTTCTTGCATCTGAATGCATCTTTCCAGAACTGTCTAAAAGTCTTGTCAGAGCAAATCTCCGCAGGCTTTCAGCAGATCAACTCCAGCATTCTGGAGGTGAAGACACTTCTGCAAACCATGCATTCAGAAGCAAGATCTTCGCCAAACCACACCTTTTTCAGGTCTGTTGTGGAGCGCATGGCAACACTATCTCCTACCCAGCAGATGCATGTAATGCATTCGTGCCACGGTGCTCTACAGCAGGTTACCTCCCAACCTCCACCTCCCACCACTGTAGTTCCTCCACCTGCACCCCCTCCAGCCACTTTCCATCCTCCCCCTCCTATTACATCTGCACCCCCTCCAGCCACTTTCCATCCTCCCCCTCCTATTACATCTGCACCCCCTCCATCCACTTTCCATCCTCCCCCTCCTATTACATACCAGCAACCTCCCCAGTACCAGCAACCTCCCCAGTACCAGACATCTCCCCACTTCCAGCAACCTGCCCCGTACCAAACTCCTTCCCCGTACCAAACTCCTTCCCCGTACCAAACTCCTTCCCCATACAACTTTCCATCAACATCATCTGCTCCTACAGTCCCTGCCCAACCCTCCACTCCACCGCCCACCACCTCTTCTGCCTCCCACATGTCCACCCATTCTGTAGCTTTTTCCACACCATCACCTCTAACTGTTCCTTCCCCACCACGATCCCAGTCCTCTCTCCACACTCCCATTGTCGAAGTGTCCCGCAGCCCCTCCAGCAGTATTTCCACCCCACACTACACCGAGTTATAATGTTTTTTTTGTAATAAAAAAGCCCATTTGGTTGGTTTCAAACCTTTATTAAAAAAGTTTTTTTAACTTTAAAAACAGTTTACACAAAAAAAAATATTTTAAATAAAAGTTTAAATTATTGTTTACACTGGTTGTCTGTCATTTCTTTCTGCGGCGAAATATGTTTAAAAAAAAGGTTAAATACAGGGTATTTAAAAGGTAAAAAGGTATTCAAAACCAGGTATATAACTGTGGGTAAATTTTAGCTTTTTGCCACAGTTGTGTTCCTGGTTGTGTTTGAAGCAAAGTATTTCACCTGAAAAGTTGTGTTTATTGTTGGTGATTTCCTAACAATGTACACAACTTTTGTTAAAAGGTGAAATACTTTGCATAAAACACAACCAGGTACACACCTGTGGCCTAAAGCTAAAAATAGAGACCATGACAAGATAGCCAACTTTGGTTGGCAAAGGTATATACTGTTGGTACAGAAGGTACACAAGTTTGGTTAGGGCACAAATCTTTCACACTCTGTCATCCTGCCAGTGTACTCTGCCTTGAGGTGACATAAAGTATAGTGCAAAATTGTCCCTCATTACTGAAACCGTCACAGAACTTCTAGTGGTAATGTCATGGTAATCTTGCAAGGTGGTTTCTTCAGAGGTGTCCTCAATGGAAATGGGTTCCTTGCAGATAACAAAATTGTTGAGTACCACGCAAGCTTTGATCACCTCGTCCACAGTTTCTGTCTTGAGGTTGATCGCAATCAATAGGACCCGCCATTTGGCTGTCAGAATACCAAAGGTACATTCAACCATTCTTCTTGCTCTTGTGAGGCGGTAATTAAAAATGCGTTTTGGTCTTGTCAATCCTCTGCTAGAGTACGGTTTCAAAAGGTGTTCTGACAGCTGGAAGGCTTCATCCCCTACACAGACAAATGGCATAGGTGGACCAGATGTTTGCGGCAGCGGTCTAGGTGGTGGGAACTGGAAGGTGTTTCCATACAGTTTACGCCCCATGGCAGACAGTTTGAAAACTTGAGAGTCATTGGAGCGGCCATAGGCCCCAATATCAACCGCAATAAATTTGTATTCCACGTCAGCGATGGCCATGAGGACAATTGAAAAATATTTCTTGTAATTGAAATATTCCGATCCCGATCCAGCTGGCTTTACAATGCGGATATGTTTCCCGTCCACAGCGCCCAAGCAGTTGGGAAACTGACATATCTGTTGAAACTTGTCAGCAATTTCAATCCACCTCTCTGTTGTGGGCTCTGATAAAAACTCTTCAGCTAAGGAGTCTCACAGTGCACGGCATGTGTACCTCACAATTCCAGATATGGTGGAAATCCCGAGTCTGTACTGGAAATGCAGTGACGAAAGGGATTCTCCAGTTGCAAGAAATCTGTGGGGAATTAAAAAACAATAAATTAGTTTTAAATCACAGCATTACATACCAAAACTGAGCTATAACACTTGGAGATACAAACTACCACCAACAAGATTGCAGTGAAAGTGTGCTCTGATGCGATCACATCCAATAAATGTGGCTTACCTTAAAGTCACCATCAGACGCTCTGCGGGTGAAACAGAGAAGCGGCAATAGGTGTCCGCTTTTCTTATGAGGTGTGCAATGCGCTCCACCAAGTAATCAAAATTCTCCATTTTCATCCGAACATATCCAAAAAATTTATCCGGGTTTCGTCGAAGGTCCATGCAGAGTGTAGAATAGACCCCACGCGTCATTCTCTTGGCTGTGATGGGGTGGATCCACAAACGTCATCTACGATGCCTGATGCGCTGCTGTCTCGCTCTCTCCTTCTCCAGAACAATCACCCTCAAACGATTCGCCTCCGCTATAAAATCCGCCAAATTCTTCAAAATATTTCCAATGACAATATCCATCTTCGCCACTAACTTGCTCTTCTCTCCAACCTGCACTTTCTCCTCTACAACCTGTCAAAGAAGGGCTGTAGGAACATGCTATATATAGTTTTCCAGTAGCCAATCCCGTTCGGAAGGCCACAAGGGTCAATTTTAAAAACCGAATCCGGCGTAATCCGTCGAAAAACGGATAAAAAAACGGATGAACCGGATGAGACGGATCCGGTTTTGTCTGTCAAGAACAAGACGGATCCGGCAGAAAACCGGATCCGTCACATCAGGTTTTACAAAACATTTGCCGGGTCCGGCATTCCGGCACGACGCCGGATCGCGCCTGACGCCGAAAACCTGATGTGTGAAAGTAGCCTTAAAGCGCCAAAACATAAAAAAGATATAAATGAGGTATTGCTGTAATTGTACTAACCCGAAGAATAAAGCTTCTTTATCAACTTTAACATATGTGGAACAGAAAAAAAACAAAAAAAAAAAAACACTGTACACACTGGATATGGTGGAAGAAAAAAACGGCAAGGTAACAAATAAATGTAATATATGCAGCAACACACAAAATAAATAAAATACCCTTTATTAAAATATTAATGGGTGTATACATTAAACAAATAGAAAAAAAGGCGTCCCAAATATATACATGGTATAGTAATTTAACCCCTTAACGACCGCCGATACGCCTTTTAACGGCGGTAATTAAGGGTACTAAAACCACAGTGCCGTTAATTCACGGCGCTTTGATTTAAGTGAATAGCGCCCCCCAGTGTCGGATTTTCTCCGGGGTCTCGGCTGCTAGGGGTAGCCGAGACCCCAGAGAACATGAATCGGTCGGTTTTTACCGACCCCCGTTATTGCGATCGCCGTTATTAACCCTATAACGGCGACCGCAAAAAAAAAAAAGCCGCGATTTTACATTTAATTTCTCTCTCCTCTGATGTGATCGCACATCAGAGGAGAGAGAAATAGGGTCCCCGATCCCCCCCGGTACCTCTCCGTGGCCCTCCGTCCCCTCCCGGTGGTCCCACGTCCCGCCGGCATCCTCCGATGGGCGCCGCCATCTTGAAAATGGCAGGCGCATGCGCAGTGCGCCCGCCGGGAATCTGCCGGCTCCGGCTGGCAGATTCCATTCATTATTTTGATCACTATGATAAACGATCATAGTGATCAAAATAAAAAAAAAGTACATAACCCCCCAGTTTATCACTCCCTTATATAGACCAATATAATGAAATAAAGAAAATATTTTTTTTTTCAGTTTTCCATTAGGGTTAGGGTTAGGGTTGGGCTAGGGTTAGGGTTAGGGCTAGGGTTAGGGTTAGGGTAGGGTTAGGGTTAGGGCTAGGGGTAGGGTTAGGGCTAGGGTTAGGGTAGGGTTAGGGTTAGGGTTAGGGTTGGGCTAGGGTTAGGGTTGGGCTAGTGTTAGGGTTGGGCTAGGGTTAGGGTTGGGCTAGGGTTAGGGCTAGGGTTAGGCTAGGGTTAGGGTTAGGGTTGTGCTAGGGCTAGGGTTAGGGCTCGGGTCACGACTAGGGTTAGAATTAGGGTTAGGGCGAACTAGAATTAGGGTTAGAATTAGGATTAGGGATTAGGGTTGGGATTAGGGTTAGGGTTGGGATTAGGGTTAGGGGTGTGTTGGGGTTAGGGTTGGAGCAAGAATTGAGGGGTTTCCACTATTTGCCAACTTTGGGGGTCTAAAAATTGGGGTCTAAAAAATCACTTTTGTGGAAATAAAAAAAGACTTTTTATTTTCACGGCTCTGCGTTTATAAACTTTTGTGAAGCGCTTGGGGGTTCAAAGTGCTCACCACACATCTAGATAAGTTCATTAGGGGGTCTAATTTCCAAAATGGGGTCACTTGTGGGGGGTTTCCACTGTTTAGGCCCATCAGGGGCTCTGCAAGCGCAACATGATGCCCGCAGACCATTCCATCAAAGTCTGCATTCCAAAATGGCACTCCTTACCTTCCAAGCTCTCCCATGCGCCCAAACAGTAGTTCCCCCCCACATATGGGGTATCGGCGTACTCAGGACAAATCGCATAACAACTGTGTGGGTATGATTTCTCCTGTTACCCTTGTTAAAATAAAAATTTGGGTGCGAAAGAATCATTTTTGTGGAAAAAAAATGGATTTTTTATTTTCACGGCTCTACGTTATTAACTTCTGTGAAGCACTTGAAGGTTCAAAGTGCTCACCACACATCTAGATAAGTTCCTTAATGGGTCTAGTTTCCAAAATGGGGTCACTTGTGGGGGGTTTCCACTGTTTAGGCCCATCAGGGGCTCTGCAAGCGCAACATGATGTCCGCAGACCATTCCATCAAAGTCTGCATTCCAAAATGGCACTCCTTCCCTTCCGAGCTCTCCCATGCGCCCAAACAGTGGTTCCCCCCCACATGTGGGGTATCGGCGTACTCAGGACAAATCGCATAACAACTGTGCAGGTATGATTTCTCCTGTTACCCTTGTAAAAAATAAAAATTTGGGGGCGAAAAGATCATCTTTGTGGAAAAAAATAGATTTCTTATTTTCACGGCTCTACGTTATAAACTTCTGTGAAGCCCTTGGGGGTTCAAAGTGCTCACCACACATCTAGATAAGTTCCTTAATGGGTCTAGTTTCCAAAATGGGGTCACTTGTTGGAGGTTTCCACTGTTTAGGCACATTAAGGGCTCTCCGAACGCAACATGGCATCCGATCTCAATTCCAGCCAATTCTGCGTTGAAAAAGTCAAACGGCGCTCCATCCCTTGCGAGCGCTGCCGTGTGCTGAAATAGTGGTTTACCCCCACATATAGGGTATCGGCGTATTCAGGAGAAATTGTACAACAAACTTTGTGGTTGATTTTCTCTTTTAACACTTGTGAAAATAAAAAAAATTGGTTCTGAAGTAAATTTTTTGCAAAAAAAAGTTAAATATTAATTTTTTCCCTCCACATTGCTTTAGTTCCTGTGAAGCACTTAAATGGTTAATAAACTTCTTGAATGTGGTTTTGAGCACCTTGAGGGGTCTAGTGTTTAGAATGGTGCCACTTTTGGGTATTTTCTGTCGTGTACACCCCTCAAAATGACTTTAAATATGATGTGGTCCCTAAACAAAATGGTTTTGTAAATTTTGTTGTAAAAATGAGAAATCGCTGGTCAACTTTTAACCCTTATAACTTCCTAACAAAAAAAAATTTTGCTTCCAAAATTGTGCTGATGTAAAGTAGACATGTGGGAAATGTTATTTATTAAGAAATTTGTGTGACACATCTCTCTGATTTGAGGGCATAAAAATTTAAAGTTTTAAAATTGCAAAATTTTCAAAATTTTCGCCATATTTCCATTTTTTTCATAAATAAACACAAGACTTATCGAAGAAATTTTACCACTAATATGAAGTACAATATGTCACGAAAAAACAGTCAGCGGGATCCATTAAAGTGTTCCAGAGTTATAGCCTGCACTTTTGCTAGCTCTGATGGATTGCGTGTCTTTGATATCAAAAAATCTATCACCTGCTCATCAACAGCTGTGATATATTGTGCCACGTGCCCATGTTCCCTCATCTATGTTGGCCTTACCACCCGCCAGCTCAAGGTGAGGGTTCGTGAGCACGTTTTGGGCATAAAGGCAGCGAGAGAGGTTGAGGATATTGCTTCCCTTAAAACCTTGCCAAAACACTTTAAAATGTATCACAATTGTGATCCCACTTTATTAAAAGTGTCTGGCATTGATATGATTTGTAAAGGGATTAGAGGAGGCAACGTCAGCAAACGTCTTGCGCAGTTAGAAACCCAGTGGATCTGGACACTGAACACTGTGTCTCCACTGGGTTTGAATGAGAGTTTATCTTTTATTCCGTTTTTATAAAAATATTTTTGTGCACTTTTTAATTTCCATTGTATTTATTTTAGATATTTTGGTCGGCATTCTGTATTTTTGTGGACCGTCTACATCTGACAAAGAAGAAACAGTGACAAGACTTTTTTTGCTTGGATTATTGTGATATGGAATATGGATGGAGACATTTTTCTCAGTTGTATTTACGCATATATTATGATGTGGAATGTGCACTTTTTCCTTTTGCACTTTATATATTTATCACTTTGCAACAAGTCATCACATAGATTGTTGTATTTTTGTTTTTTAAAAAAATTTCCTTATATTTCATATGTGGCACTTTTATTATGTACTCATATACAGTATCACGTTTTTTATTAATTATCATTATTTTTATTTTTATTTTTCACCATGTCTTTTTTCTTTCACTATTGGATCCTATATTTGTGTCCCTATAAACTATATATCCATTGTGGCGATATGCTGGGTTAAGTGGTCTTTTTGCAGCAGTCGCTGCACCTGCATATCTCCTCATTTGTTCCTGGACAGGCACTGGTGCGCGTGCGCCGCCTCGGCACCGGTGGTTCACATGGCGACGGCGTCTCTCCATGCCCTGACACGCCGGGTTCACCCGGCGGTGTTTTGTCATGTGACGCCGCGCGCGATGTGTCTTCCGGGTCGCGGCGGCGGCGCATGCGCCGTTATGTGACCTGCCCGGCATTGAATTCGCTATAAATGGATGTACCGGCCATTAGTACTTCCACCCCCTGACGAAGGAGACCTACTCCGAAACGCATGTCGGGGCGCGTTACAGGCACCAATTAAGGGCTCACCAGGTAATTGCTTGATTCTTGGCTCCCCACTTTTTGTGGTTTTGTATATTGTGTGGCGGTTTTTTGGTCACTTACTGGCATTTATTGTCCACATTATTTGTGCACCCTATTTTTGTTTACGCACTGACATCTATTGTTATATTATTTGTGCACTTTATCTCTCCTGTTTGGCTTTTGCCAATATTCCTTTCTTTTTGCTTCACGTTGCACATCATTATATTAATTACTTTTTTGGGGGCCTTAATAAATATATAATGATTATTACCCATTTGCCTGTTCATTATTGAGCCTGCCTTAGGCTGGTTTCACATTTGCGTTTTTTAGCGCTGGAAAAAAACGCATATGTGCGCATGCGTTTTTTCCCCTATATTTAACATGGGTGCGCATACCTGCGCGCTTGTAAGCGCATGTATGCGATTTTCATGCGCTGCGTTTTTTTGGGGTGTGCGTTGGTATTTTCCAGACGCAGCATGTTGCATTTTTTGGCCCTGCAAAAAAGCGCATGCGCACATATGCGCACGTTTTGCGCTAAAAATGGCCATTATAGCCTATGGATGCGCATATGTGCGCACTGGCATGCTCATGTATGCGTTTTTTTGCATATGCGTTTTTTTTTTTAACCATGGAATTTAGGGGTTTGGGTTAGAGTTAGGGTTAGTTAAGGGGGTTTAGGGTTAGGGTTAGGGTCAGGGTCAGGGTTAGGGTTGGGGTTTGGGTCAGGGTTAGGGTTAAGTATGGTTTGGTTAAGGGTTAGGGTCAGGGTTAGGGTCAGGATTAGGGTTAAGTATGGTTTTGTTAAGGGTTAGGGTCAGGGTTAGGGTTAGGGTTAGGGTTAGGGTCAGGGTTAGGGTTAGGGTTAGGGTCAGGGTTAGGGTTAGGGTCAGGGTTAGGGTTAAGTATGGTTTTGTTAAGGGTTAGGGTCAGGATTAGGGTTAAGTATGGTTTTGTTAAGGGTTAGGGTCAGGGTTAGGGTTAGGGTTAGGGTTAGGGTCAGGGTTAGGGTTAGGGTTAGGGTCAGGGTTAGGGTTAGGGTCAGGGTTAGGGTTAAGTATGGTTTTGTTAAGGATTAGGGTCAGGGTTAGGGTCAGGATTAGGGTTAAGTATGGTTTTGTTAAGGGTTAGGGTCAGGGTTAGGGTTAGGGTCAGGGTTAGGGTCAGGATTAGGGTTAAGTATGGTTTGGTTAAGGGTTAGGGTCAGGGTTAGGGTTAGGGTTAGGGTTAGGGTCAGGGTTAGGGTTAAGTATGGTTTTGTTAAGGGTTAGGGTCAGGGTTAGGGTTAGGGTTAGGGTCAGGGTTAGGGTTAGGGTTAGGGTTAGGGTTAGGGTCAGGGTTAGGGTTAGGGTTAGGGTCAGGGTTAGGGTTAGGGTTAGTTAGGGTTTAGGGTTTGGGTTAGGGTTAAGTATGATTTGGTTAAGGGTTAGGGTCAGGGTTAGGGTTAGGGTTAGGGTCAGGGTTAGGGTTAGGGTTAGGGTCAGGGTTAGGGTTAGTAAAGTCATGGTTTGGGTAGTGTGAGGGGCCACCTAAAAATGTTGGAAAAAAACGCAAACGCGGTAAAAACGCACTAAAAACGCATACAAACGCATAAAAACGCTGCGTTTTTTTCATGCATGCTCATAAAAATGCTTGAAAAAAACGCAGCAGTTGTATGCTTTTGTATGCGTTTTTTCAATGCGTTTTTTTGCGGGAAAAACGCGCTGCAAAAAAAAGCAAGTGTGAAACTAGCCTTACATGGTTATTTATAAAGCTCTATGTTAAAGCATATTAAATTACTATACCATGTATATATTTGGGACGCATTTTTTTTTATTTGTTTAATGTGTACACCCATTAATATTTTAATAAAGGGTATTTTATTTTTTTTGTGTGTTGCTGCATATATTACATTTATTTGTTACCTTGCCAGTTTTTTCTTCCACCATATCCAGTGTGTACAGTGTTTTTTTCCCGGATGGTCTGCCATCCATTGTCTCAGAGGGGTTGTTTTAATCTATTTTTTATTATATTATTTTATTAATTATTAAATTTATTTAGGATATCACCCTCACTGTTTTAATCCATATGTGGAACAGTATAAGCGCTCCCCCAAAATAAATTCATGAATTGCTGGTTCTTGTTTATTCTGCCTCCCAACAATCGGAATTAAAAGCGATAAAAAAGTCATGTGCCCGAAAATGGTACCAATAAAAACGTCAACTTGTCCCGCAAAAAAACAAAACTTCACATGACTCTGTGGGCCAAAATATGGAAACATTATAACTCTCAAAATATGGTGTTGCAAAAACTATTTTTTTGCAATAAAAAGTGTCTTTTAGTGAGTGACATCAGCCAAGCAGAAAAACCCGCTATAACACCTCTTTCACATATCCTGCTATTTCTGGTACCAGAGATGTCAGTGTCTTTGTGTGTAATACTTGTGGCACATGTGTGGCATATGTGTGCAGCATCAGTACCACAAGGACGGGCACCGGGGAAGAAGCGTTACAAGCGCTGCTACCCGGCTCGGTGTGCTGAACACGCCTCTCATCATTCTCCCCTGCTCTGCCGGTGATTGGCACAAGCAGGGAAGAATGATGAGAGCCGTGTTCAGAACCCGGCGCTGGGGAACAGCGCTTACTGTAACGCTTCTTCCCCGGCGCCGATGCTTGTCACATAGATGACATCCATGTGTGTTATGTGTATGCATGTGTGCTGGATGTTTTGTGGCCAGTGCTGACATTAAAAAATGGACATGTTAGCGTGTTTTGCCCATGGACACATGGACCGTGGAAACACACTGACATGTGCACAGACCCATTCACTTGAATAGGCAGATAGCTCTCTGTTCCTCCAAAGTCTCTCCGCATGGCTAAGCAGCATTGTACAGCCACAATTTGGGTATTGCCACGTTCACGTTGCCATTTTTACCCACTTCTTTTGTGAAAATGTAAAATCTTTGACTAAAACAAAATTTTGGTGGTAAAAATGTAAAAAATGTAGTTATTTTGTCCTAAATGCCCAATGGTATAAAATTCTGTGACACACCAGTGGTTTCAATATGATCACTGCACCCCTAGATGAATTCATTGAGAGGTAAAGTTTGTAAAATGGGTTCACTTATGGGGGGGGATTCTGCTGTTTGGGCTCTCTCAGTGGGCCAAGGCACCTGCAAACCATAACGGTAAAATCTGGCGCTCCGCGCTCCTTCCCTTCTGAGCTCTGCCATGTGCCCAAACAGTGATTTACCCTCACATATGGGGTATCAGCATACTCAGGACAAATTTCAAAACAACTTTTGGGGTCCAATTTTTCCTGTTACCCTTGGGAAAATATAAAATTGGGGGTGAAAAATCATTTTTGTGGAAAAATATGATTTTCTTTTATTTTTACGGCTCTACGTTATAAACTTCTGTGAAGTACTTAGGGGTCCAAAGTGCTCACCACACATCTAGATAAGTTCATTGGGGGGGTCTAGTTTCCAAAATGGTGTGACTTATGGGGAGTTTCCATTCCACTGTTTAGGCACATCAGGGGCTCTCCAAATGCAACATGGCGTCTGATCTAAATGCCAGCCAATTTTGCATTGAAAAGTCAAACAACGCACCTTCCAAACAGTGGTTTATCTGCATATTCTGTGTGGGGTATCAGTGTACTCAGGAGAAATTTCAAAACAAATTTTGGGTCCAATTTCTCCTGTTACACTGGGTGAAATAAAAAAATTTGGATCTGAAGCAAATGTTTTGTGAAAAAAAGTTAAATGTTCATTTTTTTAAACATTCCAAAAATTTCTGTGAAGCACCAGAAAGGTTAATAATTTCTTGAATGTGGTTTTGAGCACCTTCAGGGGTGCAGTTTTTAGAATGATGTCACTTTTGGATATTTTCTATCAAAGTGACTTCAAATGGGTTGTGGTCACTAAAAAAAATGGTGTTGTACAAATGAGAAATCGCTGTTTAACTTTTAACCCTTATAACTTAATAACAAAAAAAAAATTTGTTCCAAAATTGTGCTAATGTAAAGTACTTATGTGGGAAAGTGGGAAATGTTACTTATTGAGTATTTTATGTGACATATCTCTGTGATTTAAGGGCTTGAAAATTCAAAGTTGGAAAATAGCGAAATTTTCAACATTTTGGCAAAATTTCCATTTTTTTCACAAATAAACGCAAGTAATATCAAAGAAATTTTACTAGTATCACAAAGTACAATATGTCATGAGAAAACAGTGACAGAATCACCGGGATCCATGGAATAACTCCAGAGTTATTAACTCATAAAAGGACAGTGGTCAGAATTGTAAAAATTGGCCTGGTCATTAACATGCAAACCAACCTTGGCGATAAAGGGTTTACTCAATCAATGCTCGAACCATATATCCCAGGTACTGTCTACAAAAAATAGATATAATATTGCACATAACGATGGATAGCGAGAGAAAAAAAATTAATTAAGGGACCAATCATATACTGTCAGTGTGACAAGCAAAAAATTGAAAAAATATATAACACTGTGTTACCAAGGGTTTGTCCCTCTGACAATTTTGAGTGTTCCTGACAGATTTTTTTCATGCTGATTTCAGAAATGACTTCAGATTGTTCCTATCACGTAGTTTTTGAGAAATTATATGAAACATTATAATATTCTGTTATAATTCTAAAAACTCATATATGAACTTTTTCTGAAGTAGTATATTCTGTATTTTCCACTGAAATAACATAAATCGCTGATCTACACATATGCAAGCACTTATTATGCGAATTCCGTGCAGACGCAGTGAATCATTCGGTTGACCGTGTATGGAGCACATCACATCTCCTGGGCAGGGGAGGAATCAAAAGACAATATTGACATACTTAGAGCATGGCTGAATGTATCACGACCTTCAATGCCATTCAGTGTCCCAATGATATGGAGAGAGCAGAGAGATCATGTAACAGATTGCTACTTCTGCCTTACAAATGTAATAGGATATTTGGCAAAGAGCAAGAAATCAATAGAATATCCTAATCTTCCTTCAGCCATAAGACCAGTGCCACACGATGAAACTCTTTGTGTTCCAAAGCCGCCCAAAGTATGGACAATGGAGGACGATGAAGATGAACTAACAATGTCAGTGGAAAATGAAACTGCTGCAGACCCATACTTTGAGGAGCCTTCTACATCTAATCCACATCTGTTCAGTCAAACTGATCTGAGTGACTTGGTCAGAGATTTGAAATTGTCAAAGAGGCAAGCAGAGTTATTAGGATCAAGGCTACAAGAATGGAATCTCTTATTACCAGGAACAAGAGTTTCTGTTTTTCGCAGTCAAGAAGATCTTAATCAATTTTCCAACCATGTCGACAGTTTAACCTTTTGCAACAACGTCTTGGGGTTGTTTGGTGCTCTTGAATGCGAACATGACCTGAAGGAATGGTGACTGTTCATTGACTCGTCAGTTTTTTGTCTGAAGACTGTTTTACTACACTACAGAAATATCTATCCTTCTATACCTATTGGACATGCCGTACACATGGAAGAAACTTATGAGAATATGGAGTTACTGTTGACCCACATTAATAGAAATTGTTAGGAACGGCGGAACGCACAAAATAAAAATATAAATGAAGTGCATTCGCCGCTCGGGGTCCACCGTGCAGTAGGTGGTATAACTGCTGCTAAATGGTGGCAGAGCAATAAGGTGGTAATGTGCACAGGGTTAAGCGTCACCCAAGTGCACAGAGCAATCCCTGTTAAATCACAGTGATGCCTATGTACATAAACGAGCTGAGCCTGTTAAGGTCACAGGTACTCAGAGTAGTTACACACACGGTATAAGGTCACAGGAGTAGCCCAAGATGGTGGCACAAAGTCCTTCTAGACCTACCGTGTGTGTAGCGTCACAGCAGCAAACGCTTAAGTGGGCTGCTACTGCAGCGCGGCGTAGGACACTGCCGCTATACGACAATGCTAAGCACAAGCGCAATGTCGACCGCTAGCAGCTGTGGACTATGAAGCTGGTGCGGGCACTAAACTCAATCCCTCACACAATCGTAATATCAAAGGATAGGGGTTTCAAATGAGTCATTCACCAGAATCATGCACTCATCGTCATTCACACAGCAGCAAGTACAGTCTATACTAGCGCAAGGCGGAACAGCCATGCGCGCCTTTTATAGCAGCCGGGACATAGTAACATAGTAACATAGTAACATAGTTATTAAGGTTGAAGGGAGACTTTAAGTCCATCTAGTTCAACCCATATCCTATCCTAACTTGCCCTAACATGTTGATCCAGAGGAAGGCAAAAAAACCCCATGTGGCAACAGTAAGCTTCACATTGGGGAAAAAAATTCCTTCCCGACTCCACATACGGCAATCAGACTAGCTCCCTGGATCAACGCAATATTAAGCAGACTAGTGTATATACCCTGTAATATTATACTTTTCAAGAAAGGCATCCAGTCCCTTCTTAAATTTTAGTAGTGAATCACTCATTACAACATCATATGGCAGAGAGTTCCATAGTCTCACTGCTCTTACAGTAAAGAATCCGCGTCTGTGAGTATGCTTAAACCTTCTTTCCTCCAGACGTAGAGGATGCCCCCTTGTCCCCGTCACAGGTCTAAGAGTAAAAAGATCATTAGAAAGGTCTTTGTATTGTCCCCACATATATTTATACATTGTAATAAGATCACCCCTAAGCCTTCGATTCTCCAAACTAAATAACCCCAAGTGTAATAACCTGTCTTGGTATTGCAGACCCCCTAGTTCCCTAATAACCTTGGTCGCTCTTCTCTGCACCCGCTCCAGTTCAGCTATGTCTTTCTTATACACCGGAGACCAGAACTGTACACAGTATTCTAAGTGTGGTCGCACTAGTGACTTATATAGAGGTAAAATTATGTTCTCCTCATGAGCATCTATGCCTCTTTTAATGCATCCCATTATTTTATTTGCCTTTGCAGCAGCTGCTTGACTCTGGCCACTAAATGTGAGTTTGTCGTCCACCCATACACCCAGGTCTTTTTCAGTGACTGTTTTGCCCAGTGTTTTACAATTAAGCACATAATTATACAACTTGTTTGTTCTACCCAAGTGCATGACCTTACATTTATCCCCATTAAAGCTCATTTGCCATTTATCAGCCCAAGCTTCTAGTTTACATAAATCCTCCTGTAATATAAAATTGTCCTCCTCTGTATTAATTACCCTGCAGAGTTTAGTGTCATCTGCAAATATTGAAATTCTACTCTCTATGCCCCCTACAAGGTCATTAATAAATATGTTAAAAAGAAGCGGGCCCAAAACTGACCCCTGTGGTACCCCACTGCTAACCGTGACCCAGTCCGAGTGTGCTCCATTAATAACCACCCTTTGTTTCCTATCCCTGAGCCAGCTCTTAACCCACCTACACATATTTTCCCCTATCCCCATTGTTCTCATTTTATGTATCAACCTTTTGTGTGGCACCGTATCAAAAGCTTTTGAAAAGTCCATGTACACCACGTCCACTGCATTCCCTTGGTCCAGTCCGGAACTTACCTCTTCATAAAAGCTTATCAGATTAGTCTGACAGGAACGGTCTCTTGTAAACCCATGTTGATATTGGGTCATAAGGTTATTCTTCTCCAGATACTCCAGTATAGTATCTCTTAGAAAACCCTCCAGGATTTTACCCACAGTTGAGGTTAAACTTACTGGCCTATAATTTCCAAGTTCAGTTTTTGTCCCCTTTTTGAATATTGGCACCACATTTGCTATACGCCAGTCCTGTGGTACAGACCCTGTTATTATGGAATCTTTAAAGATTAAAAATAGTGGTCTATCTATGACTGTGCTTATTTCCTGCAGTACTCGTGGGTGTATCCCATCCGGGCCCGGGGATTTGTCAATTTTAGTGATTTGTAGACGCCGCCGTACTTCCTGCTTGGTTAAGCAGGTGACATTTAATGGAGAATTTTTATCCCTGATCATGTTATCCGTCATGGGATTTTCTTGTGTAAATACTGTTGAAAAAAAGTCATTTAGCATATTGGCTTTTTCCTCATCCTCATCCACCATTTCACCCAGACTATTTTTAAGGGGACCAATCTGGAAGCTTCCAGATCTCCGAGATGGACCAATGAGATCTGGAGCAGGACCTGAGCACATGACTCCTGATCTCCAATGGGAGATTGTCTCATGAGCATGCTCAGAAGGTGGATGGAAGAACTTAGCCTCAGGAGAGATTTGCTGCAAGGCAATCTCCTCTGCAATCTCTTCTGCAGTGGATAAAGAGCAGGAGACTGCAGAATGTGAGGGTCTGGATTCCTGCATAGCGACCGCAGAAACCTGACTCCTAACAGAAATTATAACTGGAACATATGCGGTGATCTAAAAGTTGTTGCACTTCTTCTTGGACTGCAGCTTGGATATACCAAGTATTGTTGTTTTATTTGTGAGTAGGACAATTGTGCATGAGAAATGCACTATTTCAGAAAGGACTGGCCACGCCGTGAAAACCTGGTTGCTGGACAGAAGAATGTTAAACATAATCCTCTCGTTGATCAAGCAAAAGATATTTCTCCCTCCTTTGCATATTAAACTTGGGCTCATGAAGAATTTTGTCAAAGCAATGAACAAAGCATCAGAAGCCTTTTCTTACTTGCGACAGAAATTTCCAAGAATAAGTGATGCAAAGATTAAAGAAGGTATTTTTATTGGCCCACAGATCAGAGATATAATGAATGACACTAGCTTTGATGGTCTTTTGCAAGGTGCTGAACAAGTGGAATGGAGAGCCTTTAAAGATGTGACCTTCAACTTCCTTGGCAACAGCAGGGCACCAAACTTTGAACAACACGTGAACAACATGCTCACAGCATATCATTTGATGAAATGCAATATGTCACTAAAATGCATTTTCTACATTCTCACTTGGACTTTTTTCCAGCCAATCTTGGTGCCGTTATTGATGAACACGGTGAAAGATTTCTCCAAGACATTGCGCTGATTAAGAACAGGTACCTGTCACGTCGCTGTCAGACTCAGGGCCTGCTGTTCTGGCTTCGGCCACTAGGAGGAGCCGGACTGACACGTCGCCGCCAGACTCGGGGCCTGCTGTTCTGGTCTCGGCCACTAGGAGGCACCGGACCGTCGTGTCGCCGTCGGACTTGGGGATGGCTGTTCCTGCCTCGGCCACTGGGAGGCACCATGGTTCGCCCCTGGGTGTGGGTGGTGACAGAGAAGAGGCTCCTGCGCAGGCATCTGGTGGGCGCAGGCTCCGCCCCTCTGTCAGTCATGTAGGGCTTACTGCATCACCATCTGGCCTGGTCCTGGGGGCGGTCCTAATTACATCATCAGTCCGGGAACCTGTGAGGGATGACCTGATCCTTCAAATACCTTGGGACTGGTCTTGCAAGCCGCCGGATATATTCTTGGCTCCCCTGCGTGTTACTGTGTGAATTGCTATAGTTAACTCTGACCTCAGCCTGGATTTCTGACCATTCTATTGCCTGTCGTTTTTGTACCTCTGCCTCTCTTTCGATTTTTTGATGCTGAACTTCACTTGGATTTCTGACCCTTCTGTTACCTGCTGATTCTGTACCTTTGCTGCCCTTCTGGTTTTACTGACCTTGGCCCGGACTTTTGACTCTTCCTCTGCCTGCTGATTTTGCACCTCTACTGCCCTCTGGCCTCTGACTCCTGCCTCTTGACCACGATTACAGGTTTTAGTTTTAACCCCTTGGCGGCCGTCCTGCTCTGGTCCACTGCTCCACCAAACAGCTACCCCCTGGGCCTTGCTACAATTCCAGATCCCTGTATAGGGGTTAAGGGTCTCGGGCTTACTCAGGGTGCTGTTCCTACTGCAGCCCAGATTCGCAAACGGCCGTCACGTTATATCCGGCCCAAAAAACTGCTTTTTGTGTATATGTCCATCATATATAAAAGCAGTCTCCTGAACTTTTTTTTTCCCTTCTTCTCCTGCCTGAACTGATTTCTTGGCCTAACACCTGCTTCAGTGCACAGCCTGAAGGAACACTCCCATCTTCCTATACCAGCATGCTGCAGCCTGGAGACTTCAAGGGAAATGCTCAGCGTCAGAAATCCACATTCCTGGAACATCGGCCTCTGGGCAGCTCTGGTCGTGCTGGCCCAGAGGCTCAGGTATTGCCCGCAAATGTGGCTAAACTTTTGTTACCCGTCTCTCTCTCGTTTTCTAAGAAATCTCTGTGTGTGAAGGCTTATGTGGATTGTGGTTCTGCAGGCAACTTCATGGATTTTTTGCTTGCAAAGAATCTTGGTGTACCTTTGCTAAGACTTAATGCCCCTATTCGCACCACTGCAATTAATGGTACATCTATAGTCCAGGGTGGAGTGGAATTTGTTACTACAGAAATTGCTATGTCAGTGGGGGCATTACACACAGAACATATGTCATTTTTTGTAATTCACAATTTATCACATGCGGTTGTTTTAGGTACAGTATGCCATGGTTGTGCCAGCATAATCCTGTTATTGACTGGCACTTAGGTGATATCGTGCGCTGGAGTCCACAGTGTCAGAATCATTGTATGTCGCTGTCAGTGAACCAAATTAAAATTAAAACCCCCTTTATACCGTATGCATTCAGGGACTATGAGGATGTTTTTCCATAGTGGAGTCTGAGAAATTACCTCCTCATAGAGAATATGACTGTCCTATAGACTTGGTCCCAGGTGCTCATCTCCCTAAGGGGAGAATATTTAATCTCTCTGGTCCAGAGCGTGTAGCCATGAATGACTACATAACAGACAGCTTATGAAAAGGTTTTATTAGACCCTCCACTTCACCTGTAGAGGCTGGGTTTTTCTTTGTGGAAAAAAAAGATGGTGGACTCTGACCTTGTACTGATTATCGTGAGCTGAACGATATTACTGTAAAAAATCAGTATCCGCTTCAACTCATCCCTGATCTGTTTAATCAGCTACTGGGAGCCCATTGGTTCACTAAGCTTGATCTCCGGGGAGTTTACAATTTTGTCCGCATCAGAGATGGAGATGAGTGGAAAACCGCGTTTAACACACCCCTTGGTCACTTTGAGTATCTTGTTATACCATTTGGGTTAAGTAACGCCCCTGCCGTGTTCCAAAACTTTGTGAATGATATCTTCAGGGATATCTGTGGGGTATATGTAGTGGTTTATTTAGATGACATCCTGATCTACTCTGCTGATGTTCTTACACACGCGCAACAGAGAGAGAACATTCTCTATTTGCCAAGCTGGAGAAGTGTGTTTTTATGGCTGATGAGGTACAATTTTTGGGGTACATGATTTCTGCTAAGGGGTTCCGCATGGATCCTGCCAAGATCCGACCCATTAGAGAATAGGTGCAACCCAAAACTCTAAAAGCGCTGCAGCGATTCTTTGGGTTTGCAAATTACTACCGTAAATTTATCAAAGGCTTCTCTGAGATCGCCAAACCGCTCACTGACCCGAAAGGGGGCAGACGTGGTTAATTGGAAGCCTGAGGCACTTCAGGCATTCTCTGTTGTAAAGGATTATTTTTCTGCCAACCCAATATTAATCCAGGCTGATCTAGACCGCCCCTTTTTGGTAGAGGTTGATGCCTCTGAGGTTGGAGTAGGGGCAGTGCTTTCCCAAGGTACTGCCTCCCTCACTCAACTCCGTCCATGTGCCTTCTTTTCCCGAAAATTCTCTCCTACTGAGAAAAAATATGATATAGGGAATCAGAAATTGTTGGCCATAAAGTGGGCCTTCGAGGAATGGCGCCACTTCCTCGAAGGTGCTAAACACAAGGTTACAGTGATCACAGATCACAAGAACCTGACTTACTTGGAGTCAGCTAAAAGACTGAATCTTAGGCAGGCTAGGTGGGCTTTGTTCTTCTCAAGGTTTAACTTTGTGATCACGTTTCGTCCAGGGACTAAAAATGTAAGGGCTGATGCCCTCTCTCGAAGTTTCTGCCCTTCACAGGCTGAAGATTCAGAACCAGTTCCAATACTGGCCAATGGGATCGTTGTCTCGGCAGTGTCTCTGGACTTTCTGCAGGAGATCCGTAGGTCCTCAGAGCCAGCCCTGGACACAACGCCCCCCCCAGAAATTGTTTGTTCCAGCCCCGTTTCGCCTACAAGTTCTGAAGGAGTCGCATGACTCTGTCCTGGCAGGCCATCCTGGTGTCAATAATAACGCCAGACTAGTGACTAGGAATTTTTGGTGGCTGACGGTGGTTAAGGACTGTAAAGATTACATACTAGCTTGCGAAACCTGTGCTCGCGCCAAGTTCCCTCATAATCGGCCTGCCGGCTGGCTCCAGTCCTTGCTCGCCCCAGAGAGTCCATGGACCCACATCTCCATGGACTTCATTACTGACCTGCCGCCCTCAGAAGGGAAGACATGTATCTGGGTGGTGGTGGACAGGTTCAGTAAGCAGTGCCATTTCATTCCCCTTTCTGGACTACCTAATTCAGAAACTTTGAGTAAGTTGTTCATCATTCATGTAATATGACTGCATGGCGCTCCGGTGAATATCGTGTCCGACTGAGGTACCCAGTTTGTTTCTAAATTCTGGAAGGCATTCTGCAAATGCATTGGCATTGAATTATCCTTCTCCGCTTACCACCCTGAGACCAATGGTCAAACTGAGCGCACCAACCAGACCCTAGAGCAGTATCTCCACTGCTATGTCTCAGAACATCAGTCCGATTGGGTGGAACATCTTGCGTTAGCCGAATTCGCCCTAAATAATCAATACCAAGAATCCATCAAAACCACCCCGTTCTTCTGCAATCATGGTTTGCACCCACGTTTTGGTTCATTTCCAGCTAAGATGTCGGAGCTCCCGGGAGTAGAGAAATCCATACATCACTTAAGGACCATCTGGTCAGAGGTGAACACAAACTTAAAAGGCTCCCAGGTCAAATAGGCTTCAGCCACAAATAGACGGCTGTCCAAGGGGCTGCACCTGGGAGTTGGGGACAAAGTTTGGCTGTCTACCAAGAACATAGAATCATAGAATCATAGAATGTTAGAGTTGGAAGGGACCTCCTGGGTCATCTGGTCCAACCCCCTGCTCAAAGCAGGATTCACTTACATAAACATAAAGCTTAAGGTACCATCTGCCAAACTGGGTCCCAGATTTTTTGGTCCCTATGAGATATTAGAGGTAATTAACCTGGTAGCCTTTCGTTTAAAGGTCCCTCAGTCTTATGAAATACCTAATGTTTTCTACAAATCCCTCCTCAAGATGTACCACTCCCCAATTCATCCTGTCCAGTCCCCTCCTCCTCCAGTTTTGGTCAAGGTGCCTTAGAGTACGAAGTCCAGGGTATCCTTGATTCCCGTTTGGTGAGAGGGTCCGTGCAATATTTGGTGCATTTTAAGGGCTACGGCCCAGAGGAGAGGTCCTGGGTCCCCGCTGGTGACATACATGCCAAGGGGTTAATTAGAAGGTTTCACCTCCTTCACCCTGACAAACCGTGTTTTGAGGGTCCGGAGGCCCCTCTTAGAAGGGGGGATACTGTCACGTCGCTGTCAGACTCGGGCCTGCTGTTCCTGCTTCGGCCACTAGGAGGAGCCGGACTGGCACATCGCCGCCAGGCTCTGGGCCTGCTGGTCCGGCTGTGGCCACTAGGAGGCGCCGGACTGACACGTCGCCCCGCCAGACTCAGGGCCTGCTGTTCCGGTCTCGGCCACTAGACTCGGGGACGGCTGTTCCTGCCTCGGCCACTGGGAGGTGCCGTGGTTCGCCCCTGGGTGAGGGTGGTGACAGAGAAGAGGCTCCTGCGCAGGCATCTGGTGGGCGCAGGCTCCGCCCCTCTGTCAGTCATGTAGGGCTTACTGCATCACCATCTGGCCTGGTCCTGGGGGCGGTCCTAATTACATCATCAGTCCGGGAACCTGTGTGGGATGATCTGATCCCTCAAATACCTTGGGACTGGTCTTGCAAGCCGCCGGATATATTCTTGGTTCCCCTGCGTGTTACTGTGTGAATTGCTAAAGTTAACTCTGACCTCAGTCTGGATTTCTGACCATTCTATTGCCTGCCGTTTTTGTACCTCTGCCTCTCTTCCGATTTTTTGACGCCGACCTTCGCTTGAATTTCTGACCCTTCTGCTGCCTGCTGATTCTGTACCTTTGCTGCCCTTCTGGTTTTACTGATCTTGGCCCAGACTTTTGACTCTTCCTCTGCCTGCTGATTTTGCACCTCTGCTGCCCTCCGGCCTCCGACTCCTGCCTCCTGACCACAATTACGGGTTTTAGTTTTAACCTCTTGGCGGCCGTCCTGCTCTGGTCCACTGCTCCACCAAACAGCTACCCCCTGGGCCTTGCTACAATTCCAGATTCCTGTATAGGGGTTAAGGGTCTCGGGGTTACTCGGGGTGCTGTTCCTACTGCAGCCCAGATTCGCAGATGGCCGTCACAGTACCAGGGAAAGTGGAGTACGTCAATGCTGGCAGACTATTGCTGGAATCTTATTCGAGAAGCATCTGACACGGATTTTAAGCAAAAGTCATCTTCAAAATGTATGTAGTGTCTCGAACATCATAATGTAGACTATAAACTGTTGTTTCTTAAAAACCTTGCGTGATACAGACTTTTGGAGCACATATTCGTGTTCAGCATATCAAAATCTATAGGATACAATAAAATTTTCTCAGGGGACAAGAACTTCTCTGATATTTGTTGCGCAGTGAAATTGTTGATGGTAAAAAGTGTGAAGAGTGTATTCATAGCAACACAGCAATAAATTGATTAAATAAAAAATATATAAAATATATATACATGATACTGTCATGTATGGTAACAAGTGTTGAGCATTCCGATACTGCAAATATCGGGTATCGGCCGATATTCGCTGTATCGGAATTCCGATACCGAGTACCGATATTTTTTCAATATCGGATACCGGAATCGGAAGTCCCCATAATGCAATGAGCCACTGTTGTGGCTGTGATTGGCTGCTGAAATGATGTCATCATGATGCGCGGTCTGTGCGCATCATGATGCGCGGTCTGTGCTGACTGCGGGGGGTCTGTGCCGACTGTCAGGGGTCTGTGCCAGCTGCCGGTGGTCTGTACGGGCCTCTCGGGGGCCTGTACAGGCCTGTCGGGGGCCTGTGCCGGCTGCCGGTGGTCTGTGCGGGCCTCTCGGGGGTCTGTACAGGCCTGTCGGGGGCCTGTGCCTGCTGCTGGTGGTCTGTACGGGCCTCTCGGGGGCCTGTGCCGGCTGTCGGTGGTCTGTTCGGGCATCTCGGGGGTCTGTACAGTTCTGTCGGGGGCCTGTGCCGGCTGCCGGTAGCCTTTACGGGCCTCTCGGGGGCCTGTGCCGGCTGCCGGTGGTCTGTACAGGCCTCTCGGGGGTCTGTACAGGCCTGTCGGGGGCCTGTGCCGGCTGCCGGTGGTCTGTACGGGCCTCTCGGGGGCCTGTTCCGGCTGTCGGTGGTCTGTCCCGGCTGCCGGGGGCCTGTGCCGGCTGCCGGTGGTCGGTACGGGCCTCTTGGGGGCCTGTGCCGGCTGTCGGTGGTCTGTGCCGGCTGCCGGTGGTCTGTGCGGGCCTGCCGGGGGTCTTGTGTGTGTGCAGGCATCGTCCGATGGGACTACAAGTCCCATCGGGCGATGCCTGCTACAATGACAGTGATTGACACATTAGCCAATGGGACAGTAGTAGTCCCATCATCTGGCTAATGTGTTGAATGTAAAAAAAAAAAAAAAACATACTACATACATACTACATATATACTACATTCATACAACATACATATATACTACATACTACATACATGCTACATATATACTACATTCATACAACATACATACATACTACATACATACTATATACATACTACATTCATACAACATACATACATACTACATATATACTACATTCATACAACAAACTACATGTATACTACATTCATACAACATACATACATACTACATACATGCTACATATATACTACATTCATACACCATACATACAACATACTACATACATGCTACATATATACTACATTCACACAACATACATACATACATACTACATACATGCTACCTATATACTACATTCATACAACATACATACATACTACATACATACTACATATATGCTACATTCATACAACATACATACATACATACTACATACATGCTACCTATATACTACATTCATACAACATATAACATACTACATACATACTACATATATGCTACATTCATACAACATACATACATACTACATACATGCTACATATATACTACATTCATACAACATACATACATACTACATACTACATACATGCTAAATATATACTACATTCATACAACATACATACATACATACTACATACATACTACATATATACTACATTCATACAACATACATACATACTACATACATGCTACATATATACTACATTCATACAATATACATACATACTACACACATGCTACATATATACTACATTCATACAACATACATACATACTACATACTACATACATACTACATATATGCTACATTCATACAACATACATACTACATATATACTACATTTATACAACATACATACATACTACATACATGCTACATATATACTACATTCATACAACATACATACATACTACATACCACATACATACTGCATGTATACTACATTCATACAACATACTACATACATGCTACATATATACTACATTCATACAACATACATACATACTACATACTACATACATACTACATACACTTGTGGCCAAAAGTATTGACACCCCTGCAATTCTGTCAGATAATACTCAGTTTCTTCCTGAAAATGATTGCAAACACAAATTCTTTGGTATTATTATCTTCATTTAATTTGTCTTAAATGAAAAAAACACTAAAAGAATTGTCCTAAAGCCAAATTGGATATAATTCCACACCAAACATAAAAAAGAGGGTGGACAAAAGTATTGGCACTGTTCTAAAAATCATGTGATGCTTCTCTAATTTGTGTAATTAACAGCACCTGTAACTTACCTGTGGCACCTAACAGGTGTTGGCAATAACTAAATTACACTTGCAGCCAGTTGACATGGATTAAAGTTGACTCAACCTCTGTCCTGTGTCCTTGTGTGTACCACATTGAGCATGGAGGAAAGAAAGAAGACCAAAGAATTGTCTGAGGACTTGAGAAACCAAATTGTGAGGAAGCATGAGCATGAGCAGTCCATCTCAAAAGACCTGAATGTTCCTGTGTCTACCGTGCGCAGTGTCATCAAGAAGTTTAAAGCCCATGGCACTGTGGCTAACCTCCCTAGATGTGGATGGAAAAGAAAAATTGACAAGAGATTTCAACGCAAGATTGTGCGGATGTTGGATAAAGAACCTCGACTAACATCCAAACAAGTTCAAGCTGCCCTGCAGTCCGAGGGTACAACATTGTCAACCCGTACTATCCCAGGATGACCCCACTTCTTACCCCGAGACATAAAAAAGCCAGGCTGGAGTTTGCCAAAACGTACCTGAAAAAGCCTAAAACGTTTTGGAAGAATGTTCTCTGGTCAGATGAGACAAAAGTAGAGCTTTTTGGGCAAAGGCATCAACATAGAGTTTACAGGAGAAAAAAAGAGGCATTCAAAGAAAAGAACACGGTCCCTACAGTCAAATATGGCGGAGGTTCCCTGATGTTTTGGGGTTGCTTTGCTGCCTCTGGCACTGGACTGCTTGACCGTGTGCATGGCATTATGAAGTCTGAAGACTATCAACAAATTTTGCAGCATAATGTAGGGCCCAGTGTGAGAAAGCTGGGTCTCCCTCAGAGGTCAGGGGTCTTCCAGCAGGACAATGACCCAAAACACACTTCAAAAAGCACTAGAAAATGGTTTGAGAGAAAGCACTGGAGACTTCTAAGGTGGCCAGCAATGAGTCCAGACCTGAATCCCATAGAACACCTGTGGAGAGATCTAAAATTGGCAGTTTGGAGAAGGCACCCTTCAAATATCAGGGACCTGGAGCAGTTTGCCAAAGCAGAATGGTCTAAAATTCCAGCAGAGCATTGTAAGAAACTCATTGATGGTTACCGGAAGCGGTTGGTTGCAGTTATTTTGGCTAAAGGTTGTGCAACCAAGTATTAGGCTGAAGGTGTCAATACTTTTGTCTGGCCTATTTTTGGAGTTTTGTGTGAAATGATCAATGTTTTGCTTTTGCTTCATTCTCTTTTGTGTTTTTTCATTTAAGACAAATTAAATGAAGGTAATAATACCAAAGAATTTGTGTTTGCAATCATTTTCAGGAAGAAACTGAGTAGTATCTGATAGAATTGCAGGGGTGTCAATAATTTTGGCCATAACTGTATATGCTACATTCATACAACATACATACATACATACTACATATATACTACATTCATACAACATACATACATACTACATACATGCTACATATATACAACATTCATACAACATACATACATACTACATACATACTACATGTATACTACATTCATACAACATACTACATACATGCTACATATATACTACATTCATACAACATACATACATACTACATACATGCTTCATATATACTACATTCATACAACATACATA
Source organism: Dendrobates tinctorius (assembly GCF_039654945.1). Lineage (NCBI taxonomy): Eukaryota > Metazoa > Chordata > Amphibia > Anura > Dendrobatidae > Dendrobates > Dendrobates tinctorius. The sequence continues at coordinate 52,959,027 of NW_027361829.1, forward strand.
CATAGTACATACTACATACATACTACATATATACAACATGCTACAGACATACAACATACATACATACTACATACTTCATACATACTACATACATACTGCATACAATACATTCATATAATACGTACATAGACATACAGTACATATAACATAGAGAACATACTCACCATCACTTGTCACTTTGATACCCGAAGCCAGTGTCATCTATGAAAAAATATGAAAATAACAAACAAGCCATATACTCTCTGATCTGCAGAAATCCACGAGGGTCCCACGCCGATCTCCAGTGGAGAACAGCAGCATCAGCTGATGCGACTGCTCTCTACGGGGCTCCAGGAATCCAATGACGGGAGGTAGGTATCCTTCTGCACTGTATTCCTCTGCCACTGTAAAAAAATAGTCCCTAGTCTCACTTTTGGCATTGTTGTGTGAGAAAGTTCCCATGCAGCTTTTGCCATAAAGTGAGACCAGGGACTATTTTTTTACAGTGGCGGAGGAATACAGTGCGGAAGGATACCTACCTCCCGTCACTGGATTCCTGGAGCCCCGTAGAGAGCGGTCGCATCAGCTGATGTTGCTGTTCTCAATGGGAGATCGTCGTGGGACACGCGTGGATTTCTGCGGATCAGGGATTATATTGTTTGTTTGTTATTTTCATATTTTTTCAACACATTAGCCGGATGATGGAACTACTACTGTCCCATCATTGGCTAATGTGTCAATCACTGTCATTGTAGCAGGCATCGCCCGATGGGACTTGTAGTCCCATCGGACGATGCCTGCACACACACAAGACCCCCGGCAGCCCGCACAGACCACCGACAGCCGGCACAGGCCCCAGAGAGGCCCGTGCAGACCCCCGGCAGCCGGCACAGGCCCCCGACAGCCGGCACAGACCACCGACAGTCGGAACAGGCCCCCAAGAGGCCCGTACAGACCACCGACAGCCGGAACAGGCCCCCGAGACTCCCGTACAGACCACCGGCAGCCGGCACAGGCCCCCGGCAGGCGGCACATGCCCCTGACAGTCGACACAGACCCCCTAGAGGCCCATACAGACCACCGGCAGCCGGCACAGGCCCCCGAGAGTCCCACACAGACCCGCCCGCACACACAGACACGCACAGTGTCCGCCCACGCACCGCCCACACTCTTCCCCCCTCCCGAACAGGATGTACAAGGCAAGAAAGGGTTTTTTTTAATTCCGATATTTCTGTCCCATTGACTTGAATGGGACTTCCGGTATCGGAATCGGCGATACCCGATACTTTTTTTGTATCGGGCCGATCCAATACGATCCGATATTTCTGAATATCGGATGGTATCGCTCAACACTAATGGTAACTATTTTTTGAGACAGGGGGTTCTTGTCCCATTTCTTCCATGATATTTTGCTTCTTGTTCACGATTATATTAGAATTCTTCTGTTATCGCCTTAAAAAGAAAATGGAAATAATATCAATATTACATAATTAATTGTTGTAGAATTTTAGCTTAATTTGTGAATATATTTTGTGAACGGATCATATGGTTTGTCTGTGAACTGACACTCGTTTGTTAGGTGATCACATTCGCGCCGAAATTTGAATGTCACATCTATTTAAATCCCTGTAATGTCTGTACATGTACAGTGGGGAAAAAAGTATTTAGTCAGTCAGCAATAGTGCAAGTTCCACCACTTAAAAAGATGAGAGGCGTCTGTAATTTACATCATAGGTAGACCTCAACTATGGGAGACAAACTGAGAAAAAAAAATCCAGAAAATCACATTGTCTGGTTTTTTTTTCATTTTATTTGCATATTATGGTGGAAAATAAGTATTTGGTCAGAAACAACATTTAATCTCAATACTTTGTGATATACCCTTTGTTGGCAATGACAGAGGTCAAACGTTTTCTGTAAGTCTTCACAAGGTTGCCACACACTGTTGTTGGTATGTTGGCCCATTCCTCCATGCAGATCTCCTCTAGAGCAGTGATGTTTTTGGCTTTTCGCTTGGCAAAACAGACTTTCAACTCCCTCCAAAGGTTTTCTATAGGGTTGAGATCTGGAGACAGGCTAGGCCACTCCAGGACCTTGAAATGCTTCTTACGAAGCCACTCCTTCATTGCCCTGGCGGTGTGCTTTGGATCATTGTCATGTTGAAAGACCCAGCCACGTTTCATCTTCAATGCCCTTGCTGATGGAAGGAGGTTTGCACTCAAAATCTCACGATACATGGCCCCATTCATTCTTTCATGTACCCGGATCAGTCGTCCTGGCCCCTTTGCAGAGAAACAGCCCCAAAGCATGATGTTTCCACCACCATGCTTTACAGTAGGTATGGTGTTTGATGGATGCAACTCAGTATTCTTTTTCCTCCAAACACGACAAGTTGTGTTTCTACCAAACAGTTCCAGTTTGGTTTCATCAGACCATAGGACATTCTCCAAAAACTCCTCTGGATCATCCAAATGCTCTCTAGCAAACTTCAGACGGGCCCGGACATGTACAGGCTTAAGCAGTGGGACACGTCTGGCACTTCAGGATCTGAGTCCATGGTGGCGTAGTGTGTTACTTATGGTAGGCCTTGTTACATTGGTCCCAGATCTCTGCAGTTCATTCACTAGGTCCCCCCGCGTGGTCCTGGGATTTTTGCTCACCGTTCTTGTGATCATTCTGACCTCACTGGGTGGGATTTTGCGTGGAGCACCAGATCGAGGGAGATTATCAGTGGTCTTGTATGTCTTCCATTTTCTAATTATTGCTCCCACAGTTGATTTCTTCACTCCAAGCTGGTTGGCTATTGCAGATTCAGTCTTCCCAGCCTTGTGCAGGGCTACAATTTTGTTTCTGGTGTCCTTTGACAGCTCTTTGGTCTTCACCATAGTGGAGTTTGGAGTCAGACTGTTTGAGGGTGTGCACAGGTGTCTTTTTATACTGATAACAAGGTTAAACAGGTGCCATTACTACAGGTAATGAGTGGAGGAAAGAGGAGACTCTTAAAGAAGAAGTTACAGGTCTGTGAGAGCCAGAAATCTTGATTGCTTGTTTCTGACCAAATACTTATTTTCCACCATAATATGCAAATAAAATGAAAAAAAAACAGACAATGTGATTTTCTGGATTTTTTTTTTCTCAGTTTGTCTCCCATAGTTGAGGTCTACCTATGATGTAAATTACAGACGCCTCTCATCTTTTTAAGTGGTGGAACTTGCACTATTGCTGACTGACTAAATACTTTTTTTCCCCACTGTATATTGCGGTGTTCCTGATGAAGAAGTCTTTGTACTTTGAAATGCGCTGAATAAATCCACAACTGAATTAATACATGCCCGGACCTTAAATCATTCAGCAGCACAGAAAAAATCCATGTTATACCCAAAGTAGTAATTTATTTTCCTACCATCTTTTGACCCTTGTTCGGTATTTTCCTTTTTAGGTTTTCCTCTACTAAAATGGTATAAGATTTAGCTGTAGCTATAGAATTATTTGCACTTGCAATTTACTAAAGCAGATTTTACCTAAGTCCATATCAAATATATCATGTTGATCCTGCCTATACACCTCAATATATACATATTGTATTTTAGTGCTTATAACTACATAGCAATCTGTTCATTTTTTTTTGTGTTGTGATTGATTTGGTATATTATTGCACAATTTTATGCCCTTTGACTAATTTTTATGATTCTTGGGATTTAATCATGCATACATATATTTTCTACATTTCATTGCATCATATATTCTGATACGTTAATATATTATGTACTTGTAGCATTTTTAAGTGGCTTTTTCTTAAACATTACACATACATAACAATGTAATATATATTTTCATCTTTTACATTTTAAAAATTACAAAAAGGAAAATGGGGCATTGCAAAAGTTTCAGCACTGTGTATGGTTAGTAACTAGTAGCACTCCCTTTTTCAAGTATCACAGCTTGTAAACGCTTTTTGTAGCCAGCCAAGAATTTTTCAAATCTTATTTCAGGGATTTTCATCCATTCTCCCTTGGAAAAATGTTTCCAGTTCTGTGAGATTCCTGGTTTGCCTTGCATGTACTGCTATTTTGAGGTCTAGCCAAAGATTTTGAGGGCTATTGTAATGCCATCAGCTCGCACCTTTTGAATTAGTCTGTTGTGGATTTTGACATGTGTTTACGATCATTATACCTTTGCTGATGCCATCATTTTCAATTTCAGCTTTTTAACAGATGGTGTTATGTTTGCATCAAGAATTTGTTGAAATTTAATTGAATCCATTCTTCATTCTACCCATGAAATGTTCCCTGTACCATTAGCTGCAACACAACCCCAAAGCATGATTGATCCACCCCCATACTTAATGGTTGGCGAGATGCTCTTTGTTTGAAATTTTGTACCCTTTTTTGTCGACATATTTTCTCCATGCATCAGGCTTGAGTAGATGTTCTTTTGCATACGTTTGATGGTGAATTTTATAGTGAGGACACAGGAGAGGTTTTCTTCTGATGACTCTTCCATAAAGGCCATATTTCTGCTGGTGGCTCTGAGCAGTAGAACAATGTACCTCAACTCCAGAGTCTGCTAAATCTTTCCAAAGGTCTTTTGCCTCTCTAGCAATCCTACGAGCAGCTCTCACTAAAATTTTGCTTGGTCTTCCAGACCTTATTTTGACCTTCACTGTTCCTGTTAACTGCCAATTCTTAATTACATTTTAATTACATTTCGAAATGAGGAAAGGACAACTTGAAAACACTTTGCTATCTTCTTATAGCCTCTCCTGCTTTGTGGACCTGCATAATTTTCATTTTCATGCTTAGAAGAATGTGTGGCTGCTGTTTTTTGGCAGAAGGTTAGAGGAGGCTGGCCTTTTATAAAACTAGGAAATTTGCATCAGCTGGCCTCTCCCAACGATGATAGTGAACAAACCATAAACCTACAAGCTAATAAAGGTCTGAAACCTTGATCAAAGTTTTCTGAGCATACATAAGGGTGCCCAAACTTTTGTATCTTCCCATTTTCCTTTTTGAGATTTTTAAAATGTAACAGATGAAAATATCTATATTTTTTTGCCTAAAATACAAACAAAATGTAACATCTTTAACTTTTAACTCTTTTAGAGATCATTTCATCTTCAAGTTGCTCAACTGTTCACAATAACAGTAATTTTTGCCAGAGGTGCCCAAACGGTTACATGCCACTATATGTATTTATCAGTACCCAGACTGATCATAATATCCAAAAAATAGGGCAGTACATGTAAATAAATGAGTTTCTTGAAATAAAGTTCTCATTGGTACTGATGTACAATACAAAATAATATTGAGGTACCGTGTTAATGTAGGATAGGCGGGCTGAGGGAGGCAAGGGTTGTGTCCAACAGTTCAGATTTTATTGTCCGTTTTTCGGACGACTACCGTACTTCATTACAGGAGTAGTCCACAATTCACTTTTACACACAGAACCGGGTACCTTCTCTTTCTTAGTTTCACCGTTCGTGGCATCCTCTATGGCTCTTCCCCGCTGTGGCTGCCCTAAGCACTTTCACCACAGCATTTCATCCTTTAGAGTACGCCGTACACTTGACACTCACAGTCTGTCTCTGTCTGCAGCCACTGTCCTTTTTGGGTCACCCCCCGTGACCATCTCCGCTGTCAGTAGCTCTCTGTAGGCCTTTTCCGTCTTTCTACCTACAGCAAACTTTCCTCTCTAGTGAGCTCCCTTGGCTGACTGGAACTTCCAGAACCTTCCCTGACCTCTTATACTCCCAGTCCCAGTAGCTCCGCCCATTATCACCTGACAGTAACCTTTAACCAATGGCAGTTACCTTGACCCATGGCAGTTACACAGTCACTCTACTATACTCCCCACTGCCCTCTAATGGTCAAACTACCACATGACACCCTTTTCTCTTTATCTCAGCCTATACTGCGCTATCTCTCTGTCTCTTACTACAGACAGACCTGTCCGTCAGCTCAACCTCCCCACATTCCCCCCTCCTTTATCCATTGTCATCCCTGTCAATCTTATCTCCTTCTGAAACTTTCCCACCTTCTTTTGTCGGACCGGTTGTTGAGCCAAACCCTCGATACATGGGGGCTTAACCAAACTGGGAGCAATCATGCTCTGAGCAGCTCACAGCTTACTCGCCAGCGCGTACACCACCATGACGTTTCCTTCAGGTTGGGTTAGGTCCATCCGGACTACTCTAAGGATGTGTACCTCCCACTGCTCTCCCCTTCTGTCACCCTCTTCAACGTCCTCCTAACCTTCTGGGGGTATCTGGTACTGGGGCTTGACTCATGTACCCCGGTCTGTCTACATTTTTCCTGTCTTGATGTCCTGTCCTCTAAAATACATCATGGTCGTCATACTGCATGCACCCGGAACCTGTTGAACACACATTTTTTTTTAAATAACACTTTATCGTTTCAAATTCACTACGCTCTTTACCATATTTGTTGCAATACATTTTTTTTAGAACAATACTTTTTAAACAAACAAACAAACAAACAAAGCAAGCACAAAACAAACAAAAAAATAAAATATTAACAGAATGAGAACAGGGGTTCTCCCCCTTCCTTTATGAACAACATCCCCACTGGCTTTCCTGTTACATCAGGAGGAGGTATGCTTTCTATGGGGACGCGGAACAGTCCCCTCTTTGTGCAACGGTGCACTGCAGTCCTGGCAGTCCATTGTATGGGCCCTCCGGGCCACCTCCTGGTGGCCGATGTCTTGCCATAACAGGGGACTCCACTGCCGTAGAGTCTCGGGGATGCCAGTAGTGTCTCTATTTTGGGGACTCATACCCCTCAGGGTAAGCAATGACCGCTATGGCATAGAGGCCATGGGGACAGTGTTCCTTATAATACGAGACTAAGCCTCCCTCCCACAGGTCATGTTCATTCTGGACGGAGGCTACATTTAGGTAGATCTTATAGCCGGTGACAAGGTCCCGAATGAAACCATATCCTTTTCCTTTGTTCAGGTGCACCAGCTACCCGTATGATCGTGGAACAGACATGGCAGTCTCTCCTTTCTTATGGAGTAGAGCCCACACCTCCCGCTCTCTGGCCTTTTTCTTTTCAACTATCTCCGCAACCCAAACGGAGGGTCCGTTATAGGCCGCAGAGTCTGGTGGGCGAGCCACAGTCGAAGGTGGAGCAGAAGCGGCCGCAGACAAGGGGAAGCAGGAGTAACAGGTGGGACGGAGGAGACCACAGGCATCTTCAGATAAGTTGTGGAGTCGGTCACAACCAGAATCAAGGCGGCCGTGGGCTCCAGTAAACAGGCCACAGCCATGGCTGCAGACACAACAACGGCAGCCGTGGGTGTTGGTCCATAGGCCGCGGTTTTCTGTGGCGGGCCCATGATGACGGCAGGTTCTAATGAGCAGGCCGCAACTGGAAGCCAGAGCACGGCAGGGGGGCCATGAGTTGGTTCCGTGCTGGCGCCGCCGGGCTCGGCAGCTCGGAATGGTCAGCAAGAGCTGTGAGCTCATCCAGGGTCGTAGTCACTGTAGAGCAGGGAGTCGTCCAGGGAGGTTGAGGGCTGATGTCCGGACCCGTCTGTTGCGCTGGGCATGGGGGCGGGCTCTGTCTGCGATGCCGCCGATTGGGCCGGAGGAACGCTCACCTTCCCTGGCGTCGCAGCTCCCAGCAGGTTGTCCCACCGCTCCTCCAATTGCCATAGATCTTCCATCGACAGCTGCAGCAGGGCACAGGGCACTGAAACTGGCTCCCAGGGACAGGTCTTCCGGCGGGCTTCAACTTCCTGATGCCATCTCCATTCTAGGCGTCCGAGGCCACGACAGCTGCAACGCCGCATTTCGCCCAAGTTTCCGAGGCTCAATGGCGCCAAACAGCTACACCCAGTCTCTTCACCAGGGCCACTCCCACTCAGGGGTGGGGCGTTGATCGGCCTCTCCACCCACTTTCCAAGGGTCAGCATGGGGCTGCCTTCTGATGTAAGCCGTTCCCCCCAGGGGCAGATGCGACACAGTCCTGGATTGTCAGTTATGGCTTCAAACTCCTGTGTTTCTTCCTGCCGCTGATGCGTCACTGCCATCTTAGCAGTCCACTTTTCTGCTCCGGTTTCATTTTTTTGACAGCCATAAACTCGAAGCTCAGTCCCAAATTGTAATCCACAAGGAGATTAAAATTCTTAACCCCGTACAGCTTGGGGGGTCCTCTGGAACTTGCAGGCAGACTTGTCGCTGAAGATGTTGTCTTTGCGGCAGCGATCCTGCCGACTACGCCAAATGTAGGATAGGCGGGCTGAGGGAGGCGATTAAGTGGTGCTGATCCAACAGGACTGGGGGGTGACCCCACTTTGTGGCACCAGCAGACATGAGACTGAGACAAGGGTTGTGTCCAACAGTTCAGATTTTATTGTCCGCTTTTCGGACGACCACCGTACTTCATCACAGGAGTAGTCCACAATTCACTTTTACACACAGAACCGGGTACCTTCTCTTTCTTAGTTTCACCGTTCGTGGCGTCCTCTATGGCTCTTCCCCGCTGTGGCTGCCCTAAGCACTTTCACCACAGCGTTTCATCCTTTAGAGTATGCCGTACACTTGACACTCACAGTCTGTCTCTGTCCACAGCCACTGTCCTTTTTGGGTCACCCCCCGTGACCGTCTCCACTGTCAGTAACTCTCTGTAGGCCTTTTGCGTCTTTCTACCTACAGCAAACTCTCCTCTCTAGTGAGCTCCCTTGGCTGACTGGAACTTCCAGAACCTACCCTGACCTCTTATACTCTCTGTCCCAGTAGCTCCACCCACTATCACCTGACAGTAACCTTTAACCAATGGCAGTTACCTTGACCGATGGCAGTTACACAGTCACTCTCCTATACTCCCCACTGCCCTCTAATGGTCAAACTACGACATGACACCCTTTTCTCTTTATCTCAGCCTACACTGCACTATCTCTCTGTCTCTTACTACAGACAGACCTGTCAGTCAGCTCAACCTCCCCACATTAGCCAGAAAAGTCGATGTAAATACTTATGTCCTCAGAAAATAAGAAAAGTATTCAAGGAGTGATACCTTTATAGGCTAACCAGAGAAATTATTTTTGCAAGCTTTCAGGGCTCAAAAGACCTCTTCATCAAGCTAAAGCTTGCAAATATAATTTCTCTGGTTAGCCTATAATTCCTTGAATTCTTTTCTCATTTTTCTAGGACATAAGTATTTAACATCATCATTGGTACTGATAAATTCATCTAACAGTGGGTTACAAATATATCAAGATATCAAATAAAGCATAAAACACATCACTATATGCATAGAACTTATACGAGGGAAGTATCCAAGACAATCATGAGTAGGAGTAAAATAATTAGAAAGAGTTGTAAGGCATGCTATATAGAAAAAATGAATTAAAGTAGATATGATGTGAAGCCATAATAGTTATCCATATGCGGCCCAAGATCCCTGGTAGTAGAAGATACCAAGAGGTAAGGATTGAAGCAACCGTATAACATGCAACATACTGTACGGCATTGGGCTCAAAATAACTGGATACTCCCCAGACTTTTGTGCTTTGCCTGTAATGGGATCAGTCGGCGTATGAAACATCCAATAGTGGTGCAGTGTGAAGTGAAGGATGGATGTGCATGGATAGATGGATGTGCATGTCCAGCATCATTTATGAGTACGATATCTGGTCTCTGGTATGTGACAGTGCGTGTGAGTTGGTTCCGGAAATACCTGAGGTGGTACGAACAGACAAGATGAAGGCAGAAGGGAAAAGACATGTCCAGTAGTGGAAAAACTGTAAAAGCATGACATCAGATGAAGAAAAACAATAGACTTAAATGAAATGAAATTAGGAGAAAGAGAGAAAGGGAAAATAAAAATGAAATCAAAAGAAAAGGAAAGGATAAATGTATACCTGGGATGGTCACTATGACATCTAAGATTAGGGAGAAAAAGGGAAATGGGAAAGGATAAGGGAGGAATAGGGGGAAAAAAGGGGGAAAATGGGGGGAGGAAAGAGAAGGGAAGAAAAAAGAATGCCATTAGAAACATTATGTAAAATAATAACATAAGTCGCAGTTTTAATATCATATAAATGGCTCAATGGTAAAATATTCAATGATAACACACCTCGCACCTACGTGATAACATCATTTCACAAAATAAAGTACAATCTACGTTGCATGATACTGAGTGTGGTGAAGTTATTCATGTGAAAGTTCAGTTATCACACAAACAGATGACTGAAAGCATGTTTCCTGAGTACACATTTCCAACTGATGGTGCAATGGAGGAAGTGGAAGAGTATGGAAAGCAATAGATGTGAATGATAATTAATGTAATGACCAAGCACTAATAGAGGATTACGCATAATTATAATAATAATAATAATCTTTATTTTTATATAGCGCTAGCATATTCCACAGTGCTTTAAAGTTTGCACACATTATCATCACTGTCCCCGATGGGGCTCACGCAAACCCACGCAAACATGGGGAGAACATACAAACTCCTTGCAGATGTTGTCCTTGGTGGGATTTGAACCCAGTACTCCAGCACTGCCGTGCTAACCACTGAGCCACTGTACGCATAGTTAATAGAAAGATTATCTTGAGGAGGACAGCTTGAACGTTGCTCATATTGCTGGACAGTTTGCTGTTCCCAAGACAGCAGATGAGCATGTGCTGACAGAGAGTTCTAGTTCCTAACCAATTTGTAACGGGATGTCAGACTTTTTTTTAATTACTGCAGAGCCTGTTAAATGTATTGTTTTTGGCAACTTAGGAAAAAAAATCCCATGACTATGACTAGACCTTTCAGGCACTGTTGAACTTATTGGACCAACAGCTGTTGTGGTACCACCTTCTCATAAGATAAAGCTGACGTAGATCTGGAAAGGAAAAGCTTTTGCCTAGATATCATCTCTGCTCTTTAATACAAACATCCTCTTGTGAGGATATCACCTCCTAGTTACCCTGATCTAGTTCTCAGGTCCTGTCCACCATATAATCATCATACCTGTCTTGTCTGGCAGTTGCCTCAGTGTTAAAAATGTCCTGAGCGCCTTTCCTTTTACCTGCCCTTGACCTTTATATTTCCCTTAACTCACTGTGCCACTACCTGAGCTCATTGTCGCTACATCCATGCCTGACAGTATCACTAAAACCGCTATGCTTTAATCATGTTTTCTACCTCCTCCACCTCAATCTCATCCAAATGCAAATGCTGACTGTTAATCTCATAAAATACATCATCAGGAAGAGTTGTTGTGAAATATCTTCCTAATAACCAATATTTCTGTGATTTAAGGGATTAGGAGGCCGAAAAGATAGATATTTCATTGACGGAATTGAAAGTCTGCATTTGGAAACATTAATTGATAAGGCAATGGAGAGGGAGACAGCACTAACTCAAACTGATGGTGTCACTGTCAGAAGTAACATTATCCTGCTATGACTAGACACCAATATACTTACTGGAGACCAAGTAGGACAACTGTAACATGCATTTGGACTGGTGGTGCCAATTGTTATGGTGCTGGTAGTGCCAATGGTGATGGTGCTTTCTATTTTACAGCAATAATGCTATGCCATGGGATGTAATAGCTGCAAGGCATTATGGCAAAGTACACCTGGCCATGCCAGATGTCATGTGAGCCTTCTCTGTCTGATGCAATCTTCTAAAATTGTGTCAAATGGAGGAGAATCTCAACCTGTTCGAATACACCTGGTTCAGTAAAAAAATCTTCAAGATACATTTGATTTGAATCTATTGCTCATCTCTAGTGTTGAGCGATACCTTCCGATATCGGGAAATATCGGATCAGATTGGATCGGACCGATACCCCAAAAATATCGGATATCGCCGATTCCGATACCGGAAACCAATGCAAGTCAATGGGACACAAATATCGGAATGCAAATAAACCCTTACTTTCCTTTTAGGTTAATTCTACATGAAGGAAAACAACTAAGAATAAAGTAGAATGTATTTGGGGAGGTGGATTAGACATTAAAGACATAGAGGTTTAGCCCAATCAAAAGTAATAGCCATAAATTAATTTTTTTTTAAGACGTTCGGAGTTACAAAGATATTGAATATGTTAAGCTTTTTTATATTTTGTCAGATATTTATGTTTCACTACTTCCATGCTCTTCACCTTCTTTCTTACTTCTCCCACGCTTTCTCCTTCATCATCCTCTTCAGGGTCATCTTCTTGGTCTTCTTCGGGGTGGTCTTCAGTGTCGTCGTCTCCAGGGTCGTCGTTTTCGGGGTCGTCGTCTTCTTCGGGGTGGTCTTCAGGGTCGTCGTCTTTAGGGTCGTCGTCAGGGAGATCCAGAGTGATTACCAAAAACCATTTCAAAAAGCTTGAACTTGGAAATGTAGCAGAAGGTACAAGAAGGCTGAGGAACGGCTGAGAACCAGCTGACGGTACTGGAACCTGGATGGGTAGCCGAAGGTACAAGAGCCAATGGAACTACCGAGGACCAGCTGATGGTACTGGAACCTGGTTACTAAGCAGGAGGTACCTGTGCCAGAAAGCACTGCCAAGGACCAGCAGACATTGGTGGAACTCGGATACCGAGAAGGAGGCACCTAAGCCAATGGCTCTGCCTGGAACCAGCTGACATTACTGGAACCCAGTGGGACATATTCAAGATTGACTTCCAAAGAACCAGCTAATGGTACAGGAACTCAGATAGGCAGCAGAAGGTACACATGAAAAAAAAAGTTGCAAGGCCGCGAGCCGGACGGAGTTACCGAAACCCACAGTCCTACAGGGGGAGCTTGTCCTATTGGCACTACAGAACCAGCCATCATTGCCAGATCCCGCAGCCCACATAGGAAGCACCTAAACTGCAGGCACCATAGAGTCGGCTAACCCGACCGCAACATGACAGTACAACGTATTGGAGGCAAAGTGACGTTGACACAACCCGGAAACAGCTGGCATGCTGGAACCAGGCTGGGCAGGAGGGAGTACCCGTGCCAAAGACACTTCTCAGCAGCAACTGGCGGTGTTGGAGCCCAGGGATTACAGTAGAAACAGAGTGTAGCCAGAGGCCTAATTGGAGCAAATTTAATATCTGTAGTAGTGTGAATGTGGACAGAGCAGGAGAAATTGCCAGACACACAGCAGGGGATCAGCTGACGTTACTGAACCCCAATAACACTGGAGCATGAGTTGACTGTGCAGATGGCACTTATGAGCAGCAACTGGCGGTGTTGGAGCCCAGGGATTACAGTTCAGGTGGTAGAAACATGAACACAACAGGAGACCTGGATACTGTTGCCAACCAATTATTTAATCTGGAAGAGGACTGCCAAATTCCTGTGAGATCCAGGCCTTGTTCATTTTCAGAAAAGTAAGCCGGTCAACGTTATCGGAGGATAGACGCATGCGATGGTCTGTTTGTACACCACCTGCGGCACTAAAGACGCCTTCCGAAAATACACTAGCAGCAGGGCAAGCCAGCACCTCCAATGCATACTGGCTAAGCTCTGGCCATGTATCCAGCTTAGAGACCCAAAACTTAAAGGGGGAAGAGCCATGTGGGAGAACACTGAGAGGGCAAGACATGTAGTCTGTCACCATCTGACTGAAACGTTGCCTCCTGCTGACTGGAGCCATCAGTGATGGTGTAGACATTTGTGGCGGGGACACAAAACTTTGCCACATTTGGGCCATACTGGTCTTGCCTTGTGCTGAGGCGCTGCTTCTGCTCCCTCTTTGTGCAAAGCTTCCTCCACTGCCTCGACGCACTGAGCTGCTTTGTAAAGCACTAGCAGCACTGCTCTCGGGTGGAATGGAGAACATGATGGAATGCACCAGTGTGTCTTGGTACTCCCGCATTTTACACTCCCGGTTCAACGGTGTTATGAGGCTTTGTAAGTTGTCCCGGTAGCGAGGATCTAGGAGGGTGTACACCCAATAATCAGCCATGTTGAAAATGTGGGCTTTGCGGCGGTCGTTTCTCAGGCACTGCAGCATGAAGTCAACCATGTGCTTCAGACTGCCAACTGCCCAAGAAACGCTGTCCCCTGCTTGAGGCGTTATCTCTGCCTGCTCTGCATCACCCCACCCTCGCTCTACATACTGACTACTAGAGCATTGTATACCTCCCTCCTCTGGACAGATGTCTTCCTCCTCCATTGACTCCTCCTCATCCTCCTCACAAAGTGTCCCCTGCCTAGGCTTTTGTGAGGAACCACGTTGCGCAGACTGTCCAAAAGCAGATGGCATTTGTGACTCATCATCCTCCACCTTTTCCTCAACCTCCTCCCTTAGTGCTTGCAGTGTTTTTTCAAGCAGGCAGATAAGGGGGATAGTCATGCTGACTAGTGCATCATCTGCACTCGCCATCCGCGTGGAATCATCGAAGGCACGCAAAACGTGGCAGATGTCCTTCATAGAGGCCCACTCAGTGGTGGTGAAGTGTGAACGGCGCGCAGTGCGACTTGTTTGCGCCTGATGCAGCTGGTACTCCATTACTGCTGCCTGATGCTCACACAACCACTCCAACATATGTAACGTTGAATTCCACCTGGTGGGTAGGTCACATATGATGCAATGTTCTGGAAGGCGGAATCGGCACTGCAGAGCTGCAATGAGCAATCTTGCCATGTTGGAATGCCGCAAGTGAGCGCACTCTATGCGGACCTTGTGCAGCAGTGCATCAAGATCCGAATCGTCCCTCAAAAAACTCTGCACGACCAAGTTGAGCACATGTGCCAGACATGGGATGTGAGTGAGGTTGCCTAGGCCCAGAGCTGCCACCAGATTTCGGCCATTGTCACACACTACCATGCCTGGCTGGAGATTCACTGGCACAAACCACACGTTGCTCTCCTGCTTGAAGGCATTCCAGAGCTCCTGCGCTGTGTGGCTTCAATTCCCCAAAGAAATTAATTTCAATACGGCCTGTTGACGTTTGGCCACGGCTGTGATCATATCGGTCGTAACAGGTAAGCATTCACGGGTCCATGTGGAGATAGACTGTGACGGCTCCTGCAGCGCTGATTCAGAGGAACTGGAGTATGAGGAGGAGTCAATGTGTACAGACTGGATTCCTGCAATCCTTGGAGTTGGCAGAACACGTACAGCGCCACTCTCAAGATCTGTACCTGGCTCCACAACATTTACCCAATGGGCAGTGAGGGAAAGATATCGTCCCTGTCCATGGTTACTGGTCCACGCATCGGTGGTCAGGTGGACCTTGCCACTGACGGCATTTAGTAGCGCATGTTTAATTTTACCCTCCACATGCTTTTGCAGGGCAGGGACGGCTTGCCTGCTGAAATAAAAGCGGCTGGGCACGTTGTATTGTGGGACTGCCAATGCCGTGAAGTTACGGAAGGTGTCAGTCTCCACCAGCCTGAATGAGAGCATTTCAAGTGACAGTAGTTTTGCAATGCCAGCATTCAGAGCCTGTGCTCGGGGATGGTTTGCCGAGTATGGCCGCCTTTTATCCCATGCCTGTGCTACCGATGGCTGTAGACTGGCCTGGGAGTGTGAGGATGACAGGGAATGTGGTGCTGTGGGTGGAATGACACTGTATCTCTGTACAACAGTGCCAGAGGTTCTTCCATGGCGATCCTGTGAGGAAGCCGAACCAGGTGTGTGTGAGCTGGAGGAAGAGGCTACAACACAAGCTGAAGAGGTGGTAGGTGGTGCTGTAGGTTCGCCTAGGTCTTCAGTGTGTCTTTGTAACTCCACCACGTGCTTGGTCCGCACATGTTTCCACATATTTGTGGTTTTGAGGTTGCTGACACTTTTCCCTCTTTTCACTTTCTGATTACACAGCTTGCATTTGACAAAGCAAATGACATCTTCAACTGTGTCATTTTTGACCAGGCACTGCAAGTCTTGGGAGTGCCCGTTTTGGGTTTTGGAAGAGGCATGCTCCTAATGGGTGCCAAAGTGGAGGCTACAGGCAACCGAGTCTGCCCCCTCCCTCTCCCTCCTTTTTTGGCTTTCGGGGAATCTCTTCCTCAGAGCTGCTCCCACCACCTTCCTGTACCTCATGCCATGATGGGTCAAGGACCTCATCATCTATACTACCCTCTTCAAACGACTGCTTCTCCTGTGTAGTCTCGACAGCACAATACGCACCAGAAAGTGGAACCTGAGTCTCATCATCAGATGCGTACTGAGGTGTGCTGACCATAGGCACTGGCCCACCCACCTCTTCAGATTCAGAGAGACAAAGCTGTTGCGCATCACTGAATACTACCTCTTCTTCAAATTCTCGAATGCTGCTTGGCTGGCCCCCTCTTTCCAAGCCAACAGATTCAGAGAACAGAAGTAGAGATGGCTCCTGTCCAGGGCTCTCTGACTGCCTGGGCAATTTGGCAGGTGGTGAAGAGACAGATAGGTGCTCTTCAGTGCTCTGGAACTGAGAGGATCTGGAACTAATTGAAGTCGATGCGTTAGCTGCCATCCATCTGACAACGGCTTCAATTTGTTCGTCCCGCAGCAGTGGGGTGCGGCGAGCTCCTACAAAGCTGCGCATAAAGGACTGTTCCCTGGGAAAACTGGGGGATGCTGAGTCACTGGTGCCCGCAGCAGGCAGAGAATCCCCACGTCCTCTCCCTGCAGAAACTCCACGCCCATGACCACGTGCCTTACTCCCTGCCTTCTTCATCTTGGTAGACTGATAAAGATAGGCAGAAAAGTACTAAGGGCTTAGTGTGCTTATTCCTGAACAGCTGCTAACAGGTATAAGAAACTAATTTTATAAAGTGTGGACTAGACTTTAATATGAGCTAATGTGGCCTACACAACTGTAAAGTGGAGTGTTTGGTGAACTTTATTAACTTTTTTTTTTCACAAAAAGACATGTGCCCAAAGATGTAAAACCGATAGTATCACAAACTTTTTGTAGCTATTACAATGCAGGAAGGTAACCTACAATGCAATAGATGAGGCTCCAAAAAATAGGCTAATACTAATCTGGCTGGGGCTGCAGGGCACAAGCCAGCAGAAAGGCTCCTCTATCTACTCCTATATAGTGTTTGCAAATATTCTAGCTGGATACGGATGGAACCACACTAATAGGAGAAATCTGGAAAAATGAGCAGCACTAATGCAAAAAAGGACAATGTATGAGGCAGTGATGCACGCTGAGCGGACTACAACCGGAGGTGGCTGGCTGCAGAACACACTACAGCGTGAGCTGCACTCACACACAGAGACCTCGCAGACAGCCGTGAACAGCGCTGCAAGGCAAAAGAAAGCTACAGCGGTTGATAAAGTAGCCTGAGTAAAGCACAATATAGCAAATCGCTAGGTCACACTGTCCCTCAGAACAGCAGCATCCTATCCCTAACTGAATTCACAGAAGAGTGAACCCAAAATGGCGGCGGCGGCTTTTATAGTGCATCATGACATCATTTCAGCAGCCAATCACAGCCATGCCAGTAGTTACATGCCTAACATGCTCTAACAGGATGTGCCCACACTTCTTAGGATCCTCATTGGCTGAATAAAATCAAACTGGCTCATTGCATTATGGGAACTTCCGATTCCGGTATTCAATATACTAAAAGTATCGGAACTCAGTATCGGAATTCCGATACCGCGAATATCGGCCAATACCCGATATTGCCGTATCGGAATGCTCAACACTACTCATCGCAAATGCTTCATATTATTTTATTTACTTCTTTTTTACACAAAGTTAAGATCTACAGCTTTAGCCGCACAGATGCAAGGCCACCAGTGCGCAAAAAAAATCTGTCTGCTTTTTATAATTCCAAATGTTAGATTTGTCTTGTGGATAATAGTTTGCAGAATCTTGGAAACATCTGAAGAAAACAAGAATTAACAAATGTATAAGTAGCAAGGATTTTAGGCTAAAGTAATAAAAAGCAAAGTAGGTGTACAACATGGATCAGTTGTGTTTCTGATTCAAAGAATATGCTGTAGATCAAAGGGCTATTTAAGCACATACAAACAGAACTGTAAATTGTATTGTGTCCACATTAATTTGAAAAGCTTTCTAATGTTTGAAATTTGAAAACATCCCAGATTGACCATTTATAGTCAGTTTTCAAATATCCAGACACTCAAAAAATCTGGAAGTTAACAATATAATAATATCCATAGACACCACACATCTACATGACCACATGACCACTTTCAAAAGGCTAAATTACCCTGGGTGTTTTTACCATAAACAGTGTAACACTTACCATATTTTTTGGACTATAAGACACACTTTTTCGTCCAAAATATTGCAGGAAAGGGGGGGTGTATATATGTCCCCTGTGGCTGTGGATGGGTGGGAAGGCCAGCAGCGGCGAAGGAGCAGTTTTCAGGGGTCATGAACCAGCTGCTGTGGCTAACAATGTGCCCGCTGTTAAAACAAAATGAATATTCACTGCTTCCCAGCCCACAGTCCCTCCCACGTTTATGCACTGAAACCAGTGCCAAGAGGTGGGAGTGACTACGGGAGTGTGGAGCAGTGAATATTAATTTTCTTTAATAGTGGGCACACTGTTAGCCGCAGCCGCCGGGTGATCATTGGGCCCGGTATTAAAGAGAATGAATATTCACTGCTTTCCACTCCCATTTGCATAGAGAACAGTGAATATTCTTTCTTTTTAATAGCGGGCACAGTGTTAGCTGCAGCCGCCTGCTTCCTGCAGCGATTGTGCGATCACGTGTGCCAGCTATTAAAGAAAATGAATATTCACTGCTCTTCATGATCATAATCCCAGGCATGGAGCACAGTGAGTATTCTGGCAGCTGACCTCAGTGTGTGGGGGTGCATGGCAGTGACATCATGCATTGCTACATGCTGAAATCAGCTGATGGCATCAGAACAGGACACGGCTGCGAAGGATCAGAGTGAAGGTAAGTAAAATGGTGTATTTTTTATGTGTGCAATGTGATGGGGGCCATGTATACCAGGATACCAGGATGGAGATGGTGGCCATATCTTACAGGATGTGGAAGGGGCCATGTATACCAGGAAGGGGGGGTCATATATACCTGGACCATATATACCTGGATGGGAACATATATATCAAGATGGGGTGCAAATATACCAGGATGAAGATTATGGCCATGTATACCAGTATGGTGGCCATGTATACCAGGATGGATATGGTAGCCATGTGTAACAGGATGAGGATGGGTCCATGTATACCAGGAAGGGGGGTCATATATACCTGGATGGGGATCCATGTATACCTAGATGAGGACATATATATCAAGATGGGGGAGGCGTATATATACCAGGATGGGGGATATTACTCCTATAGCAGTGTCAGCAGCAGCTCCCCCATAACATTATGTCATTAAAACATTTTTTGCTTAACTTTTTTTCTATTTTCCTCCTCTAAAACCTAGATGTGTCTTATGGTCCGGTGTGTCTTACAGTCCGAAAAATATGGTATATGATAAAATAGAACACATCAGCCTTCATGGTCATCTGATGTACTTGTATGATAAATTAGCACAATGTTTCTCAAACTATGAGGCTATCTTCACCAGTGAAGAGTGCTATCGTTATCATATACAGTCATGGCCAAAAATGTTGGTATCCTTGAAATTTTTCCAGAAAATGAAGTATTTCTACCAAAAAAATATTGCAATTACATTTGTTTTCTTATAAGCATGATTATTTTCTTTGTGTGTATTGGAACAACACAAAAAAAGCTGAAAAAAAGGCAAATTGGACACAAGTTTACAAAAAAAAACCAAAAATGGGCCAGACAAAATTGTTGGCACCCTCAACTTAATATTTGGCTTCACACTCATGGGAATAAATAACTGGGTAAGGAATTGAATTGTGTACCTGTTTTGCCTGGTCTTTCCCTTAGTTCTGCCGGATTTTGCCCGTTTCTAAGATGGAGCTAGTGGCTTCACGGGGACCATCTTGTTTCCTGTCTGATATTCCTTGTTTCCTGTCTGCTGCAAATATGAAGGGACACTGCACACTATACCTTGCTTGTGTATCTCGTACTTCACCTGCTGCCAAGCTAGAAGGACTTGTATCTTGCCTGTCTCTTCTGTTCATCGGGATACCAGTCTGCCTCCCATCTGAAAGACTCTACTCCTCCGGATTTGCTCTGCACCCACCTCCTCTGCGGCCCGCTCTCCGCCAGGAGCCCAGTCCGGGCTCCGGACCTCTGAATCCTGCATTCACGGGCTTGAACTCTAATCATCGGTCTGTACTGAGAACACCCTTATATTATTGAGCCGGCATTGTCTGCTGCTTGATTCCTAGAGATCTGTTTGCTTTTCACCTGTTAACTGAAGCCTGTTTTCCTACAAATTACTCTATTAAGTCTTGACATACCGTGTTTTTGTCTTCACTCTGATCTATGTCACCGGTCTCCATAGAATATCAGAATAATCTTATGACAAACTGCAATCAATTGCTTCCTATAATCATCAAGATTCTTACACCCATCAACTGGAATTTTGGACTACTCTTCTTTTGCAAACTGCTCCAGGTCTCTCACATTTGAAGGGTGCCTTCTCCCAACAGCAAGACTTCTGCTGAAGATGGTAAGGTCCTGACATCATCTTGGTATGCCTGGTGAGACCTCAGTTGAAATCACTGAGAAGCCTTTTAACAGCTAAGATTCTATGTACGTTAGAATATTAGAGCTCTCGATACTCTCTTTCATTTTTCTATTTAAATCTTATGCCAGATATTATTTGTAGATATACAGATGAAACATATACAAAACACAGCAATATAACATTACAGCTCAAATACCTTTCCACAGGTGCAACCACAATTATGGGCCAAAATGTTGCAGTTATGAGGGTGCAGATGGTGCAAATGCACTAGCTGAGGGAAGATGATAAGATGATCAAGGACATTCTTTGCCAAGGTAGTGAATCAAAGGATTTGTAGGCACCAGATGCATGTGTATAGCGTGTGAACTGCAGACGTATGTTTATCATGTTATAACTGACCAGTGCAGTGAGGTAATTTTTCCTATTATGTCTATGTTTAGTATTCTCTGGTTTTCTGATAAATACCGTAAAAGTCCAGGGTGTTCCTTCACACCTGCAACTCTTTGAAGTAAAACAAAAACAACAAGATAAATTACATATTCTACAATTTTTAGACATTGCTTTTCCTATAAAAATGACTAATTTCTCCTGTTCATTCTCATTTATTCATCTATTCTTGCGGCCTGTCTATGTAACAATCAGTATGAAATTCAAGTCTGTTCTTCCGTTCTAGACCTGATGATTCTTTTTTTACTAGGTCATAGATCCAAACAGGCAGGGGAATGTAAGCCATTGTAATATTGTACGAAATGTAATGATATTGACTAACCTCATTTATAGATTTTCCAAGTATATTATTTATCAAATTGTAGAACATAGAATGTGTTTCATTCAGAATTAACGTCCAAAGTCAATACTGGCTCATCAGCTTCTTGCACAAGTCAACTTTATCACTATACATTGCCATTTTCACACCTACGGCTGGAGTCACACACAACGAATAAAAAATCGGTCCAATTTTAACGGTCCGAAATCGCACAAATGTTTCTTCACCAGTGATCTGTTTTTGATGCGATTTTTCTTCATTCATCCAATTTTAATCGCATGTAACCATCCGTTTGACATCCGTCTGGCGAGATTTTCTCGCAGACTTGCAAAATGGACATCTAATGGAGCACTATGACAGGTTTTCAAACACAAAGGAAAGAATAGATATAGACACATAGAATATATATATATTTAATTCATGCAGTTCTTCATAGCAGAATAGCCACTGTAACATTTGCCGGCTTCTGTAAATTCATTCCCCTACCCAACATGAAATGACACATGGTTAACATATAGTTAACCATTTCATTTCATGTTTTTTTATGTCTATTACTAGTAATTAGATGAGGGTTTTTGTGTAAAATTTTGGAATTGTAGGTGTTAATTTAAGGGGTTAATTCATTGTAAAAAATTGCAGGGACTACCTGCAGCCTCAGTGACGTCAGCGGAATTCCCCGCAATTTTTTACAACAAATTAACCCCTTAAATTAACACCTACAACTCCAAAATTTTACACAAAAAACCTCATCTAATTACTAGTGATAGACATAAAAAAAAACATGAAATTAAATGGTTAACTATATGTAAACCATGTGTCATTTCATGTCGGGTAGGGGAATGAATTTACAGAAGCCGGCAAATGTTACAGTGGCTATTCTGCTATGAAGAACTGCATGAATTATATATATATATATATATATATATATTTATATTGTATTATATGTGTCAATATCTATTCTTTCGTTTCTTTATTTAACCTGTCAGTGTGATTTTACTGTATTGCTAAATGAATTGCCGGCTTTTTGTAAAGGACACCGGGTGCGATTTTATCGCAACTCACATATCTGGTCCGTTTGTAATCCGATTTTTTATCGCCCCCATAGACTTGCATTGGCGAGTCCGATCCGAAAATCGGTGACAATTGCAGCATGCTGCGATTGTCTCGGTCCGAGGAAACGTTCAGAAAAAAAAAATCGGATGATGGGAGCTGCCCCATAGAATAACATTGTGACGAATGCAATGCGATTTTTTATCGCATTGCATTCGTCCGATTTAATCGCTAGTGTGACTCCGGCCTACTAGTTTTCATCTGAATCCAACTTATTTTTGGAAAACTTTTGAATTTGGTAAATACAATAATTCCATTCACAGATGTGATTTTTTAGCTCTGAAAAACAAGAAAAATATATTAAATAGCAGAAGTAACTTGTTTCCGACAAGGTCAGTTTCCTTTTTAGCGTATTCATTAGGCTACTTTCACACATCAGTTTTTTGCCGTCAGGCATGATCCGGCTTTTTTTAGAAAAAACGGATCCGGCATAAATTTTGGAGAACTGTAGAAACGGATCCGTTTTTTTGCTGGATCCGTCTCTGTTCCTGGAGGCTGGCCAATTGGATCTGAGCATGCGCAGACTTAAAAAAACCGGATCCGGTTGCTGGATCCGTCTTTTTCTGGATCCGGCGCATTCCGGCGCCCATAGACTTTCATTGTAGCAAAAAGCTGGAAGCGCCGGATCCTGCGCTTCCGGCTTTTTCGCCGGAGACAAAAAACGTTACAGTAGACGTTTTTTCAAGACGCCGGAATGAGACAAGTTGCCGGATCCGGCAAAAAACGGATGAAACGCAATGCCATCCGGCACGATCCGGCGCTAATGCAAGTCAATGGGGAAAAACCGGATCCGGCATTGCATTTTGCCGGATCCGTTTTTTCCAAAAAAAGCCGGATCGCGCCTGAAGGCAAAAAACTGATGTGTGAAAGAGGCCTTACCCATTCATCCAAAAGCTTAAACTTTTTTTATTGCTCTACCCACATAGGCAAATGAGATCTTGTATTTTGTGAGACAAGCTTTCTTTTTGAATAACTCCATTAATTTTACCACATAGTGCACTGGAAAATGGGAAAAAATCCCATGTGTTGTGAAAGGCAAAAAAATAAAATTCTGACATTGTTGTTTGCAATTGTTTTTACTATGTAATTTGTATGGCAAAAATCACCTGGTATCATATGTCTCCTCATCAGTACATCTACAGTGATACCAAACTTGCCCAGTTTTATAGCTATTTTAGCAATGACCTGTAATGTTTAAAATGTTTGGATTTGTGCGAGGCCTTGCATTTTGCGAGGCGAGCCATTGACATTAATACAATTTGTGAATAGAGGTAACAATTTAATCACTTCTTACTACATTTGTTGTGATGTTGCAACAAAAAAAAAACCACAACTTTGACGTTTTAATTTTTTTTTTTTAAGGTGTTTACCGATTTGGTCAATTAGTTTTACAATGTGATATAATAGCTGTTTTTAGAATCGATACTGTTTTTAGAATACCACATATGTGTATTTTTTACATACACTACCGTTCAAAAGTTTGGGGTCACCCAGACAATTTTGGGTTTTCCATGAAAACTCACACTTTTATTAATCAAATGAGTTGCCAAATGAATTTAAAATCTAGTCCAGACATTGACAAGGTTCGAAAAAAAAGATTTTTATTTGAAATAATAATTTTCTCCTTCAAACTTTGCTTTCGTCAAAGAATGCTCCCTTTAGGCCGGGGTCACACTGGCGAGGAATACGGCCGAGTGAGAGGCGCTAAAAGCACGCATTACACACGGACAAATGATTCTCTATGGGGTCCCTCGCACCAGCCGTATATTTCTCATCCGTATTCTACGGTCCGTGCCAATCGCAGCATGCTGCAATTGTCAGCGTACTACGCCCGTAGTACGCCAATGCAAGTCTATGGGTGCGCAAAAGATACGGATTACACACGGACCACACATGTGACTTGCGAGAAATACGCACCAGGTGTCTTTTAGCAAAGCCGGCAATTCAGTGCGCTATACAGTAAACTCACACTGACAGTTTTAATAAAGAAACAAAAGAATAGATATACACACATAGAATACATATATATATATATGCATTCTATGTGTCTATATCTATTCTTTGGTTTCTGTTAGAAACCCTGTCATAGGGCTCCATTATATGTCCATTTTGCAAGCCTGCGAGAAAATCTCGCCATACGGATGCCATACGGATTACATACGGATGCTTACATGCGCAAAATACGCAACCACACCTTGATTACGGATGACATACGGAGCACTGTTTAGGGGCCATTCATCCGTATTACGCATGTAAAATACTGACCGTATTTTGCATCGGTTAGTGTGACCCCGGCCTAAAAGCAATTATAGCATTGAAGACCTTTGGCTTCTAGCCGTTAATTTGCTGAGGTAATCTGGAGAAATTTCACCCGATGCTTCCAGAAGCCGCTCACACAAGTTGGTTTGGCTTGATGGGCACTTTTTGCATACCATACAATCAAGCTGCTCCCACTACAGCTCAATGGGGTTGAGATCTGGTGACTGCGCTGGCCACTACATTACAGATAGAATAGCAGCTGCCTGCTTCTTCAATAAATAGTTATTGCATAATTTGGAGGTGTGCTTTGGGTAATTGTCCTGTTGTAGGATGAAATTGGCTCCAATTAAGCGCTGTCCACAGAGTATGGCATGGCATTGCAAAATGGAGTGATAAACTTCCTTATTCAAAAATTTTTTTACCTTGTGCAAATCTCCCACTTTACCATCACCAAAGCAACCCCAGACCATCAAATTACCTCCACCATGCTTGACAGATGTTGTCAGGCACTCTTTCAGCATCTTTTCAGCTGTTCTGCGTCTCACAAATGTTCTTCGGTGTGATCCAAACATCTCAAACTTGGATTCGTCAAACTTGGATTCCATAACACTTTCCAATCTCCCTCTGTCCAATGTCTGTGTTCTTTGGCCCATATTAATCTTTTCCTTTTATTAGCCAGCTTCAGACATGACTTTTTCCTTTGCCTATCTGCCCTGAAGGCCAGCATCCCAGAGTCACCTCTTCACTGTAGACATTGACACTGGTGTTTTGCGTGTACTATTTAATTAAGCTGCCAGTTGAAGACCTGTGAGACATCGATTTCTCAAACTACACATTCTAATGTACTTTTCTTATTGCTCAGGTGTGCAGTGGGGTCTCCCGCTTCTCTTTCTACTCAGGTTAGAGCCTGTTTGTGCTCTCCTCTAAATGGAGTAGCACACACTGTTGTAGGAAATCTTCAGTTTCTTGGCAGTTTCTCACATGGAATAGCCTTCATTCCTAAGAACAAGAATAGACTGTCGAGTTTCACATGAAAGGTCTTTTTTTCTGGCCATTTTGAGAGTTTCATAGAACCAACAAATGTAATGCTCCAGATTCTCAACTAGCTCAAAGGAATGTCAGGTTTATAGCTTCTCTAATCAGCCAAACTGTTTTCAGCTGTACTTCCATACTTGCACAAGGGTTTTCAAGAGTATTCTAGCCATCCATTAGCCTTCTTACACAGTTAGCAAGCACAAAGTACCATAAGAACACTGGAGTGATGGTTGTTGGAAACGGGTCTCTATACATCTATGAAGATATTGCATTACAAACCAGATGTTTGCAGATAGAATAGTCATTTACCACATTAACAATGTATAGAGTGTATTTCGGAATCATTTAATGTTAGCTTCATTGGAAAAAACTGCATTTCTTTCAAAAATAAGGAAATTTCTAAGTGACCCTAAACTTTTGAACGGTAATATATATACGGGTGCTTCTCACAAAATTTGAATATCGTCAAAAGTTAATTTATTTTAGTTCTTCAATACAGAAAGTGAAACTCATATATTATATAGAGTCATTACAAACAGAGTGATCAATTTCAAGTGTTTATTTCTGTTAATATTGATGATTATGGCTTACAGCCAATGAAAACCCAAAGTCATTATCTCAATAAATTAGAATACTTTATAACCCCAGCTTGAAAAATTATTTTAAAATCTGAACTGTTGGCCTACTGAAATGTATATTCAGTAAATGCACTCAATATTTGCTTGGGACTCCTTTTGCATCATTTACTGCATCAATGTGATGTGGCATGGAGGTAATCAGCCTGTGACACTGCTGAGATGTTATGGAAGTCCAGTTTGCTTTGATAGCAGCCTTCAGCTCATCTGCATTGTTGCATCTGGTGTCTCTCATCTTCCTCTTGACAATACCCCATAGATTCTCTATAGGGTTAAGGTCAGGCGAGTTTGCTGGCCAATCAAGCACAGTGATACTGTTGTTTTTAAACCAGTTACTAGTACTTTTGGCAGTGTGAACAGGTGCCAAGTCCTGCTGGAGAATAATAATAATAATAATAAATTTTATTTCTATACCGCTGACATAGTCCACAGCACTTTACAATTCAGAGGGGACTTGTACAGACAATAGACATTACAGCAAAACAATAATCACATAGATCATAACAGATACCAAGAGGAATGAGGGCCCTGCTCACAAGCTTACAATCTATGAGGAAAAAAAGGGAGACACGAAAGGTGGGTGGTAACAGTTGCCCTGATTGTATGGACCAGCCATAATGTTAAGTGTGTAACAGTACAGACACAGAGGGCTAATGGATGCATAAAGCATGTGGGAACATGATGCGGGGAACCTGGTCATGGTAAAAACTTTTGGCTGTGCCACATAGGGATAGATTAGGTTAATGTGTTGAGGTGGTAGGCCAGTCTGAATAAATGAGTTTTCAGGGCATGCTTAAAATTGTGGAGATTGGGGACTAATCGTATTGACCTGGGAAGTGCATTCCAAAGAATTGGTGCAGCACGTGTATAGTCTTGGAGACGGGAGTGGGAGGTTCTGATTATTGAGGATGCTAACCTCAGGTCATCAGCAGAACGGAGGGCGCGGGTTGGATTTTATACTGAAACAAGGGAGGAGATGTAGGGTGGTGCTGAGCCATGAAGACCTTTGTGGGTGAGGGTAATAAGTTTGTACTGGATTCTGGAGTGGATGGGTAGCCAGTGTAATGATTGGCACAAGGTAGAGGCATCGGTGTAACGATTGGCGAGGAATATGATCCTGGCAGCAGCATTCAAGACAGATTGGAGAGGGGAGAGTTTGGTAAGAGGGAGACCGATTAGAAGAGAGTTACAATACTCAGGACGAGAATGAATAAGAGAAACAGTAAGAGTTTTTGCGGAGTCAAAAGTAAGAAAAGGTCGAATTCTAGAAATGTTTTTGAGGTGCAGATAACAAGAGCGAGCCAGTGATCGTATGTGGGGGACAAAGGAAAGCTCGGAGTCAAGCATGACACCAAGACAGCGGGCATGTTGCTGGGGAGTAATTGTGGAACCACACACGGAAATGGCAATGGCGGTTATAGGTACATTAGTAGCAGGAGGAAACACAAGGAGTTCAGTCTTTGACAGGTTCAGTTTCAGATATAGTGAGGACATGATGTTAGACACAGCATTTAGACAATCGCTGGTGTTTTCTAGAAAGGCAGGCATGATGTCAGGAGAAGAAGCATATAATTGGGTGTCATCAGCATAGAGATGGTACAGGAAACCAAATCTACTGATTGTTTGACCAATA
Source organism: Dendrobates tinctorius (assembly GCF_039654945.1). Lineage (NCBI taxonomy): Eukaryota > Metazoa > Chordata > Amphibia > Anura > Dendrobatidae > Dendrobates > Dendrobates tinctorius. The sequence continues at coordinate 52,986,952 of NW_027361829.1, forward strand.
AGGGCAGTGTACAAAGAGCAGAGGAGGGGGCCTAGGATTGATCCTTGAGGAACCCCAACAGTAAGGGGAAGATGAGAGGAGGAGGAGTCAGCAAAAGATACAGTAAAGGAGCGGTCAGAGAGATAGGAGGAGAACCAGGAGAGAATGGTGTCCTTGAGGCCAATGGAACAGAGCATAGTGAGGAGGAGTTGATGATCCACAGTGTCAAATGCTGCAGAGAGATCCAAGAGAATTAGCATGGAGTAATGACCATTTGATTTAGTTGTTAGTAGATCATTAGAGACTTTAGTGAGGGCAGTTTCAGTAGAATGTAAAGAGCGGAAACCGGATTGGAGAGGGTCGAGAAGAGAGTTATCAAAGAGATAGCGGATAAGACGGGAGTGGACCAGGCGTTCCAGGAGTTTAGAATTGAAGGGAAGATTAGAGACAGGTCTATAGTTAGAGGCACAGTTTTGGTCGAGGGATGGATTTTTAAGTAGTGGATGTATGACGGCATGCTTAAATGAGGAGGGAAAGATACCAGAAGAGAGAGAGGTTAAATATTTTAGTTAGGTAAGGGGTGACAGCAGGGGAAAGGGGCTGGAGTAGATGTGACAGAAATGGGTCACTGGTGCAAGTGGTTGGACGATAAGATGCAAGGAGCCTGCTTACTTCTTCTTCTGAGACTGGTTCAAAATCAGAGAGTGAGCTAGATGCAGTGAGGGAGGAAGGACAGTGCATGGTATGAGGTGATTGGGAGATAATTTCCTGTCGGATCTGGTCAATTTTTTCTTTGAAGTAATTGGCCAGATCGTCAGCTCGAAGCTCTGTGGTGGGGGCCTGTACTCTTGGGTTGAGTAGAGAATGAAAAGTGTCAAAGAGACGTTTAGGGTTATTGGACAGTGAGGTGATGAGGGTGTTGAAATAGGTTTGTTTTGAGAGGTGAAGGGCAGTGTTGTATGTTCGAAGCATAAACTTATAATGGATGAAATCTTCGGGTAGGTTGGATTTTCTCCACAGACGTTCGGCGCACCTGGAGCACAGCTGCAGGAAACGTGTTTGCAGGGTGTGCCAGGGTTGTCGCCATCTGTGTTTTGGTCTTCTAAGTATAGGAGGTGCTAATTCATCCAGGGCACTTTGAAGTGTTTCATTGTAATGCTTCAATGCAGAATCAAGACATGAGAGGGAGGAGAGAGGGGCCAATGAACACTGCAAGTTCTTCATAAGTTTCTCACTGTTAATGGCCCGTATGTTTCTATAAATATGGACAGTGGGGGTGACCTGAGCAGCATGGCAGTTCTTGACAGAGAATGAAAGAAGGTTGTGGTCAGAGAGCGGGAGAGGGGAGTTTGCAAAATCATCCACTGCACAAAGCCGAGAGAAGACCAAGTCGAGGGAGTTTCCGTCTTCATGCGTTGGAGACTTAGTAAGCTGCAAAAGGCAAAATGAGGAGGTTAGAGATAAAAGGTGAGTAGCAGATGGGGAGAGGGGAAGAGCAATGGGGATATTGAAATCGCCCATGATGAGGGTAGGGATGTCACAGGAAAGAAAATGTGGAAGCCAAGTGGCAAAATGATCCAGGAACTGATGGGAGGGGCCAGGAGGACATTATACCACCGCCACTCGCATGGAGAAGGGGGTGTAGAGTCTAACGGCATGGACCTCAAAAGAAGGGAAGACAAGTGAGGGTACATGAGGGATAACCTGAAAGGTACATTTTGGTGATAGGAGCAGACCAACGCCTCCACCTGCTCTATTGTCTAATCTTGGGGTATGAATGAAATGAATGAAATTTCCATCTCCAAAAAGCTTGTCGGACAAGGGAAGCATGAAGTGCTCTAAAATTTCCTTGTAGACTGCTGCGCTGGCTTTGGTCTTGATAAAACACAGTGGATGTACACCAGCAGATGACATGGCTCCCCAAACCATCACATGACTTCAAGCAGCTTGGATTGTGTGCCTCTCCGCTCTTCCTCCAGGCTCTGGACCTTGATTTCCAAATGAAATGCAAAATTTACTTTCTTCTGAAAACAACACCTTGGACCACTGAGCAACAGTCCAGTTCTCTTTCTCCTTGGCCCAGGTAAGACACTAATTGCGCTGTTTATTGTTCATGAGTGACTTGACACAAGGAATGCAACACTTGTAGCCCATGTCCTGGATACGTCTGTCTGTGGTGGCTCTTGAAGCAATGACTCCAGCAGCAGTCCACACCTTGTGAATCTCACCCAAATTTTTGAATGGCTGTTTCTTAACAATCCTTTCAAGGCTGCGGTTATCCCGGTTGCTAGTGCACTTTTTTCTAACACACTTTTTCCTTCCATTCAACATTCCATTAATATGCTTGAATAACAGCCAGCTTCTTTAGCAGTGACCTTTTGTGGCTTACCCTCCTTGTGGAGTGTGTCAATGACTGCCTTCTGGACATCTGTCAAGTCAACAGTCTTCCCCATGATTGTAAAGCTTAGTGAAACAGACTAAGGGACCTTTTTAAATGCTTAAGAAGCCTTTGCAGGTGTTTTTTGCTAATTATTCTAATTTACTGAGATAATGACTTTTTAGGTTTTCATTGGTTTTAAGCCTTAATCATCAATATTAACAGAAATAAACACTTGCAATAGATCACTCTGTCTGTAATGACTCTATAAAATACATGAGTTTCACTTTTAACAATGAAGAACTGAAATAAATTAACTTTTTGATGATATTCTAATTTTTTGAGAAGCATCTGTATATTTTTACTTTTAATGGGAGAAAGGGAGGTGAGATTTTTTATGTGTTTTCACTTTTTACATATTTTTTAAAATGTATTTTCATAACTGAATTTTGCTAGTCTCCTTAGGGGACAGGAACCTGCAATCATCTGATTGCTTCTACTATATACAGCAATACTGTAGTATTAGTGTAAATAGGAAAAATAACAGTCTGCTTTGAAGCCGAGCCATAAGCTGGTTTTAATTGGAACTCTGTGATGGCAGGCATGGAGGTCTTCAGTAGAACCCTGGCTGCAATAGTAACCTAACAGTGCCCTACGATTGCATTGCAGAAAGGTCATTGGGTGCATGGAAATGGTGTGCTGTTAACTCCTTACTGACATATGACGTACAGTTACATCATATGCTTTCTTCTTAACTTTTTGATGCTTCCTCAAGGACAGAGCTAAGTTATTTAGCCATCATACACCTCTAAGGGCAGGAATACATGACCGTATTATCCGACCAAGTGCGATCCGGTAAAACATAGGATCACACTAGGGCTAATATTATGTTATGGGGCCATGCACATGTCCGTTTTTTCCTCAGATAAAAAAATAGCTGTACAGTATGTCCGAGGTTGATTGCTCTCATCCATATTAGTCAATGAGTGCTGGGAAACATCGAACTGCATTCAGATGTTATCTCAATGCAGTCTGATTTTCACAACTTTACATAATCTAAAATATGGAGATTTTTTTTCCATCTTTTTCTCATCCAAGAGAATTGGATCACATAATAATAATAATAATAATAATAATAATAATAATCTACACTATGCTCGTACTCTGATCAAACTCTGATCAGAGTTTTATAAGAGCATCATTTGCATAATCGGCCCAATAGTATGTGATGAAAGAATTTATGGCCATCTGCACAAGCCCTAATGGAAGTGGAGAGGAACAGAAATGTTCAATTGTGGAGCTGCTCCATCTTCTGACTTTGGCTGCGGCTGGCTTCTGCACATCCACCTTATATTGATTTGAATAGTAGGTGGATGTGCAGTACCCAGCAATGGCCACTATCAGAAGATGGAGTAACTCCACAATTGAGCGTTTTCATCCAGCAACTACCACCGCCAACGAGAGCAGCAGACTGGTGGGGAAGTCGGACTTGAACAAATCAGACATTGATGACCTATCCTTAGGTCTAGTAAATGAGAGAGGCAATACTCTTCATTGCTACCGACATTCAAGCAACATTTCTGGTAAATTGCACTTTATCAAGCTTAAATGTACAGGAGAGAGGGCATGGGTTTCAGTCCACCATGAGGTGTTCAATTAATCTGTCACAGATAATCCAGTTGTAACATAGCGGTGTGGAGCTTTACCCATACGTATAATCCTCTCATTTATACTAAAATTTGGTCTGCAAATATTATTTATTTTCTGTTTCTTGTGTTTTTACAGAAGAATTTTCTTGCAACTAGAAAAATGTATATGACATGCATACACTGATCACTGATAATTGTTCTTTATAGATAGGTTTTTTTCTTCAATCAATAAAACACAATTAATAGGCTATCCCCAGATGAGAAGTTCTGCAGCATCCTATCCATAGAAATAAGAAGGTTATCAGTTTATTTGTACCTTGCTGGTATTAGATCAGTCCTCTAGTGGTTCATGTAATCATGAATAGGGTGCAGCACCATATTGCTTTTGAATATTCATAAAGAAAATGTAATTTGCTTGTGGGAAATGCCATGTTCTACAACCATTGTTCGCATGTGCAATGCTACAGGACTGCTCACATCACCCAGTGCATACAAGAGGAATTGTGGAACCACAGGCTGAAAAATAGGATGACGCTAATTATACGTCTGTTAGGACATTTGCAGATTCTTAGATACCTCCTTTACGTGAAATGTAGCTAAAGGTCCAAGATATCATTGTCATGTGCACAGCCCTTATTTTGTTATATGTGTAGGTCCTATGAGACTTTTTAATTACCAACAACGTCTTTAGGAACAATACCTCTGGGAGAAGCATGAGTCGGAGAAGATCACAGCATAAAAATATCTGCTCAGCACCATCTCACCAATGGTATCACTTCCCTTCCATGACTGCAATTAGGGACAAGGTGGCTGGAATCAGACTAGAAATGGATTCCAGAACTAATGTGAGTTTTAATTTGTTGAGGTAAATCTAAGGTAATGGAAATCATAAAGTTATGTAAATGGTACCATTGGAGTAGATAAGATAGGTTCCTGAGAACAGTATTCGGAAAGAAGTGAGGGACAGAAGGTCCTGGAAGAATTCTGAGCAGGCAGAAAAGCCCAGTCTCCTCCAGCACCCCCTGACAAAAAGAATATTTGAACAGGTGCAAGCTGCTGTGATTACAATAATATACAAAAAACTGAATGTACATATTAATACGGAAAAAATAAATTTTGATTTGCATTATTGCTACTGTACAAAGAATATAATTCTAGAACTTGTTAAGTTTTGTGTGTCCGTCTGCAATGACAAGGAGTTTAGATGGGAGCCTACACTATCAATTTCCAGTGTACCTCTGCCTCTGTGTGTATATTATTTTAGTCATAGCAGCAGGCATCTGTTCATATTTAGCTTTTTACACCAGGAGGTTCTTTTCCATTTTGTTTTTCCTAGCATACATTTAGCAACAGTGTCTGCCTCCATATTTTGCTGAGCCCTCCTCCCATCTGTTTAAGGGGTGGTTCACATAGCGTTATGGCAGTTTGTTTAATGGATTGCGTTACAAAGCGGCATTAACATGATGTAACTCATCCTTTAACGCTCCCATAGTCTGCCATAACGTAGCACATCACTAATGAATGTCATAATCGTCATGCATTAGCGATGTGCCGTCATGCTGTGGCGGACCCTCGGACGCGGTCCATCACTGCTAGCACGATCACATAACGCAATCAAAATAAGGAGTAGCGTTAATGCAGTCCATTTAATGCATGCATTGAACGGACTGCTCTAACGCAATGTGAACCTAGCCTAAGGTTGTTTGTAGTCTGTGAAGAGGTAAGTATAAATTTGATAGTGTAGGTTCCATTATACAGGGTACATCTTGTTGTTAAAGATGAGTATATATAAATTAGTCAATTTTTGCACTAAGTACCTCAATTCTGTAAGTATAGTCTACTGTACATAACAATAATGCAGTTCGGAGTTCATAAAGTATATTCGCTGATCACATACATCTTGGCACACTTTGCGTGCTACAGCACTTATTTGTTTGTTTACAACAATAATTTAGGATGAGGTTCAGAAAGCACATACCCACTATGGTGCCTATAACTAGTGATGAGCGAATTAGTTCAGAAAACGATTGCCAAACATAAATTCGGCACGAATATGGCACATTCGGATTCGTGATAGGAAAGACGAGCAAAATTTTATAAAATCGGTAAAAAACGGTAACATTCGGTAAAAGTGCGAGAAAATATTTGTGTTGCCACAAAAATATTTTCAGCACTTTAGCAATGATAGTGGTGGTATATCATGAGCGTTTGGCACGTGTTTGATGAGGGGATGGGGTTTGCAGAGCTCAGAGGTGCGGCGTTCTTGTAAGCACAGCACAGCAGTCATTTTTTTCCCCTAACTTTATGTGTGCACATTGTGGCTAGCCAATCAGGGCATAGGAAGCACCCACCATGTCCTGACACTATGGCTTGTGTCATTGGCTAATGAAGTCACATGTCCCTCTCCATATAAATAGCGGACATTTTGTTTTAGCGCCATTTTGACAATGTAACAGCACAGAGAGGCTGCTCATGACGATGCCACTATTAACAGCAAGATTTTAGCTAGTTAGTTAGGCAGTTGTATATCAGTCAGATAGTGTCCAGTGTGGCTGTAAAAGCTTTACCTTCCATAATTATTTTTTGGGGGGCCATTACTGAGGTCCACAGACAAAGCCAGCAGGGCACATCTCCTACAAGTGTGTTATGCACTGCTTCTATAGTGCTCCATGTGCGAGTATAGCATTCAAAATAATATTTTTTCTGTAGCTAAATGTTAGATAGGTGGTTGTATATCAGTCAGATAGTGTAGTGAGCTACTGTCCAGTGTAGCTGTTAAATTTACCTTCTAGTATTTTTTTTCTTTTTTGGACATTACTGAGGTCCACAGACAAAGCCAGCAGGGCATGTGTTGTGCTTCTATTGTGATCCATGCATGAGTATAGCATTCTAATTCACATGTAGCTAGTGAAAAATATTAAAAAGCCTGCTGTATCCCACCTTGTGATTTAGTGCTGTGGTGATATAAAACTGTCTGCAAACAGAAAGCACATTTATAAAAGTTATATTTTTTTCTGTTGCTAAATGTAAAACAGCCTGCTGTATCCCAGATTGCCATTTTGTGGCAGTGATATGAACCTGTCTACAGACCTATGGCACATTAAAAAAATATAATTTTTTAGTTGCAAAAAGTTAGACAACCCGCCGTTTCACACTTTATTATTTGGTTGGGTTGAAATTAAGCTAGTATGTTATAGAGGCCTGATCCATAGGCCACAAAAAATTCTCCTGTTATTAGTGTCATACAGTAAGGGACCTGACTTTAAAATTGTTTATAGCATAACTTCTTTGTCATACAGGCCTCTTCCACACTCAAACAATTCATTTTTCTGTGGCTAACATGATACAGCATGCCATATTTTAATTTTGAATTTACTGTCGCTGAAATTCAGCTGTTTGCAGAGGTGGTGCAGAGTTTAAAATCTAATTTTTTGTTGCTAATACTGTATTCGTACCACACTGTCTGAGCAACATAACTAGGAAAAAGTGAGGCCAATGGGGAGGGGAAGGGGAATTAGGCTTGGTGTTCAAGGTGTACGTGGGGTAGGTGGTAATGTTTGTGAAAGCACTAGTAAAAGCAACGTCACGTCCTATGCAAAGACAACTGACAACGTATGTTATTGGACAGGCTTCATCACTGCCTTTCTTTGGCATATACACAGCGGTACAACTTATCGATGATGCCCAGAAAGAGCATGTACATGACTGGATGGCACGTGCATCTTCAAGTGGCCTCTCCTACTATTCCTCCCCCTCAACCGCACACCCAGTACAGTCCATGGATGTGGCGCAAAAATTCCCCTTGCCTCCTCCCCCCCGTCCCAACTATCCAACCATTCAACTGACTGTGCAGAACCACAGATGAGTGAATCTGAAGAGCTGTTCACACATTCTATGCTATGTTCATCAGAAGTGTACTCATATGCTTCACAGAGTCAAGAGGATGAAATTTGCACCAATGCCCAAAATTTTTTAGTTGGATCCGGGGCAGAAAGAAGTACAGTCCGAACAGCATCCTGACCCTCGTCATCAGATGTTAACCCCTGGGGGGGTGATCCTGATGAGACTCAGATATCTGAGGATCACACGGACTGTACTGTGTTGTCACGGCAAGAAGAGAAGGAGGGTGCCTCCAATGGCAAGGAATGTGATAACACAGAGGATGATGATGAGGTGTTAGATCCCAGTTGGAGTGAACATAGAGGCACACAGCCACACAGCTAAGTAGGTCATCTGAGGAGGAAGACGAGGAGGTTACATTGCACTGTACGTCACAGACACGTAGTGAGGCAGCAATACCATGCGATGCATCTTCAGCCGCAACTGTGCCTCTGATCAGCAGCATCTGTGGGTCTGCAGCACGCAGTGGTGGCAAGGGTTGCCTAGTCTGGGCCTTTTTTGACACTGCAAAGGATGAGCCAAATCATGTAATCTGCTAACTTTGCAAAAAAAATTGAGTCAAGGTAAAAAGTGCAATAATTTGATTACTATATGCATGAACCTTCATGTGCACAATCAACATGCTTTATTGTGGGAATCCAACTGTGCAAAAGTGCGGACCAGTGGACCTCAACAGCAATAAGTCGCCCCATCAATCGCATCTGCTGCTTCTTCCTCCTCCTCTGTTACCTTGCCAACTATTGAGATGCAGGTCTTCAACCGCAGAACCTCGGGTTCTTTACCCACTCAAGTCACGCTGACTGAGAGGGCGCCTTCAGCTGTAACAGAAGTGGACATGCCTGCTGTTTTTGACCGAACGCAGAGAACAATCACATCACAAGTTTCTCAATCCACAGTATCATCTGTCATGGTCCAGCAGTTTGTCCAGTTCATCGCAGGCCACCCTCTCACAGCACTGCAGCCAGCCCAAGGTTCCGCAGTTGTGGTCACGTAAAAGATTGTTTTCTCCTATGCATGACAAAGCTAAGAGGTTGAACTCCACCATCTCCAATTTGTTGGCCACGGATGCTACCTTTCTGCCTGGTAGATACAGAGGGTGCATTTCACCACAGACACTTGGACGAGTAAGCATGGCCAAGGGCCTTACATCTCGCTGACTGGGCACTGGGTGACTCTGGTGGCTGTGCTCCACAAGTCTTGGAATCCCCAAAACTAGCAGGAAAAATCTCTACATTTAACACTTCCTCCACTGCTTCTGCTTCCTCTATCTGCTCTTGGGCCTCCACCTGTGTCTTCAACCTCTGCCTTAATGAGACTCGCGTTCCCACAGTGCAGAGTGAACCCCCACCACTTCCGTACTGTGCAGCCAGGGCTCACCACAAACAGGCAGTCTTAAAATTGATATGCCTTGGAGATCGCAGTCATATATCTGAAGAGTTCTGGACAGCTCTCCAGGCTGAGTTTAATCAATGGCTGTCTCCGCTGAACCTGCATCCCAGGATGGCCGTGTCCGATAACGGTGGTTATCTGGTGGAGATCATACGGCCAGGCAAGCTCCCACATGTGCCTTGCATGGCTCACATCCTCAACCTGGTGGTAAAGCATTTTCTCAGCCACTATCCTGGCCTGGGTGAGCTGCTCCAGAAAGCATGTAAGCTGTGTGCTCATTTTCACCGTTCGCACCCATCTGCTCATCAACTTGCATCAATACAGAGGTCTTTGTCCATGCCAGTTAACAGGTTGATAGGTGATGTGCCAAATGGAATTGCACTCTGCACATGTTGCAGCGACTGTGACAGCAGCAACAAGCCCTGATGCAGTATATCATGTTGTATAGCCTGGGCCAACACAGTACAGACATGGCGCCTATCATGTTTACAGAGTGGGCACAGATTAAGGACCTCTGCACCGTTCTGCACAGTTTCAAAAAGGCTACTAAGATGGTTAGCGCTGATGATGCTGGCATCATCATGACTATTCCGTCATCTGGAGCAGACTTTGAATAGGGAGGGTGGATTACTGCGATCGAGGGGGGCTGGTGATAACAAACAAACTGTTATCGAAGGTTCAAGGTCAGAGGAACAAATGGTGGAGGAAGAGGTGATGGGCGAGCACATGTCGGATGAAGAGGATAATCCTCCCCTCTCTGTTGTTCGTGGGACCGAGGAAATGAGCCTCATTGTTACCCAGCCACCAACATAGCATGGGCTTGGAGCTCATGGTAGAGCCCGACATATGAGTGCCTTCTTACTGCACTATCTGCAACATGATCCCCATATAGTTATGATTAGGAATAATGTTGACTACTGGGTTGCCACTTTATCAGATCCACGCTATAAAACCAAATTTTGCAAGATGATTCCCACCCTAGAAAGGGACCTGCGTATGCTGGAGTATTGAAACATGCTTTTACACAACCTTAAGAGAGCTTTTAGGCAAACAGGCAGTGAAGCACACAGTTTGAATTGCAGCTGTAGACTTCCAACCTACGTCTCGTCAATTCTTCAAAGCCAAAACATTATCAGCAGCAGCAGCGGTGGAAGTGGAAGAAGAAATTTCTGTGTGTCCTTTGACGCAATTTTTAGACCAACTCTTGCACCAGCACAGCAAAATCCAAGTCTTACACGTGGTGAACAAATGGAGAGGATGGTGCAGGAGTATCTAGAACTAAATATCAATGCCATCAGGGAGGGTTTGGATCCTTTAACATTTTGGTCTTCTAAATTGGATGAGTAGCCTGAGCTCGTCTTATTTGCCTTGAAGGTATTATCATGCCTGGCAGCCAGCGTTCTCTCAGAACGTGTCTTCAGCGTTGCTGGTGGTGTCTTGACGGATAAGCGCATTCGGCTGTCCCTTGAAAGTGTAGACTGTCTAACTTTGATTAAAATAAACAAGTCATGGATCTCCAAGGACTTTTGCACCCCAGTCGCTGAGTGTACAGACTAGGCGATATTGCATTTTTTAGTGTGATGCATTAATGTCAAGTAACTGCACTCTGTGATATCTTTAGCGTGGCTTCTGTGGCTGCTGCTGCTGATGTTAACACAAATTTTTGGAAATGTGAACAGTAGAGATGAACGACTTTCCCTTTTTTCGAGTCGAGTCGGGTTCAGGCCACCCGACTTTCGCAAAAGTCGAGTCGAACGCAATCGGCCGATTATCGTGAAAAGTCGAAGGCCGACTGAAACACGAAACCCAATGCAAGTCAATGGGGAAGAAAAGTCGGCAGTGAGTTGGCAGGAAACACACCTACAGTGCCCATTTTAATGCCAAAAACATCAATTCTTATTACTTAAGCTTGTCAACCTTAATTTACTTTATAATAATAGTTAGGCATTGAAAACTGGGGGTTATTTGGCTAAAGTTGTGGGGGAGGGGTAGGGATGGCTACAGATTTTCGTGAGCCCAGGGCCAAAGAGTGTCACTGGGCTCCTTTAACACATGCCACAATTCATGATCCTCTGAGACGGCAGAGAAATAGCGGTATAGTACAATGAAAAAAACTTCACTTCTTACATCACATGACTGATATCCATTTTAAATTCTCCAATAGCTCCAAAAACAGACAGTATATTACTCCATACAGTATTATGGCCACCGCATACTGAGCCATACAGAGTAATGAGGCCCATATATTTCTCCATACGGAATCATTGGTCTTGTTATGAATGAGTCACCGAGGATGAAAAACAAAAACAAGCTAAGCCCCAGAAAACCAGAGAGGTTGGTAACTAAGCAGATTGCAGACCTCTGATCCTATCCACACAACTAGCAGTAGCCGTGGAGCGTACCTACGATGATCCTAGATGCCTCGTCACAGCCGGAGAACTAAATAAGCCTAAAGCAAGAAAAGGGGAAATCTAAACTGCCCCAGAGCAGACCCCAAAGCAATAGACAGCCCCCAAACATGTATTGTCGGTGAGACAAGATGAAAACACAAACACAGATAGAAAAATAGGCTGAGCAAACGATGGGGCCCACACTAACTAGAAAGGACAGGAAAGGAAAGATGCTGTCTGCAATCACACACAAAACCCTGCCAAAAAATGTCCAACACTTTCTGATAACAAAAACCCTGAAGTCACTAGACTTCAATTCCCTATATCAGCACTCTGGTATATTTTGTAGACAGAGCAAAAAGAGACCAATCTGATCAGGGACAAAAAGCAAACTGGCATAAACAGAGACATAAGAATGGAAATTCAGCACAGCCCCAACAGGGGCTGGCTGACCACAAAAACTGAGTAAACCAGACCAAATCTCATGTGAAAAAATAGCAGAGCACACTTAGCTTGAAAAGGCAGGAACAGAACTGGAAACCAGAACCTCAGGGCAGGAAAAAATCACCAGCACAAAATTAGGGAGTTGGCTGTCTTAAATCAAGTCAGAGACTCCTGATGTCCAATCACAGTCCTCCTCCTCAAGTGGCAGGTCTCTGCCATTTAGATCAGCTTCATTACCTGCTGTCACCACCAGAGGGAGCCCGGATGGAGAACTCATGACTCCTCTGTCAACACAGCCAGCTCCACCACCCTCACCAGAAGCCAGAGGTAAACCATAAAATGAGTTCACAACATGGTCCCATATAATGTTCGATACTGTATATGATGAGCTCCACATAATGCTACAGTATATGTTGGTCCCCATGGATGAAGCTCCACTGTCTTATGGGCCCAAATAATGCTCCATATATAAAGGGCCCCATTTCTAATGCTCCAGTGTATAATGGGCCCTGTAAATGCTGCTCCAGTGTCTGATGTCCCCCATTAGGAAAGCTCCAGCATATGATGGGCCAACGATGATGCTCTAGTGTACGATTGGTCCAAATAATGCTCCATATATAATCTGCCCCATTTACAATGCTCCAGTATATGGTGGATCCCATGGATGATGCTCCAGTGTCTTATGGACCCAAATAATGCTCCATATATAATGGGCCCCATTTCTAATGCTCCAGTGTATAATAGGCCCTGTAAATGCTACTCCAGTGTCTGATGTCCACTTTTGGAATGCTCCAGTGTATGGTGAGCCCCATATATCATTCTCCAGAGTATAGTGCTCTTCCAAAAATTGCTCCCAACCTTTAAAACAATTAAATAAGTCTCCTCGCTAGGGAATCCCTATACTCTGGACTCCTCGTCATCCCCATCTTCTATCTCTCTGCACTTGGACTGTTTAGGCAGAGGGCGTACAGACGTGATGTCATCGCGCTCTCTGACCAGAATGTCACTGTCAGGAAACGCAGAAGACATCACGGCGGTGGAGCAGGGAGAGGTAAGTATTTCAACTTTGCAAGTGCTGTGATCCTGAGCAAGCAGGGGGAGCCCACTCATTGGCGACGGCACTGGCACAGGGCCCCTCATAGTACGGCGGTGTGTCTGACGGCGGGTGGGCCTCCCACCTGCAGAGACACTTTTGCGTACTATGAGGGGCCCTGTGCCAGTGACATCGTCCATGAGTATGCCCCCCACCTGCTCAAGGAACCTGCACTTTCATCTGCACCTTCCTCTATGTCACCGTATAAGGTGGTATAGTATGCGGGAAGGGGAACCTGAGTTTCATCAGGGTCAGATTCTGGCTGTGTAGAGTGCGAGGGGAATGTAGTGGTCTGGGTCAATGTACCAGCAGAATCATCTAGCAGTGGCTGGGCATCAGTGCACTTGTGGCGCCCCCTGGAGTACGGTCGCCACAGTGGCATTACCTTCCTCCTAGGGAGTGTGATGTCATGCTTGGGAGCAACGAAGGATCTCTCTAGCAGTTAAACAAACACACAACACAGTTCCTACTCCAGGCCAGCAGGGAGAGCTCTGAACCTGACTGCTGAGGAGCTGCTCTCTGTGGTCGGAAGGAGGGAAGTTAGGGCAGTCTGTGAAGGGAAGGGGAAGTGTGTGGACGTGAGAAGGGGAGCTGGAGGATGAGCAGAGTTAAGGCTCACTCCTAGCTGGAGTGCATGGTCCGAATTCCGGTCTCCGAGTTTGTAGGGACACTGATGGTCCTGCAGCAGAAACCGGAGGAAGTAGCAGCTGTAAATGCTCTGTTCCCAACTAAAGCTCAGAGGCCCCAGCAGCGACGTGTGTGAGCCAGAAGGAAAAGTGTTATGATTGAGTCACCGTGGGAGGCAAAAATAGAAATGCTAGCTAAGTCCAGAAAACCAGAGAAGTTGGCAGCTATCGGATTGCAGACCCCTGAACCTATCAACACAACTAGCAGTAGCCGTGGGGGGCTCCTACGATGCCCTAGGCCCCTCGATCACAGCCGGAGGACTACATAGCCTAAAGACAGAAAGGGAAATCTAAACTGCCCCAGAGCAGACCCCAAAGCAAAAGGCAGCCCCCCACATATAATGACGGTGAAGCAAGAAGAAAGAACAAAACACAGACAGAAAGATAGACTGAGCAAAGATGGGGCCCACGCTAGCTTAGATAGGAAAGGACAGGAAGGCTGCTGTCTGCAATCCGTGAAAAACCCTATGAAAATAAGAGCCAACTAACTGACAGTAAAAAAGCCCTGAAGACGCTAGGCTTCAAAAAAGCTATGTCAGTACTCAGGAATATTCTGAAGACAGAGCAACAGGCAAAAGGAGATTCAGCTCACCCCAGCAGGGAATGGCAGAATCCAGAAAAGCAAGGAAAACAAAACACTAATGCAAAAAGGCAAAGCAGAAATCTTGGCTTTAGATGAGCAGGAATCAGACTGGTTTCCTAGAAGTCCACAGAGAAATCTCCCGCAGGCCAGAAGGGCGTCAGCAGCCTTATATCCAGTCATTAACTCCACTCAGCCAGTCATCATCATCAGCCCCAGGTGTTTGACACTCAGGCTCACTACCTTTCTTCACCAGAAGAGGGAGTTCCTCGGGCCTCAGTAGTGAAGGGGAAAATGAACTCACAACAGAACCTCCCCCTTGAGGAGGGGTCACCGAACCCTCAACCACGCCACCAGGGCGATCAGGGTGAGCCCGATGAAAGGCACGCCCCAATCTTTTGGCATGAATATCAGAGGCAGAGACCCAGGAATTATCCTCCTGACCATAACCCTTCCACTTAACCAAATACTGGAGTCTCCGTCTAGCCAGACGGGAATCCAGTACTTTCTCTACCTCATATTCCATGTTACCTTCAACCAATACAGGGTCTGGAGGTGCAACCCCCGGAACAACAGGTTCAACAAACCTCTTCAACAAAGATTTATGGAACACATTATGGATTTTAAATGTGACAGGAAGAGCCAAACGAAAGGAGACCGGATTAATAATCTCCAAAATCTTGTAAGGTCCAATAAATCCAGGCTTAAACTTAGGAGAAGCCACCTTCATAGCAATATTTTTTTGATGATAACTACACCATATCACCAATCTTAAATTGGGGACCAATGGTCCTATGTCGGTTGGAAAACCGCTGGGCCTTTTCCTGGGAGAGAGATAACTTATCCACCACTTGGTCCCAGATCTGGTGCATTCTCTCCACCACAGTGTCAACCCCTGGGCAGGCAGAGGGCTCCACCTGCCCTGAAGAAAATCGAGGATGAAACCCAAAGTTACAAAAAAAAGGAGACATCAAAGTGGCAGAACTAGCTCTATTATTTAAAGCAAATTCGGCCAAGGGCAAAAATGAAACCCAATCATCCTGATCAGCAGAAATAAAACATCTCAAATATGACTCCAAGGTCTGGTTTGTTCTCTCTGTCTGCCCATTGGTCTGAGGGTGAAAAGCAGAGGAGAAGGACAACTGAATTCCCAGCTTGGAACAGAAAGTTCTCCAAAATCTAGACACATACTGGACTCCTCTGTCAGATACAATGTTCTCAGGAATCCCGTGCAAGCGAACCACCTGTTGTAAAAACAGGGGCACCAATTCAGAGGAAGACGGCAACTTAGGGAGTGGTACAAGATGAACCATCTTAGAGAACCTATCACAAATCACCCAAATAACAGTCATCCTTTGAGAGACAGGCATATCAGAGATGAAATCCATTGAAATATGGGTCCATGGCCTCTTGGGGACAGGCAAAGGCATCAACAACCCACTAGAGCGAGAACACGATTTAGACCGGGAGCACGTCCCACAGGACAGCACAAAATTCCTGACATCACGAGACAAGGAGGGCCACCAAAAAGACCTACTCACCAGATCTCTAGTACCAAAAATACCTGGATGACCAGCCAAAGCAGAGCAATGAACTTCAGACATCACTCTCTTCTTCCACTGGTCCGGAACATACAACTTTCCACTGGGACAACGCTCAGGTTTGTCCTCCTGGAACTCTTCCAGAGCACGTCTCAAATCGGGCGAGATGGCAGAAAGAACTACCCCTTCGCCTAAGATGGTAGCAGGCTTGGTCACCACAGGAGAATCAGCAAAGAAGCTCCTAGAGAGGGCGTGAGCCTTGACATTCTTAGTTCCAGGAAGAAAAGAAACCACAAAATCAAAACGTGTAAAAAACAAGGCCCACCTAGCCTGTCTAGGGTTCAAGCGCTTCGCCGCCTCAAGGTAAATCAAATTCTTGTGGTCAGTGAGGACCACGACTTGATGCTTAGCTCCCTCCAACCAATGTCTCCACTCCTCAAATGCCCATTTCATGGCTAACAGTTTGCGATTCCCCACATCATAGTTACGTTCAGATGGAGAGAACTTTTGGGAAAAGAAAGCACAGGGATTCATTTTAGATGTTACAGGATCCTTTTGGGACAAAACAGCTCCTGCACAAATCTCAGAAGCATCCACCTCTACCTGGAACGGAAGTGAGACATCAGGTTGCCGCAAAACTGGGGCGGAGGTGAATCTTCGCTTCAGCTCCTGAAAGGAAGAAACAGCCTCCGGAGACCAATTTAACACATCAGCACTAGTGTTGAGCGATACCGTCCGATACTTAAAAGTATCAGATCGGATGGTATTGGCCGATCTAAAAAAAATATCGGGTATCGCCGATTCCGATACCGGAAGTCCCATTCAAGTCTATCGGACTTCCGGTATCGGAATAAGAAAAACCCTATTTTTGCCTTGTACAGCCTCTCTGGGGTCTGTACGGGCCTTTCGGGGGGCTGTGCTGGCCTGCCGGGGGGTCTGTGCAGGCTCCGGTGGTCTGTGCCGGCCTGCCGGGGGGCTGTGCCAGCCTGCCGGTGGTCTGTGCAGGCTCCGGGGGGGCTGTGCCGGCCTGCCGGGGGGCTGTGCCGGCCTGCCGGTGGTCTGTGCAGGCCTGCCGGGGGGCTGTGCCGGCCTGCCGGTGGTCTGTGCAGGCTCCGGGGGGCTGTGCTGTGTTACATGTAGTATATATGTAGTATGTATGTTACATGTAGTATATATGTAGTATGAATGTTGCATGCATGTAGTATATATGTAGTATGTATGTAGCATGTATGTAGTATGTAGCATGTATGTAGCATGCATGTAGTATGTAGCATGTATGTAGTATGTATGTTACATGTAGTATATATGTAGTATGCATGTAGTATGCATGTTGTATGTATGTAGCATGTATGTAGCATGTAATTTTTATTTTTTTTTACATTCAACACATTAGCCGGATGATGGGACTACTACTGTCCCATCATTGGCTAATGTGTCAATCACTGTCACTGTCAATCACTGTCAATCACTGTCAATCACTGTCACGATGCCTGCACAGACCATCGGAGCCTGCATAGACCACCGGCAGGCCGGCACAGCCCCCCCAGAGCCTGCACTGACCACCGGCAGGCCGGCACAGCCCCCCAGGAGCCTGCACAGACCACCGGCAGGCCGGCACAGCCCCCCGGCAGGCCGGCACGGACCACCGGAGCCTGCACAGACCACTGGCAGGCCTGCACAGACCACCGGCAGGCCGGCACAGCCCCCCGGCAGGCCGGCACAGACCCCCGGAGCCTGCACAGACCACCGGCAGGCCGGTACAGATCCCCGGACAGTCGGCACAGCCCCCCCGAAGGCCCGAACTGACGGCGCATCATGATGCGCACAGACAGCGCATCATGATGACGTCATTTCGGCAGCCAATCAGAGCCACAAAAGTGGCTCATTGCATTTTGGACTTCCGATTACGGTATCCGATACGAAAAAAGTATCGGTACTCGGTATCGGTATTCCGATATGGCAAATATCGGCTGATACCCGATACTTGCGGTATCAGAAAGCTCAACACTAATCAGCACCCTTCTTAGTCAAATCAGTCAATGGCTTGGCAATACTAGAAAATTTTGCTATAAATTTCCGATAAAAATTAGCAAAACCCAAAAACTTCTGGAGGGCCTTCAAAGAAGTGGGCTGAACCCAATCATAAATGGCCTGTACCTTGGCCGGGTCCATTTCAATAGTTGACGGGGACAAAATAAATCCCAAAAAAGAAATCCTCTGTACTCCAAAAAGGCATTTAGATCCTTTGACATACAGGGAATTCTCCCTCAAGATCCGGAACACAGTCCGAATATGTTCCACATGAGAATCCCAATCCTTGGAGAAGATCAAAATATCATCCAGATAGATAATCAAAAATTTATCGACAAAATCTCGGAAAATATCGTTCATGAAGCACTGGAAGACAGAAGGGGCATTAGTGAGCCCAAAAGGCATCACCAGGTACTAAAAATGTCCCTCCGGAGTATTAAACGCCATCTTCCATTCATCCCCATGCTTAATGCGAATAAGATTATACGCCCCCCTGAGGTCAAGCTTGGTAAACCAGCAAGCACCTTTAACTCTGGAGAATAGATCAGAAATCAGGGGTAACGGATACTGATATTTAACAGTAATTTTGTTGAGAGCACGATAATCAATACAAGGTCTTAATGATCCATCCTTTTTGGCTACAAAAAAAAAACCGGCACCTAAGGGTGACGAGGATGGTCTAATATGACCCTTCTCCAACACCTCCTTAATATAGGATCGCATAGCCTCGTGCTCGGGTACAGATAAATTGAAGAGCCGACCCTTGGGAAATTTACACCCCGGGCTCAGTTCAATAGCACAGTCATAACTCCTATGAGGAGGCAGAGACGCAGACTCATTCTCACTAAATACATCATAAAAGTCCGCCAAATAATCAGGAACATCATGCGACTGAGGAGAGGTGGAAAACACCGGAGCCTCACTAAAGGCACACCGACAACCCCAACTCACCACAGACACAGATTTCCAATCCAAAACTGGATTATGAATTTGTAACCAGGGAAACCCCAGAACAATAGTATCATGCAGATTATGTAACACCAAAAACCTGCAATTTTCTTGATGGTCTGGGGCGACCCGCATTACCACCTGGGTCCAAAACTGAGGTTTATTTTTAGCCAAAGGAGTAGCATCAATCCCCCTCAAAGGGATAGGCGTCTGCAGAGGTGTCATCGGAAATCCACAACGTTTAGCAAAATCCAAGTCCATTAGGTTTAGAGCTGCTCCCGAATCCACAAAAGCCTTGGCGGAAAATGTGGACAGGGAGCAGATCAGAGTAATAGCCAGAAGAAACTTAGGTTGAACACCACCAACAGAAAACGTGTGTGCAAAGCGTTTCTCGCGTTTAGGACAGACAGAAATAATATGCGAGGCATCTCCACAGAAAAAACACAACTTATTATGCCTTCTGAACTCCTGACGCTGCTCTCTGGAAAAAACTCTATCACATTGCATAGGTTCAGACATCTGTTCAACAGGTGGCAACACCTCTCGTGCAGCTCTGCGTTCGCGTAAACGCCGATCAACCTGAATGGCTAAAGACATAGAATCATCAAGACCAGAGGGAACAGGAAATCCCACCATAGTATCTTTTATGGCTTCTGACAACCCCTTCCGAAAGAGAGCAGCCAAGGCATTATCATTCCAGGTAGTAAGTACTGCCCACTTTCGGAATTTTTGACAGTACAATTCTGCAGAGTCACGACCCTGGTTCAATGCCAGCAGGGTCTTTTCAGCCTGATCAATGGCATTAGGTTCATCATACAACAACCCCAAGGCCTGAAAAAATGCGTTCACATTAGTCAGAATAGGATCATCTGGTTTCAAAGAAAACGCCCAATCCTGGGGATCGCCACGCAGCAAAGAGAAGACAATTTTAACCTGCTGCGCGGAGCTCCCTGACGAGTTAGGCTTCAAGGCAAAAAATAATTTACAATTATTTTTGAAATTCAAAAATTTAGACCGATCCCCAAAAAATACATTAGGTGTAGGAATCTTTGGTTCAGCAGCATGTGAATGAGCAAGGTAGGCGGAAATTCCCCGCACTTCCGCAACGAGCTGCTCCACACGATCAGACAATTGCTTTATCTCCATTGAGAGAAAAAAAAATTCCCCCTACGGCCTCAGAGATATAGAGGAAAAAATATACACACTTTTTTTTTTTTTTTAATACAATTCTTTCCTGTTATTGAGTACCCTAGAATCTGCGGTATGGCGGGTGATTCTGTTATGATTGAGTCACCGTGGGAGGCAAAAATAGAAATGCTAGCTAAGTCCAGAAAACCAGAGAAGTTGGCAGCTATCGGATTGCAGACCCCTGAACCTATCAACACAACTAGCAGTAGCCGTGGGGGGCTCCTACGATGCCCTAGGCCCCTCGATCACAGCCGGAGGACTACATAGCCTAAAGACAGAAAGGGAAATCTAAACTGCCCCAGAGCAGACCCCAAAGCAAAAGGCAGCCCCCCACATATAATGACGGTGAAGCAAGAAGAAAGAACAAAACACAGACAGAAAGATAGACTGAGCAAAGATGGGGCCCACGCTAGCTTAGATAGGAAAGGACAGGAAGGCTGCTGTCTGCAATCCGTGAAAAACCCTATGAAAATAAGAGCCAACTAACTGACAGTAAAAAAGCCCTGAAGACGCTAGGCTTCAAAAAAGCTATGTCAGTACTCAGGAATATTCTGAAGACAGAGCAACAGGCAAAAGGAGATTCAGCTCACCCCAGCAGGGAATGGCAGAATCCAGAAAAGCAAGGAAAACAAAACACTAATGCAAAAAGGCAAAGCAGAAATCTTAGCTTTAGATGAGCAGGAATCAGACTGGTTTCCTAGAAGTCCACAGAGAAATCACCTGCAGGCCAGAAGGGCGTCGGCAGCCTTATATCCAGTCATTAACTCCACTCAGCCAGTCATCATCATCAGCCCCAGGTGTTTGACAATCAGGCTCACTACCTTTCTTCACCAGAAGAGGGAGTTCCTCGGGCCTCAGTAGTGAAGGGGAAAATGAACTCACAACAGAAAAGGCTACGGCTGCCTGCCATACGAGAAAGTTCCAAAAGAGAGTCAACAGGGGGAACTTCAGTGATCTCAGTACTGCGAGTACCTCAGATAAGCGTTAGAACGGAGGCCACACTACCTACCTGCAGAGAGAGAATTCCTAATTTGCTTCCAGGCTGACCAACTCCTTCTCCATCTGTACTCTGGGTCCTGGATGGCACTTACCAAGTACAGGTAAAGGAACTGCACGACTGTGTCTGTCATCTTTCTCCTGCGCCTGGCGCACAGCTCTGCTACATCCTGCACTGCACACCATCTACCAACTCTTTCATCTGCCCTGCGACTACGGCCCTACCTGTGCAGGGCTTCTACATCTTAGCTGCACCACAACATCTGTCCTAGAGAAGCGACACTGCAGCGCTGGTCAATCTGATCAGAAACCTCAGGTGGCGTCACGTATCATTCACCTATAAACATTATTCACCCCTTTGCATGGGCGCCCAGGGCCACGGACCAGGTCACCACCACCGTGACACATCCCTCTGAGACTCCGGCCCGATACCGATTAACCCCACTGCCCTGGCTGGTGACCGACACTCCATGTCAGATTCATCTTGGACTGGGGAATTCACGATTTGACTTGATAACCCAGGCATGGTATGTGAGAAAGAGCTGCATGGACTAATGTGAAGTGTGGCCTGCGCATCATTCACTTTTGGTGGGGGTGAAGGACACAAGGAAAGGGGTTCTTTCTGACCAGGAGCCAGCACTTGATGAAGAAGACGATCATATACCCTCGGACTTCCCACCATAAATTATGCCAACTGCCGATCGGGCGGTGTTATTCCCACGACCCTCTGAACACTGTCCATGAAGGCAAAGTGTTTGGTTTCTGGGGGCAGTATGGTTGCAAAGCTGAACCTTAAAGGAATGTCCAGAAGGGCACCACCAGGAGTGGAGCCTGCGGCTTAATTGGACTCCACACGGGCAACCTCAACCATGCCAGCCACGGGAAGGATGGACAAATTGCAAGCTTTCTCGATTCTGTGGGTGGTGGTGCATGGCTGTTTATAGTTGTGTTAGCAATTTGTCAGCTTAATTCCGTTAACGAACGAGACTCCGGCATGCCCCCGCGGTCCGCGTACAGCTTACTAGAGGGACACGCGAGGCTCTGGCATGCGAGATCGAGCAATAACAGGTCTTTCATGCCCTTACATGTCCGGCGCTGCATGCACGCTACACTGAAAGGACCAGCGTGTGTCGCTTACAGGTGCGGATAACCCGCTGAACCCCGTTAGTGATGGGGATCTGGGATTCCAATTCTTCCCCGTGAACGAGGATTTCCCAGTAAGTGCAGGTCAACTGGAATTCCGGAATTAGGCCTAACCGGTATTGCAGAAAGAATGTGAAAAAATTAAGTGTCCAAACCACAGGTGCTGTAGCTTGCTTAACAGCTTGGCTCCTCTGCTGAGTAGCACACTGTTCTTACATAAACAGGTGGCATAGCTTGATTCACGGGTGGGCAACTCTGCTGAGTAGCAGACAGTGCTTACATAAACAGGCGGCATAGCTAGGTTCACGGGTGGGCTCCTCTGCTGAGTAGCAGACAGTGCTACAAGGCCCAAAAGGATTTTCTGGACAAAATTATTACAAACACACACGGTGTAGCTCCTTGACAGGTGTGCTACACCGCTGGCTGCCAGACACCGCTACTATGCCATGAAACTGTCTATTAACATTGAAAACCATTATTAATGTGAAAATAAAGTTATGCTTTTGGTGAACGAACCGTTCTCAAATGGAACCTCGAAAAGCCGAATTTTAAGCAAAGTGTTCGAGTTCGGATCGAACACCGCCCAAAACAGCTTGAATTTGAACTTGGCGAACAGTTCGACTCGAACACCGCTCATCTCTAATCAGGAGGCAGACTCAGACGGTCTCAGGCCCAGTATGGATTCGACAAGATTGTAGAAAGTTGAGAAAGGGTACAGTATCACCGGATACCAGGTATATATAGCATAGTTTACACATTAAAAATCTATGTCTATATATCAGGAAGCAGACTCAGAAGGTCTCAGGCCCAGTATGGATTCAACAAGATTGTAGAAAGTTGAGAAAGGGTACAGTATCACCTGATAACAGGTACTGTATATATAGCATAGTTTAAACATTAAAAATCTCTGTGTATATTTCCAGAGTCCGACAAAGATACTCACAGCCTCAGTATGGATTAGACAAGAATCTAAAAAGTAGAAAAAGGGTAATGTATTCGAAGCATACACCAGTATACACTGTTGGGGTATTTTTAAATCTTCATATATATTTCAGTCTCAGTAAGACAGTCCAGTCTCTACGCAAGAGGAAACGAGATGGATACAAATACAGACGGAAAGTTGACTGATTGCAGAAATTTTGGAATTACTAATCACGGGAAAAACTCCAGGGAGAATTCTCAGAGGCGATGCTGACTCTCAATTACTTTGTCTGTGGAGATAGCGAAAACAGTTCTTTGTGAAGAAAGGTTTGCTGTATCTCAGTACCGTGGAACCCATCACCGTTACTCATCTCCATCAAATTGTGATCACAGGGAGAGATGTAGACATGGTCCTCACTGCCTATCATGATCTGTCAGGTAACTTTGGAGTTGAAATTACAGAAGCCACAGGCCATAGGCGGTTCTATTGGACTGGCATGAGAGGACACATTTAAAAATGTGGGCAGGAATGTCACACGTTTGTGAGTAGGAAAACTGTGAAAGCTGATGATAAACCACCACTGCATCTCATTGTGAGTCGACGTCCATAACAAATGGAAGCCATTGATCATCTGAAGATAGAGCCCAGCAGGACAGGGCATAGCTACGTCTTAACCATCATCTATCAGTTCACCAAATTTGTAGTGGCAGTCCCAGCGAAGGATTTAACAGCCCAGACTACACAGCAGTGGAGCAGGGAGAGGTTAGTATTGCAAGTGCTGGCGCCCTGAGCAAGTAGGGGGGCCCACTCATGGGTGGCGGTACTGGCACAGGGCCCCTCATAGTATGACGGTGTGTCTGACGGCGGGTGTGCACCCCCCACCGTCAGAGACACTTGATTGTACTATGAGGGACCCTGTGCCAGTGCCGTCGCCCAAGAGTGGGCCCACCCACCTGTCCAGGGCAACGGCACTCGCATGGGTGCATGCGCCAGGTGGTGACCCTGGCCCTGGGGGGGAGGCAGCCCAGATAGGGAGGTTGAAAAAATGGCACATGTTGATGTTGGACATTCAGCAGCTGCAAATGGAGGAATTGGAGAAGTCCGAGGAAGAGGAGGACAAAAGCGAGCCATTTTTCTGGCAACCTATGTGTCAGCAGGGGAAGGTGGAACAAAATCCTCTGAAACCCATGTATGGTCCGTTTTAATGAAGGTTAGAGCATCAACATTTTGGGTCGACAGACGGGTCCTTTTATCTGTCAGGATTAGTGTTGAGCATTCAGATACCGCAAGTATCGGGTATCGGTCGATATTAGCTGTATCGGAATTCCGATACTTAGTTCCGATACTTTTTTCATATCGAATACCGGAATCGGAAGTTCCCATAATGCTAGGAGCCCGCTCGATTTGATTCAGCCAATGGGGATCCTCAGAAGTGTGGGCATATCCTGTTAGGCATGTAGGCATGTTAACTACTGGCATGGCTGTGATTGGCTGCTGAAATGATGTCATGATGCACTATAAAAAGCGCTGCAGCCGCCATTTCTGGTCACTCTGCTGTGAATTCAGTTAGGGACAGGCTGCTGTTGAAGACTGTGAGGGACAGTTAGAAATATGGATTCCACAAAACATATAGTGCTTAACCCAGGCTACATAAACCACCACTGTAGCTTGCTTTTCCCTAGCAGTGCTGTTTTCACAGCTGTCTGCAAGGGCTGTGTGAGTGCAGACCCACGCTGTTTAGTGTGTCCTGCAGGCACGTCTGCTTGTAGGCCGGCCAGCGTGTGTCTCTGCCTCATACACATTTTTCTTTTATTGCTGCTTTTTTTTTCTCCTGTATAGTGTGCTTCCATACGTATCCATATACGTTGGTTGCAAACACTAAAGGAGTGGACAGCGGAGCCTTTCAGCAGCCTTTCAGTGCTATAGCCCATTTCTCTGCACTGTTTTTGGCTGTCTGATAGGTCTCTCTGTGTGTGAGTGCAGCTCACGTTGCAGTGTGTTCTACAGCCACCGCTAGCTGTAGTCCGCTCAGCGTGCGTCACTGCCTCATACATAGTCCTTTTTTTGCAGCAAATTTAGCCAGATTTTTGCTCCTATATTAGTGTGCTTCCATCCGCATCCATTGTCATTGGTTGGTTGCAAACACTATATAGGATTAGATAGAGGAGCCTTTTTGCTGGCTTGTGCCCTTCAGGGTCAGCCAGGCTAGTATCACCCTATTTTTTGGAGCCTCATCAATTGCATTGTAGGTTAGCTTCCTGCATTGTAATCGCTCCAAAAAGTTTGTGATACTATAGCTTTCAAACTTTGGTCACATCCTTTCCTTTCCTTTCCCCCCACCCAAAAAAAAAAAGGAACTAAAGTTCACCAAACACTCCACTTTACAGTTGTCTAGGCCACATTAGATCATATTAAAGTGTAGTACACACACTCTTAGCCAAATTAGTGTTTCTTATACTGGTTAGCAGGTGTTCAGGAATAAGAACACTAAGCCACCCCTTTTTTTACTTTTCTGCCTATCTTTATCAGTCTACCAAGATGAAGAAGGCAGGGAGTAAGGCACGTGGTCGTGGCCGTGGAGTTTCAGCAGGGAGAGGACGGGGGGATTCAGCAGGGAGAGGACGTGGGGATTCGGTATCTGCTGCGGCCACCAGTGACCCGGCATCCCCCACTTTTACCAGGCAACAGTCCTTCATGCGCAGCTTTGTAGGACCTCACCGTACCCCACTGCTGCGTGACGAACAAATTGAAGCCGTTGTCGGATGGATGGCAGCTAATGCATCCACTTCAATGACTTCCGCATCCTCCCAAGGCCAGAGCACTGAAGAGCAACCATCTGTCTCTTCACCACCTGCCAAATTGCCCAGGCAGTCTGAGAGCCCTGGACAGGAGCCATCTCAATCTTTACTTCTGTTCTCAGAATCTGTTGGCTTGGAAAGAGGTGGCCAGCCAAGCAGCATTCTAGAGCGTGAAGAAGAGGGAGTATGCAGTGATGCGCAACTGCTTTGTCCCTCTGAATCTGAAGAGGCGAGTGGGCCAGTGCCTATGGTCAGCACACCTCAGTATGCATCAGATGATGATGAGACTCAGTTGCCAATTTCTGGTGCGTACGGTGCTGGCGAGACAACCCAGGACCAGCCGGTGCTTGAAGGGGGGAGT
The DNA here is from genome assembly GCF_039654945.1 of Dendrobates tinctorius. Lineage (NCBI taxonomy): Eukaryota > Metazoa > Chordata > Amphibia > Anura > Dendrobatidae > Dendrobates > Dendrobates tinctorius. The sequence goes on from NW_027361829.1 coordinate 53,013,367, forward strand.
GGAGTTGATGAGGTCCTTGACCCATCATGGCGTCAGCCACAGGAAGGTGGTGGGAGCAGCTCTGAGGAAGAGATTCCCTGAACGGCCAAAAGAGGAAGGAGAGGGCGGGGGCAGACTTGGTTGCCTGTAGCCTCCACTTTGGCACCCGTGAGGAGCAATCCTCTTCCAAAACACAAAACGGGCGCTCCCAGGACTTGCAGTGCGTGGTCTTTTTTTGACACAGTTGCAGATGACATTTGCTTTGTCAAATGCAAGCTGTGTCATCAGAAAGTGAAACGAGGGAAAAATGTGACCAACCTCAATACCACAAATATGTGGAAACATGTGCGTACCAAGCACGAGGTGGAGTTACACAGACACACTGAAGATGTAGGCCAACCTTCAGCAGCACCTACCACCTCTTCAGCTCGTGTTGGGGCCTCTTCCTCCAGCTCACACACAGCTGGTTCGGCTTCCTCACTGGAACGCCATGGAAGAACCACTGCCACTGTTGTCCAGAGACCCAGTGAAATTCCACCCACTGAACCACGTTCACAGTCATCAGCACCCTCCCAGGCCACTCACCAGCAATCGGTAGCACAGGCATGGGAGAAAAAGCGGCCATACTCGGCAAACCATCCCCGAGCACTGGCTCTGAATGCCGGCATTGCCAAACTACTGGCCCTTGAGATGCTGTCATTCAGGCTGGTGGAGACTAACACATTCCGGAACTTTATGTCATTGGCAGTTCCACAATACAATGTGCCCAGCCGCTTTTATTTCAGCAGGCAAGCCGTCCCTGCCCTGCAAAAGCATGTGGAGGGAAAAATTAAAAATGCGCTACTAAATGCCGTCAGTAGCAAGGTCCACCTGACCACCGATGCGTGGACCAGTAGCCATGGACAGGGATGATACCTTTCCCTCACTGCCCATTGGGTCAATGTTGCGGAGCCGGGTACAGATCTGGAGAGTGGCTCTGTACGTATTCTGCCAACTCCAAGGATTGCAGGAATGCAGTCTGTACATATTGAGTCCTCCTCCTACTCTAGTTCCTCGGAATCAGCACTGCGTGAGCCTGTTAGGCCAGATATGAGCACAGGTGTGGCCAAACGTCAACAGGCCGTCCTTAAATTAATTTCTTTGGGGAATCGGAGCCACACAGCACAGGAGCTCTGGAATGCCATCAAGCAGGAGAGCGATGTGTGGTTTGTGCCAGCGAATCTCCAGCCAGGTTTGGTAGTGAGTGACAATGGCCGAAATCTAGTGGCAGCTCTGGGCCTAGGCAACCTCACTCACATCCCATGTCTGGCACACGTGCTCAATTTGGTCGTGCAGAGCTTTCTGAGGGACTATCCGGATCTTGATGCACTGCTGCACAAGGTTCGCCTAGAGTGTGCTCACTTGCGGCGTTCCAGCATGGCAAGATCGCGCATTGCATCTCTGCAACGCCGATTCCGCCTGCCAGAACATCGCATCATATGTGACCTCCCCACCAGGTGGAATTCAACGTTACATATGTTGGAGCGGTTGTGTGAGCAGCAGGCAGCAGTAATGGAGTACCAGCTGCATCAGGCGCAAACAAGTCGCACTGTGCGCCGGACACACTTCACCACCACTGAGTGGGCCACTATGAGGGACATCTGCCAAGTTTTGCGTGCCTTCGATGACTCCACGCGGATGGCCAGTGCAGATGATGCACTAATCAGCATGACTGTCCCCCTCATCTGTCTGCTTCAAAAAACCTTACAAGCACTAAGTGAGGAGGTTTTTGAAGAGGTCGAGGATGAGCAGTCAGAAATGCCATCTGCTTCTGGCAAGTCTGCGCAACGTGCTTCCACACAAAGGCCCAGGCAGGGGACACTTAGTGAGGAGGATGACGAGGAGTCAATGGAGGAGGAGGAACACATCTCTCCAGAGGAGGGAGGTACACAAGGCTCTAGTAGTCAGTGTGTACAGCGAGGGTGGGGTGATGCTGAGCAGGCAGAGATGCTGCCTCAAGCTGGGGACAGCGTTTCCGGTCCAGTTCGCAGTCTGCAGCACATGGTTGATTTCATGCTGCAGTGCTTGTTAAATGACCGCCGCATCGCCAACATTCTCCACATGGCTGATTATTGGGTGTACACCCTCCTAGATCCTCGCTACCGGGACAACTTACAAAGCCTCATACCACAGTTGAACCGGGAGCGAAAAATGCGGGAGTACCAAGAAACACTTGTGCAGGCCATCATGTTCTCCATTCCCCCCACAAGTGTTGCTGGTAGTGCTTTTCAAAGCAGCCATGTGGGTAGAGGCAGTGGAGGAAGCTCTGCACAAAGAGGTAGCAGAGGCAGTGCCGCAGGACAAGGCAAGGCCAGTATGGCCCAAATGTGGAAAAGTTTTGTGGGACCGCCACAAACGGCTACACCATCACAGACGGCTCCAGTCAGCAGGAGGCAACGTTTCCGTCAGATGGTGACAGACTACTTGTCGTGCCCTGTTAGTGTTCTCCCAGACGGCTCTTCCCCGTTCAAGTATTGGGTCTCTAAGCTGGATACATGGCCAGAGCTTAGCCAGTATGCATTGGAGGTGCTGGCTTGCCCTGCTGCCAGTGTATTATCGGAACGTGTCTTTAGTGCTGCAGGTGGTGTGGTAACAGACCGTCGCACGCGACTATCCGCCGATAATGTTGACTGGCTTACTTTTGTGAAAATGAACAAGGCCTGGATCTCACCTGAATTTGCCAGTCCTCTTCCAGAATAAATAATTGGCTGGCAACAGGATCCAGGTCTCCTGTTGTGTTCATGTTTCTATGACCTGAACTTTATTTCCTGGGCTACAGCATCGCCCGTTGTTGCTCAGAAGTGCTGTCCGCACAGACAAAACACTCGCTCATGTGTAAGTGGGGTTCTGTAACGTCAGCTGATCCCCTGCTGTGTGTACTGCAAACTCTCCTGCTGCCTACAACTTCTGACTACCTCTGATTTAATATGTTCTCTGATTTGCCCTCTGTCTCCACTCTGTTTTGAGTATTTCCTCTGGCCTACAACACCGCCTGTTTCTGCTCTCAAGTGCCGTCTGCACAATCTACACTTGTTCCTGTGGTACCTGGGTCCTGTAACATCTGCTCATCTCCAGAGTTGAGCACGGCAATGTCTCCTGCTTTGTCTACATTCCCACTACTTGTAGTGGAAATGTGGACAGAGCAGGAGACATTGCCTGACTCACCTCTAGGGAGAAGCTGCTGTTACAGAACCCCAGTAACACAGGAACAAGTGTGGGTTGTGCAGACGGCATTTCAGAGCAGCAACTGGCGTGGTTGGAAGCCAGCGGAAATACTCGAAACAGAGTGAAGACAGAGGCCTAATTGGAGTACGTTGACAGTTAGTAGTAGTCTAGAAACAATCGCAAACTGCCACCAAGTAGGCCTCGGCCTACTACCTGATTTTCCCTGGGCTCCGACACCGCCAGTTGGTGCTCAGAAGTGCTGTCCGCACAGACAAAACACTCGCTCATGTGTAAGTGGGGTTCGGTAACGTCAGCTGATCCCCTGCTGTGTGTATGGCAAAGTGTCCTGCTCCCTCCACAGTCAAACAACCTCAGATTTACACCTGGCTCCAAGTAGGCCTCGGCCTACTACCTCATTTTCCCTGGGCTCCGACAATGCCAGTTGGTGCTCGGAAGTGCTGTCCACACAGAAAAACACACTCGTTCATGTGAAAGTGGGGTTCAGTAACGTCAGCTGATCCCCTGCTGTGTGGAGGGCAAACTGCTACTGCCTCCAAATTCAAACAACGTCTTATCTGACATTACAGAACACCAGTAACACAGGAACACGTGTGGATTGGGCAGACGGCTACTGTACACATAAACTGGCGGTGTTGGTAGTCACGTGAAATCCTGGAAACAGAGTGGAGACAGATGCCTAATTGGAGCACGTTGACAGTCTGTTGTAGCCTACAAACAATCTAAAAATGCCACCAAGTAGGCCTCGGCCAGAACCCTGGTTCTCCCTGGGCTCCAACAACGCTAGTTGGTGCTCGGAAGTGCTGTCCACACAGAAAAACACACTCGTTCATGTGAAAGTGGGGGTCAGTAACGTCAGCTGATCCCCTGCTGTGTGGAGGGCAAACTGCTGCTGCCTCCAAATTCAAACAATGTCTTATCTTAAACTGCCTCCAAGTAGGCCTCAGCCTACAAAATGACTATCCCTGGGCTCCAACATCGTCAGTTGTCGCTCGGAAGTGCTGTCCACACAGAAAAACACACTCGTTCATGTGAAAGTGGGGTTCAGTAACGTCAGATGATCCCCTGCTGTGTGGAGGGCAAACTGCTGCTGCCTCCAAATTGTAACTACTTCAGATTTAAACATTCTCTGATTTGGCCTCTGTCTCCACTCTATCTCTAGTATTTCCCCTGACCTCCAGCACCGCCAGTTCCTGCTCACAGTTGCCGTCCACGCATTCCACACGTGTTCCTGTGTTACTGGGGTTCTGTTACGTCAGCAGATCCCCCAATATGTGTCCGCCACTGTCTCCTGCGCTGTCCACCTTCCCACTGCAAGCGGTGGGAATGTGGACAGAGCAGGAGACAGTGGCAGACACACATCAGGGGATCTGCTGACATTACAGAATCCCAGTAACACAGGAACACGTGTGGATTGGGCAGACGGCTACTGTACGCATAAACTGGCGGTGTTGGTAGTCACGTGAAATCCTGGAAACAGAGTGGAGACAGATGCCTAATTGGAGCACGTTGACAGTCTGTTGTAGCCTACAAACAATCTAAAACTGCCACCAAGTAGGCCTCGGCCTGCACCCTGGTTCTCCCTGGGCTCCAACAACGCTAGTTGGTGCTCAGAAGTGCTGTCCACACAGAAAAACACACTCGTTCATGTGAAAGTGGGGGTCAATAACGTCAGCTCATCCCCTGCTGTGTGGAGGGCAAAGTGTCCTGCTCCCTCTAAAGTCAAAATACCTCTGCTTTATACCTCGCTCCTAGTAGGCCTCGGCCTGCACCATGATTGTCCCTGGGTTCCAACAACGCTAGTTGGTGCTCGGAAGTGCTGTCCACACAGAAAAACACACTCGTTCATGTGAAAGTGGGGGTCAGTAACGTCAGCTCATCCCCTGCTGTGTGGAGGGCAAAGTGTCCTACTCCCTCCAAAGTCAAAATACCTCTGCTTTACACCTCGCTCCTAGTAGGCCTCGGCCTGCACCATGATTGTCCCTGGGTTCCAACAACGCTAGTTGGTGCTCGGAAGTGCTGTCCACACAGAAAAACACACTCATTCATGTGAAAGTGGGGGTCAGTAACGTCAGCTCATCCCCTGCTGTGTGGAGGGCAAAGTGTCCTGCTCCCTCCAAAGTCAAAATACCTTTGCTTTACACCTCGCTCCTAGTAGGCCTCGGCCTGCACCATGATTGTCCCTGGGTTCCAACAACACTAGTTGGTGCTCGGAAGTGCTGTCCACACAGAAAAACACACTCGTTCATGTGAAAGTGGGGTTCAGTAACGTCAGCTGATCCCCTGCTGTGTGGAGGGCAAACTGCTGCTGCCTCCAAATTGTAACTACTTCAGATTTAAACATTCTCTGATTTGGCCTCTGTCTCCACTCTATCTCTAGTATTTCCCCTGACCTCCAGCACCGCCAGTTCCTGCTCACAGTTGCCGTCCACGCATTCCACACGTGTTCCTGTGTTACTGGGGTTCTGTTACGTCAGCAGATCCCCCAATATGTGTCCGCCACTGTCTCCTGCGCTGTCCACCTTCCCACTGCAAGCGGTGGGAACGTGGACAGAGCAGGAGACAGTGGCAGACACACATCAGGGGATCTGCTTACATTACAGAATCCCAGTAACACAGGAACACGTGTGGATTGGGCAGACGGCTACTGTACGCATAAACTGGCGGTGTTGGTAGTCACGTGAAATCCTGGAAACAGAGTGGAGACAGATGCCTAATTGGAGCACGTTGACAGTCTGTTGTAGCCTACAAACAATCTAAAACTGCCACCAAGTAGGCCTCGGCCTGCACCCTGGTTCTCCCTGGGCTCCAACAACGCTAGTTGGTGCTCAGAAGTGCTGTCCACACAGAAAAACACACTCGTTCATGTGAAAGTGGGGGTCAATAACGTCAGCTCATCCCCTGCTGTGTGGAGGGAAAAGTGTCCTGCTCCCTCTAAAGTCAAAATGCCTCTGCTTTATACCTCGCTCCTAGTAGGCCTCGGCCTGCACCATGATTGTCCCTGGGTTCCAACAACGCTAGTTGGTGCTCGGAAGTGCTGTCCACACAGAAAAACACACTCGTTCATGTGAAAGTGGGGGTCAGTAACGTCAGCTCATCCCCTGCTGTGTGGAGGGCAAAGTGTCCTGCTCCCTCCAAAGTCAAAATACCTCTGCTTTACACCTCGCTCCTAGTAGGCCTCGGCCTGCACCATGATTGTCCCTGGGTTCCAACAACGCTAGTTGGTGCTCGGAAGTGCAGTCCACACAGAAAAACACACTCGTTCATGTGAAAGTGGGGGTCAGTAACGTCAGCTCATCCCCTGCTGTGTGGAGGGCAAAGTGTCCTGCTCCCTCCAAAGTCAAAATACCTCTGCTTTACACCTCGCTCCTAGTAGGCCTTGACCTGCACCATGATTGTCCCTGGATTCCAACAACGCTAGTTGGTGCTCGGAAGTGCTGTCCACACAGAAAAACACACTCGTTCATGTGAAAGTGGGGTTCAGTAACGTCAGCTGATCCCCTGCTGTGTGGAGGGCAAACTGCTGCTGCCTCCAAATTGTAACTACTTCAGATTTAAACATTCTCTGATTTGGCCTCTGTCTCCACTCTGTCTCTAGTATTTCCCCTGACCTCCAACACCGCCAGTTCCTGCTCACAGTTGCCGTCCACGCATTCCACACTTGTTCCTGTGTTCCTGGTGTTCTGTAACGTGAGCTGATCCCCCAATGTGTGTCCGGCACTGTCTCCTGCGCTGTCCACCTTCCCACTGCAAGTGGTGGGAATGTGGACAGAGCAGGAGACATTGGCAGACAAACATCAGGGGATCTGCTGACATTACAGAACACCAGTAACACAGGAACACGTGTGGATTGGGCAGACGGCTACTGTACGCATAAACTGGCGGTGTTGGTAGTCACGTGAAATCCTGGAAACAGAGTGGAGACAGATGCCTAATTGGAGCACGTTGACAGTCTGTTGTAGCCTACAAACAATCTAAAACTGCCACCAAGTAGGCCTCGGCCTGCACCCTGGTTCTCCCTGGGCTCCAACAATGCTAGTTGGTGCTCGGAAGTGCTGTCCACACAGAAAAACACACTCGTTCATGTGAAAGTGGGGGTCAGTAACGTCAGCTGATCCCCTGCTGTGTGGAGGGCAAACTGCTACTGCCTCCAAATTCAAACAACGTCTTATCTTAAACTGCCTCCAAGTAGGCCTCAGCCTACAAAATGACTATCCCTGGGCTCCAACATCATCAGTTGTCGCTCGGAAGTGCTGTCCACACAGAAAAACACACTCGTTCATGTGAAAGTGGGGTTCAGTAACGTCAGCTGATCCCCTGCTGTGTGGATTGGGCAGACGGCTACTGTACGCATAAACTGGCGGTGTTGGTAGTCACGTGAAATCCTGGAAACAGAGTGGAGACAGATGCCTAATTGGAGCACGTTGACAGTCTGTTGTAGCCTACAAACAATCTAAAACTACCACCAAGTAGGCCTCGGCCTACACCATGATTGTCCCTGGGCTCCAACAACACCAGTTGGTGCTCGGCAGTGTCTTTGGCACGGGGACTCCCTGTTGCCCAGCCTGGTTCCAGCACGCCTGCTGTTTCCGGGTAGTGTCAAGGTCACTATGCCACCAATCTGTTGTCCTGTCGTCTTGCGGCCGGGTTAGCCGACTCTACGGTGCCTGCAGTTTAGGTGACTCCTATGTGGGCTGCGGGAACTGGCACTGAATGCTGGATCCGTAGTGCCAATGAGACAGGGACCCCCTGTAGGACTGTGGGTTTCGGTAACTGCGGCCGGCTTGCGGCCTGGCTACTTTGCTTTCAATGGGTACCTTCTGCTACCCACCCGGGTTCCAGCACTGTCTGCTGGTTCTCGCCAGAGCCTTTGGCCTAGGTGCCTCCATCTCGGTATCCGAGGTCCAGCACCGTCAGCTGGTCCTTGGTAGTGCTTTCTAGCACAGGTACCTCCTGCCTAGTAACCGTGGTCCAGCACCGTCAGCTGTTCCTCGGTAGTGCCATTGGCTCCTGTAGCTTTTGATACCCATCTGGGTTCCAGCACCGTCAGCTGGTTCTCGGCAGTGTCTTTGGCACGGGGACTCCCTGTTGCCCAGCCTGGTTCCAGCACGCCTGCTGTTTCGGGTAGTGTCAAGGTCACTATGCCACCAATCCGTTGTCCTGTCATCTTGCGGCCGGGTTAGCCGACTCTACGGTGCCTGCAGTTTAGGTGACTCCTATGTGGGCTGCGGGAACTGGCACTGAATGCTGGATCCGTAGTGCCAATGGGACAGGGACCCCCTGTAGGACTGTGGGTTTCGGTAACTGCGGCCGGCTTGCGGCCTGGCTACTTTGCTTTCAATGGGTACCTTCTGCTACCCACCCGGGTTCCAGCACTGTCTGCTGGTTCTCGCCAGAGCCTTTGGCCTAGGTGCCTCCATCTCGGTATCCGAGGTCCAGCACCGTCAGCTGGTCCTTGGTAGTGCTTTCTAGCACAGGTACCTCCTGCCTAGTAACCGTGGTCCAGCACCGTCAGCTGTTCCTCGGTAGTGCCATTGCCTCTTGTAGCTTTTGATACCCATCTGGGGTCCAGCACCGTCAGCTGGTTCTCGGCAGTGTCTTTGGCACGGGGACTCCCTGTTGCCCAGCCTGGTTCCAGCACGCCTGCTGTTTCCGGGTAGTGTCAAGGTCACTATGCCACCAATCCGTTGTCCTCTCGTCTTGCGGCCGGGTTAGCCGACTCTACGGTGCCTGCAGTTTAGGTGACTCCTATGTGGGCTGCGGGAACTGGCACTGAAGGCTGGATCCGTAGTGCCAATGGGACAGGGACCCCCTGTAGGACTGTGGGTTTTGGTAACTGCGGCCGGCTTGCGGCCTGGCTACTTTGCTTTCAATGGGTACCTTCTGCTACCCACCCGTGTTCCAGCACTGTCTGCTGGTTCTCGCCACAGCCTTTGGCGTAGGTGCCTCCATCTCGGTATCCGAGGTCCAGCACCGTCAGCTGGTCCTTGGTAGTGCTTTTTAGCACAGGTACCTTCTGCTTAGTAACCGTGGTCCAGCAACGTCAGTTGGTCCTCTGTAGTGCCATTGGCTCTTGTTCCTTCTGCTACCCATCCGGGTGCCAGCACTGTCTGCTGGTTCTCGCCACAGCCTTTGGCCAAGGTGCCTCCGTCTCGGTATTCGAGGACCAGCACCGTCAGCTGGTCCTTGGTAGTGCTTTTTAGCACAGGTACCTTCTGCTTAGTAACCGTGGTCCAGCACCGTCAGTTGGTCCTCGGTAGTGCCATTGGCTCTTGTTCCTTCTGCTACCCATCCGGGTGCCAGCACTGTCTGCTGGTTCTCGCCACAGCCTTTGGCCTAGGTGCCTCCATCTCGGTATCCGAGGTCCAGCACCGTCAGCTGGTCCTTGGTAGTGCTTTTTAGCACAGGTACCTTCTGCTTAGTAACCGTTGTCCAGCACCGTCAGTTGGTCCTCGGTAGTGCCATTGGCTCTTGTTCCTTCTGCTACCCATCTGGGTGCCAGCACTGTCTGCTGGTTCTCGCCACAGCCTTTGGCCTAGGTGCCTCCATCTCGGTATCCGAGGTCCAGCACCGTCAGCTGGTCCTTGGTAGAGGTTTCTAGCACAGGTACCTCCTGCATAGTAACCGGGGTCCAGCACCGTCAGCTGTTCCTCAGTAGTGCCATTGGCTATTGTTCCTTCTGCTGCCACTACGGGTTCCAGTACTGTCAGCTGGTTCTCGCATGAAGACAACCACCAAGATACAGAACAAAAGACAGAAGAACAAGATGCAGAAGAAGCAAAAGCAGAAGAACAGAAAGCAGAAGAACATTAAGGCTACTTTCACACATCAGGTTTTCGGCGTCAGGCGCGATCCGGCGTCGTGCCGGAACGCCGGATCCGGCAAATGTTTAGTAAAACCGGATGTGACGGATCCGGTTTTCTGCCGGATCCGTCTTTTTCTTGACAGACAAAACCGGATCCGTCTCATCCGGTTCATCCGTTTTTCTATCCGTTTTTCGACGGATTACGCCGGATCCGGTTTTTAAAATTGACCCTTGTGGCCTTCCGAACGGGATTGGCTACTGGAAAACTATATATAGAGTGTTCCTACAGCCCTTCTTTGACAGGTTGTCGAGGAGAAAGTGCAGGTTGGAGAGAAGAGCAAGTTACTGGCGAAGATGGATGTTGTCATTGGAAATATTTTGAAGAATTTGGCGGATTTTATAGCGGAGGCGAATCGTTTGAGGGTGATTGTTCTGGAGAAGGAGAGAGCGAGAGAGCAGCGCATCAGGCATCGTAGACGACGTTTGTGGATCCACCCCATCACAGCCAAGAGAATGACGCGTGGGGTCTATTCTAAACTCTGTATGGACCTTCGACGAAACCCGGATAAATTTTTTGGATATGTTAGGATGAAAATGGAGAATTTTGATTACTTGGTGGAGCGCATTGCACACCTCATAAGAAAAGCGGACACCTATTGCCGCTTCTCTGTTTCACCCGCAGAGCGTCTGATGGTGACTTTAAGGTAAGCCACATTTATTGGATGTGATCGCATCAGAGCACACTTTCACTGCAATCTTGTTGGTGGTAGTTTGTATCTCCAAGTGTTATAGCTCAGTTTTGGTATGTAATGCTGTGATTTAAAACTAATTTATTGTTTTTTAATTCCCCACAGATTTCTTGCAACTGGAGAATCCCTTTCGTCGCTGCATTTCCAGTACAGACTCGGGATTTCCACCATATCTGGAATTGTGAAGTACACATGCCGTGCACTGTGGGACTCCTTAGCTGAAGAGTTTTTACCAGAGCCCACAACAGAGAGGTGGATTGAAATTGCTGACAAGTTTCAACAGATATGTCAGTTTCCCAACTGCTTGGGCGCTGTGGACGGGAAACATATCCGCATTGTAAAGCCAGCTGGATCGGGATCGGAATATTTCAATTACAAGAAATATTTTTCAATTGTCCTCATGGCCATCGCTGACGCGGAATACAAATTTATTGCGGTTGATATTGGGGCCTATGGCCGCTCCAATGACTCTCAAGTTTTCAAACTGTCTGCCATGGGGCGTAAACTGTATGGAAACACCTTCCAGTTCCCACCACCTAGACCGCTGCCGCAAACATCTGGTCCACCTATGCCATTTGTCTGTGTAGGGGATGAAGCCTTCCAGCTGTCAGAACACCTTTTGAAACCATACTCTAGCAGAGGATTGACAAGACCAAAACGCATTTTTAATTACCGCCTCACAAGAGCAAGAAGAATGGTTGAATGTACCTTTGGTATTCTGACAGCCAAATGGTGGGTCCTATTGACTGCGATCAACCTCAAGACAGAAACTGTGGACGAGGTGATCAAAGCGTGCGTGGTACTCCACAATTTTGTTATCTGCAAGGAACCCATTTCCATTGAGGACACCTCTGAAGAAACCACCTTGCAAGATTACCATGACATTACCACTAGAAGTTCTGTGACGGTTTCAGTAATGAGGGACAATTTTGCACTATACTTTATGTCACCTCAAGGCAGAGTACACTGGCAGGATGACAGAGTGTGAAAGATTTGTGCCCTAACCAAACTTGTGTACCTTCTGGACCAACAGTATATACCTTTGCCAACCAAAGTTGGCTATCTTGTCATGGTCTTACTATTTTTAGCTTTAGGCCATCGGTGTGTACCTGGTTGTGTTTTATGCAAAGTATTTCACCTTTTAACAAAAGTTGTGTACATTGTTAGGAAATCACCAACAATAAACACAACTTTTCAGGTGAAATACTTTGCTTCAAACACAACCAGGAACACAACTGTGGCAAAAAGCTAAAATTTTCCCACAGTTATATACCTGGTTTTGAATACCTTTTTACCTTTTAAATACCCTTTATTTAACCTTTTTTTTAAACATATTCCGCCGCAGAAAGAAATGACAGACAACCAGTGTAAACAATAATTTAACTTTTATTTAAAATATTTTTTTTTGTGTAAACTGTTTTTAAAGTTAAAAAAACTTTTTTAATAAAGGTTTGAAACCAACCAAATGGGCATTTTTATTACAAAAAAAACATTATAACTCGGTGTAGTGTGGGGTGGAAATACTGCTGGAGGGGCTGCGGGACACTTCGACAATGGGAGTGTGGAGAGAGGAATGGGATCGTGGTGGGGAAGGAACAGTTAGAGGTGATGGTGTGGAAAAAGCTACAGAATGGGTGGACATGTGGGAGGCAGAAGAGGTGGTGGGCGGTGGAGTGGAGGGTTGGGCAGGGACTGTAGGAGCAGATGATGTTGATGGAAAGTTGTATGGGGAAGGAGTTTGGTACGGGGAAGGAGTTTGGTACGGGGCATGTTGCTGGAAGTGGGGAGATGTCTGGTACTGGGGAGGTTGCTGGTACTGGGGAGGTTGCTGGTACTGGGGAGGTTGCTGGTATGTAATAGGAGGGGGAGGATGGAAAGTGGCTGGAGGGGGTGCAGATGTAATAGGAGGGGGAGGATGGAAAGTGGCTGGAGGGGGTGCAGATGTAACAGGAGGGGGAGGATGGAAAGTGGCTGGAGGGGGTGCAGGTGGAGGAACTACAGTGGTGGGAGGTGGAGGTTGGGAGGGAACCTGCTGTAGAGCACCGTGGCACGAATGCATTACATGCATCTGCTGGGTAGGAGATAGTGTTGCCATGCGCTCCACAACAGACCTGAAAAAGGTGTGGTTTGGCGAAGATCTTGCTTCTGAATGCATGGTTTGCAGAAATGTCTTCACCTCCAGAATGCTGGAGTTGATCTGCTGAAAGCCTGCGGAGATTTGCTCTGACAAGACTTTTAGACAGTTCTGGAAAGATGCATTCAGATGCAAGAACTCTGGCGCATAACTCTTTTCCTGACCCCTCTCCCGCTGCCGCCCAGTACCCGCAGGTGTACTAGAGGTGGCAGGGGCAGAAGGGTGGGGTAAAGGGAAAGCGATCTCCTCACCAGCAGCTTCATGTAATGTAGGCGGCCACGATGCTCCTGTGCTGGTGCTGGTGGATGGGACAGATGGGTCGAATGTGTGGGAAGCCTGGGAAGGTGCAGATGTACCAGGGCGGTCGAAGTGTCCCTCGGTGCCGGTCTCCTCAGGGATCGCCTCAGAAGGGTCCAATCGTGCAGGCTCCCGAGTGCTGCTCACCGTGCTGTGGAATAAAGAGAAAAAAAACAATTAAAATAGTGACATGGTATGGCCCTGGCTGAAAAAAAAAAGTTACATGTAAACATTTTTTTGTCACATGTGGTGTGTAATATTTACCTTCTGGTGAGCATTGTCTCCCGGAGGAACGACAGGGCTCGTGCGTACTTGTACTTGCTCCTGCGTCCTCCAGATCCACTCGGGGCCCGCATCTCTTTATTGAACTCCTTCTTGAAACGATCCCTCACAGACCGCCACTGCTTCACAATTCTCTCCCCTGAAACGAGAAAGGACAAAGTGGTTAGTATACAACATCAGTGTTTCCCAAACTCCAGTCCTCATGGTCCCCAGGGGTCATGTTTTCAGGATTTCCAAAGTAAATAGAAATCCTGAACACATGATCCATGGGGACCACGAGGACTGGAGTTCGGGAAACACTGGTTTAAATCAAGCAACCGGTACTGTATATACTTACGCTCTTTAATCTGGGCCCGAGCTTCGAGGTCCTCCCAGCGGTCTACAAGGAGCGAACAGATTTCCTCCCAGAGTCGTCGGGTAACGATCAGGTCAGCGTGGCGGCGGTCAGCCATATTCCAGAGCGGCTCCCTTTCTCTGACGAGATCGATGAGGCGGTCCACATCAATCCCTCCATCCTCACCGTCAGAGTCGGGAGCACGCTGTGAAGGCTGTTAAAGAAAAAGACAAAAATAACATAATTAGCCTCCACAAAAGAAATGAAATAAAAAGTGCAAAAAAAACAAAGCAAAAATATTTATACTTACACGCTGGTGACCGCTGCGTTGCTGTCGCCGACGACCCTGGGAGGCACTGCGAGGACCTCTTGGCCGAGCACCAGATTGGGAAGACTAGAGAAGAAAACAAAAAATGTTATGTCTTTGGATGTAGGCATTTGTTTGCTGTGTGTGGTCTGCAGAACATTGTTTTCTATGTGTTGTGTGTAGTGTGATGTTGTGTTTCTGCGTTTGATGCCAAAAACTTACCAATTGTGAGCCCACTCCAAGTGTCTGTCCACCCCTTCCTTCTTCTTCAGGGAGCTCCTCTTCATCTTGTGATTCCTGTTTTGAAATAAAAGGCAATGAATACACATATATTACAGAGATGATGGATTTTGGAAATAAAAACTTACCGTCAAACGCTGACGATGCGAGGGAGGGCTCCCAGAAGATGTGCTGTCTTCCTCATGGCCAGACTCCATGGCTGTGGGTGGTGTTTCTGCTGCTGCCATTGCTGCTGCTGCTGCATCTATTGGGCGGCTGTTGAATAAAGAGAAACAAAGGGCCAATGAATATCTTGATATTCCATAGCCCTAGTTTGGAGGAATGGGGGATTTGATAATTATCGTCTCTCATCTGCTGCTGGACTCCCCTCCCGTTGTTCAGCATGCTGCTCCATTTGGGGTGGTGCTGATGGTGCTGCTGCTGCAGATGTCTGCTGCCTTCTCCTGCTCCTGGTTCTTGGCTTGGGTGGCATGTTGGGTGTGGCTGAGGGTCCCATTGTCTTGCTTTTATATATGTCCTGTGGGCAGAGCTACTGAGCATGCTCAGACCAAAGAAACCGGATCCGGCCGCCGGATCCGGCTGTCGCCGGATAAGGCGCATTGCGGCGCTCATAGGCTTTCATTGTATGAAAAAGCCGGACACGCCGGATCCGGCGTGTCCGGCTTTTTCGCCGGAGACAAAAAACGTTACAGTAGCCGTTTTTTCCAGACGCCGGATCGCGTCACATTGCCGGATCCGGCGAAAATCGGATGAAACGCATGGCCATCCGGCTCGATCCGGCTCTAATGCAAGTCAATGGGGGGGAAACCGGATCCGGCATTGCATTTCGCCGGATCCGGTTTTAGTCAAAAGCGGCGGATCGCGCCTGACGCTGAAAACCTGATGTTTGAAAGAGGCCTAAGCATAAGACAAAAAATCAGCATAGAAGAAATCAAAATTATAAGCAGAAGAAGACTAAGCAGTAAATGGGGGTCAGTCCGTTCCTCCTCGTGGTGCCCCTGGAAAATGCCTGCTGCTGCAGGCCAAACTGAACGCGGACAAATCCTGTTGTAAATCTTTAGTGACAGGCAGAACGTAAGGTGTAATCTTATAACTTTTATAAATAAGCACTACAGGAATGCCTGTCACCATAAGAAAATGAAGAAAAAGAAGAATAGGAACAAGATGAAGAAATAGCATATGAAAATTAATAATAGCTGAATAAGAAGAATATGAAGAATGGAAAAAAAAAATTAATGAGAAGAAGGTGAAGAAGAAGAAGATGAATAAGGTGAAGAAAAAGTTGATGAAAAAAATGCTACTGCTGCGGATCATGAAGGAGAAAGTGTGGGAGAAGTACAAAGGAAGGTGAAGAGCATGGAAGTTGCAAAACATACATATCTGACTAAATATAAAAAAGTTAACATAGTCAATATCTTTTTAACTCCGAACGTCTTGAAAAAAAAAATTGGAATTAATGCTATGCCATGTGATTTGAATAAACCACTATGCTTTTAATGTCTCCTCCACCTCCCACAATACATTCTACATGATTCTTATTTGTTTTCAATTATGTAGAATTAGCCAACAAGGAAATAAAGGTCTTTTTTTAATTCCGATACCGGAAGTCCCATTGACTCCTTTTGGAAGTGCATTGAGTAGCAAGGTGGTGTGCTGGTAAAAGGGAAAAAAAAAAACAAAAAAAAAACCTCTTTTAAATCTTCTTCCTGAGCGAGTGTGAATGAGCTGAGTGTGACCTGAGCGTAAGTGCGAACTGTGGTAAGTGTGTGACTTGAAATTCAGTGACTTTGGATTCAGGGAGTTTCCAAGGGAGGTCTTACTGAATTGCTGTTATATTAATACTTTTCTTTTTTTTTGCTTATCTTATTGTCTGGTGCAATCCCCATTAGGATGTGCTCCACTATTGCCAATGCCATCCAGTGCACGTCTTGCCGCATGTATGAAATCCTTGAACAGCCGGTCGAGGGTGCATACTGCTGTGCAAGATGTGAGCACGTTGTGCATTTGAAAGCCCAGATACTGGATCTAAATGTGCAGCTAGCAACACTGAGATCCATAGACAATATGGAAAGGAGTCTTCTGCTCACTGAGCAGACGCTCAATGGGATAGATGAGGGGGGGGATGCTAGGTTGGAGCTGCAGGACAATGAAGCAGCTAGCTGGGTGACAGTTAGAAGGCGGGGTAGAGGGAAGAGCACCAGGGAGGCTAGTCCTGATCTGGCACACCCCAATAAGTTTGCTAAGTTGGCAGATGAGGGGAGTGTTAGTGCAGGAGTAGCACTGCTGCAGCAAGGCATGTCCTCTGAAAGCCGGAGGAGTGTCTGCTCCAGTAAGGGGGGAAATAGGAGAGCAGGGCAGGCCAGACAGGTTCTGGTAGTGGGAGACTCAATTATTAGGGGAACAGATAGGGCAATCTGTCACAAAGACAGGGATCGTCGAACGGTGTGCTGCCTACCTGGCGCTCGAGTCCGACACATCGCTGATCGGGTTGACAGATTACTGGGAGGGGCTGGAGAGGATCCAGCGGTCATGGTGCACATTGGCACAAATGACAAAGTTAGAGGTAGGTGGAAGGTCCTTAAAGATGATTTCAGGGAATTAGGCTGTAAGCTTAAAGCAAGGACCTCCAAGGTGGTATTTTCGGAAATACTTCCTGTACCACGTGCCACGCCAGAGAGGCAACGGGAGATTAGGGAGGTTAATAAGTGGCTCAGGAATTGGTGTAGGAAGGAGGGGTTTGGGTTCCTGCAGAACTGGGCCGACTTCTCAGTTGGCTACAGGTTCTACGCTAGGGACGGGCTGCACCTCAATGGGGAGGGTGCAGCTGTGCTGGGGGAGAAAATGGCTAGAAGGTTGGAGGAGTGTTTAAACTAGGGACGGGGGGAGGGTATTCCTTTTATAGGAGGGGAAGACAGTGCAGATAGAGACCTGGGCACAAATAATGACATTGGGGGTGGAGGTGGCATGGGGGGTGGGGTTAGAACAGTTAATAATTTAAGAAAGAATAGAGGTACAGAGAGATACATAAAGTGCATGTATACTAATGCCAGAAGTCTCGCCAACAAAATGGAGGAATTGGAGTTAATGTTGTTGGAACATAATTATGACATGGTGGGGATATCTGAGACATGGCTGGATGAGAGCCATGACTTGGCTGTTAATTTACAGGGCTATAGTCTGTTCAGAAATGACCGTACAAATAAGCGAGGGGGAGGCGTGTGTTTATATGTAAAATCATCCTTAAAACCCATCCTTCGTGATAATATATATGAATCTAATGAAAATGTAGAGTCCCTGTGGGTAGAGATAAGGGGAGGGGGGAAAAATAAATTACTGATAGGGGTTTGTTATAAATCTCCAAAAATAATGGAAGCTACATAGAATATCCTCATAAAGCAAATAGATGAAGCAGCGACTCAAGGAGAAGTCATTATTATGGGGGACTTCAACTACCCTGAAATACATTGGGGAACCGAAACCTGCAGTTCCAGCAAGGGTAATAGGTTTCTGACAACGATGAGAGACAATTACCTTTCACAACTGGTTCAGGACCCAACAAGAGGGGGGGCACTGCTAGACCTAATATTAACCAACAGGCCAGACCGCATATCAAATGTAAGGGTTGAGGGTCACTTGGGTAATAGTGATCACAAATTAATAAGTTTTCATGTATCCTTTAATAAGATGTGTAGTAGAGGGGTTACAAGGACACTAAACTTCAGGAAGGCAAATTTCCAACGGATGAGAGATGATCTTGGTGCAATTAACTGGGACGATATCCTGAGACATAAAAATACACAAAGAAAATGGGAGACGTTTATTAGCATCCTGAATAGGACCTGTGCACAATATATACCGTATGGGAATAAACATGCGAGAAATAGGAGGAAACCACTATGGCTAAATAGAACTGTAAGGGGCGCAATAGAAGATAAAAATAAAGCATTTAGAGAATTAAAGCAAGTAGGTAGTGATGAGGCATTAAATAAATACAGAAGATTAAATAAATTCTCTAAAAAGCAAATCAAGACAGCAAAGATTGAGACAGAGAGACTCATTGCCAGAGAAAGTAAAAATAATCCCAAAATATTCTTTAACTACATAAATAGTAAGAAGCTAAAAAATGATAGTGTTGGTCCCCTTAAAAATAGTCTGGGTGAAATGGTGGATGAGGATGAGGAAAAAGCCAATATGCTAAATGACTTTTTTTCAACAGAATTGACACAAGAAAATCCCATGGCGGATAACATGATCAGGGATAAAAATTCTCCATCAAATGTCACCTGCTTAACCAAGCAGGAAGTACGGCGGCGTCTACAAATCACTAAAATTGACAAATCCCCGGGCCCGGATGGGATACACCCCCGAGTACTGCAGGAATTAAGCACAGTCATAGATAGACCACTATTTTTAATCTTTAAAGATTCCATAATAACAGGGTCTGTACCACAGGACTGGCGTATAGCAAATGTGGTGCCAATATTCAAAAAGGGGACAAAAACTGAACTTGGAAATTATAGGCCAGTAAGTTTAACCTCAACTGTGGGTAAAATCCTGGAGGGTTTTCTAAGAGATACTATACTGGAGTATCTGGAGAAGAATAACCTTATGACCCAATATCAACATGGGTTTACAAGAGACCGTTCCTGTCAGACTAATCTGATAAGCTTTTATGAAGAGGTAAGTTCCGGACTGGACCAAGGGAATGCAGTGGACGTGGTGTACATGGACTTTTCAAAAGCTTTTGATATGGTGCCACACAAAAGGTTGATACATAAAATGAGAACAATGGGGATAGGGGAAAATATGTGTAGGTGGGTTAAGAGCTGGCTCAGGGATAGGAAACAAAGGGTGGTTATTAATGGAGCACACTCGGACTGGGTCACGGTTAGCAGTGGGGTACCACAGGGGTCAGTTTTGGGCCCGCTTCTTTTTAACATATTTATTAATGACCTTGTAGGGGGCATAGAGAGTAGAATTTCAATATTTGCAGATGACACTAAACTCTGCAGGGTAATTAATACAGAGGAGGACAATTTTATATTACAGGAGGATTTATGTAAACTAGAAGCTTGGGCTGATAAATGGCAAATGAGCTTTAATGGGGATAAATGTAAGGTCATGCACTTGGGTAGAACAAACAAGTTGTATAATTATGTACTTAATTGTAAAACACTGGGCAAAACAGTCACTGAAAAAGACCTGGGTGTATGGGTGGATGACAAACTCACATTTAGTGGCCAGAGTCAAGCAGCTGCTGCAAAGGCAAATAAAATAATGGGATGCATTAAAAGAGGCATAGATGCTCATGAGGAGAACATAATTTTACCTCTATATAAGTCACTAGTGCGACCACACTTAGAATACTGTGTACAGTTCTGGTCTCCGGTGTATAAGAAAGACATAGCTGAACTGGAGCGGGTGCAGAGAAGAGCGACCAAGTTTATTAGGGAACTAGGGGGTCTGCAATACCAAGACAGGTTATTACACTTGGGGTTATTTAGTTTGGAGAATCGAAGGCTTAGGGGTGATCTTATTACAATGTATAAATATATGTGGGGACAATACAAAGACCTTTCTAATGATCTTTTTACTCTTAGACCTGTGACGGGGACAAGGGGGCATCCTCTACGTCTGGAGGAAAGAAGGTTTAAGCATACTCACAGACGCGGATTCTTTACTGTAAGAGCAGTGAGACTATGGAACTCTCTGCCATATGATGTTGTAATGAGTGATTCACTACTAAAATTTAAGAAGGGACTGGATGCCTTTCTTGAAAAGTATAATATTACAGGGTATATACACTAGTCTCCTTAATATTGCGTTGATCCAGGGAGCTAGTCTGATTGCCGTATGTGGAGTCGGGAAGGAATTTTTTTCACCAATGTGAAGCTTACTGTTGCCACATGGGTTTTTTTTGCCTTCCTCTGGATCAACATGTTAGGGCAAGTTAGGATAGGATATGGGTTGAACTAGATGGACTTAAAGTCTCCCTTCAACCTTAATTACTATGTTACTATGTTACTATGTTAATGTGTGTCAAAGTTTGCATGAGCAGACGCATAAGTGGGTTGCTCATGCTTATGATAGTGTCATCTGCGCTTACCAGCTGTGTGCATTCCTCAAAACACTGAAGGACTTTACAGAGGTCTTTCAGCTTCGACCATTGCACACCCGACAACTCCATGTCTGCCCTCAAACTGCCTGCCCGTGTATCCTCCCACAAGTGCATTACAGCCTGCCTCTGTTCGCACAGCCTCTCAACCATGTGCAGGGTGGAGTTCCACCTTGTTGCAACGTCGATCATTAGGCAGTGCTTGGGAAGGTGGAGCAATTGTTGCAGCTTCTACATACGACTGGAGTGTACGGGCGACAGGCGGATGTGCGAGCACAGTCTTCGCACCTTATGGTATGTGTCTGAGTTTTGAAAGGGCTATGGCTGCCACAAAATTCCGGCCGTTATCACTAACTACCTAGTCTGCCTCAAGATGTAGACTGCCCAGCCATGACTCAGTTTTTCGCTGCAAGTAGTCGGCCAGTACCTCCGCGGTGTGTCTGTTGTCGCCCAAACACATCATCTTCAACACAGCCTGCTGACACTTACCGCTAGCTGTTCGATGGTGGGACACCTCGTGTGCAACACTGGCAGCTGGGGACGGAGTGCTCGTGCGACTGCGCTCTGTGGACAAGCTTTCGCTTCTGGAGGAGGAGGAGGAGTGTTGAACGCCTACAGCCAACTGTTTCCTATACCGTGGGCTAGGAAGCGCTGTCCCACCACCGCTGTCCCCTGTGGACCCTGCATCCACCACATTAACCCAGTGTGTAGTGATGGACACATAATGGCCCTGGCCATGCCTACTGGACCATGCATCTGTTGTGAGGTGCACCTTTCCACTCAATGTGGGCGTTCAAACACAGTGTATGCGGATGAGAGGATGAGTACTTTCTTGTACTACTCAGAGTCTCTGGTAGGGTGAGCTGGACTTGAAAGCTGCATATAGTGGAACTAGCTGTGGACATGGCGGACTGAGAGAGGGTTGGTGATGGTGATGGTGTTGGTGGTGTTGCTGATGGCCTAGACTCAGTCTTTCGTAGCAATAACATTGTAATTCCATGACTGCTATGGCCTTGCGATGACACCTCAACATTTGCTGCTGGTGGTGTGCTAACCGATGCACTTACAGTAGGGGAAGCGATGTAGCGTTGCTGACTACCTTCATTCGGAGCAGGTACACATGTAGTACGTGAGGTTTGGCAGTCCGTCCACGCTTGCAAGTGCATGGTGGTTAAATGTCTAAGCATGCAACTGGTATTCAAGTTTCTCAGATTTTTCCCTCGGCTAAAGGTCTTTGCGCACTTCTTATAGATATCCTTTGCCTGATCATTAGGATTTTGTTCAAAAAAGTGCCACACTGCACTCTTCCTACTATGGAAGACATTTTGAGGCCTTGCACGCTGTGTTAATTTGACCGTCTGGCTAAGCTGTCCTGCAACTCTTTTGGATTTGTAACCTGTTTTTGGACTGCTACAGGCCTGCCAGATAACAGCTGTTGCGATGTCGATGCCTGCTGCAGATCCTCCTCCTCTTCTGAGCTATTGGCAGTGGCACCCTCTTCCCCGAATGGATGCCAATCTGGGTCAACAACTGGGTCATCCATCACCTCCTCTTCAATTTCATGTGCACCTTCCTCTGTGTCACCGTGTAAGGTGGGAAGGGGCACCTGAGTTTCATCAGGGTCAGATTCTGGCTCAATACACTGCGAGGACAATGTAGTGCTCTGAGTGAATGTACCAGCAGAAAAATCTAGCAGTGGCTGTGCATCAGTGCACTCCATGTCAGATTCATCTTGGACTGGGTAATTCACGATTTGACTTGATAACCCAGGCATGGTATGTGAAAAGAGCTCCATGGAGTAATCTGTAGTGTGGCCTGCCGCATCCTTCACTTTTGGTAAGGGTGAAGGACACAAGGAAAGGTGTTGTTCCTGACCAGGAGCCTCCACTGATGACTCAGTGCTTTTATTTTTTGAAACTTCAGAAGAGGAGGCGATATAGCTGGAGGCTGTGTCAGCAATGTAAGCCAAAACTTGTTCCTGAAGCTCCGCTTTAAAAGCTGTTTACCAACTCCCAGAAAAGGGAGCCTTCGAGGCCTTGTGGAGCCAGACGATGACGCAGGCTCAACACCTCCTGCCTTAGGTGCTATTGTGCTTTTGCTACTAACAGCAGATGCACCACCACCATCGGTACCAGCTGGCAACCCCCGCCCACATCCACGGTCTCTTCCACCATACTTCCTCAGTTTTGGGAAAATGTACCCAAAATACTACCAGCTACAGTGGGGAAAAAAAGTATTTAGTCAGTCAGCAATAGTGCAAGTTCCACCACTTAAAAAGATGAGAGGCGTCTGTAATTTACATCATAGGTAGACCTCAACTATGGGAGACAAACTGAGAAAAAAAAATCCAGAAAATCACATTGTCTGTTTTTTTTTCATTTTATTTGCATATTATGGTGGAAAATAAGTATTTGGTCAGAAACAAGCAATCAAGATTTCTGGCTCTCACAGACCTGTAACTTCTTCTTTAAGAGTCTCCTCTTTCCTCCACTCATTACCTGTAGTAATGGCACCTGTTTAAACTTGTTATCAGTATAAAAAGACACCTGTGCACACCCTCAAACAGTCTGACTCCAAACTCCACTATGGTGAAGACCAAAGAGCTGTCAAAGGACACCAGAAACAAAATTGTAGCCCTGCACCAGGCTGGGAAGACTGAATCTGCAATAGCCAACCAGCTTGGAGTGAAGAAATCAACTGTGGGAGCAATAATTAGAAAATGGAAGACATACAAGACCACTGATAATCTCCCTCGATCTGGTGCTCCACGCAAAATCCCACCCCGTGGGGTCAGAATGATCACAAGAACGGTGAGCAAAAATCCCAGAACCACGCGGGGGGACCTAGTGAATGAACTGCAGAGAGCTGGGACCAATGTAACAAGGCCTACCATAAGTAACACACTACGCCACCATGGACTCAGATCCTGCAGTGCCAGACGTGTCCCACTGCTTAAGCCTGTACATGTCCGGGCCCCTCTGAAGTTTGCTAGAGAGCATTTGGATGATCCAGAGGAGTTTTGGGAGAATGTCCTATGGTCTGATGAAACCAAACTGCAACTGTTTGGTAGAAACACAACTTGTCGTGTTTGGAGGAAAAAGAATACTGAGTTGCATCCATCAAACACCATACCT
Organism: Dendrobates tinctorius; assembly: GCF_039654945.1. Lineage (NCBI taxonomy): Eukaryota > Metazoa > Chordata > Amphibia > Anura > Dendrobatidae > Dendrobates > Dendrobates tinctorius. The sequence continues at coordinate 53,036,965 of NW_027361829.1, forward strand.
ACTGTAAAGCATGGTGGTGGAAACATCATGCTTTGGGGCTGTTTCTCTGCAAAGGGGCCAGGACGACTGATCCGGGTACATGAAAGAATGAATGGGGCCATGTATCGTGAGAGTTTGAGTGCAAACCTCCTTCCATCAGCAAGGGCATTGAAGATGAAACGTGGCTGGGTCTTTCAACATGACAATGATCCAAAGCACACCGCCAGGGCAACGAAGGAGTGGCTTCGTAAGAAGCATTTCAAGGTCCTGGAGTGGCCTAGCCAGTCTCCAGATCTCAACCCTATAGAAAACCTTTGGAGGGAGTTGAAAGTCCGTGTTGCCAAGCGAAAAGCCAAAAACATCACTGCTCTAGAGGAGATCTGCATGGAGGAATGGGCCAACATACCAACAACAGTGTGTGGCAACCTTGTGAAGACTTACAGAAAACGTTTGACCTCTGTCATTGCCAACAAAGGATATATCACAAAGTATTGAGATGAAATTTTGTTTCTGACCAAATACTTATTTTCCACCATAATATGCAAATAAAATGAAAAAAAAAACAGACAATGTGATTTTCTGGATTTTTTTTTCTCAGTTTGTCTCCCATAGTTGAGGTCTACCTATGATGTAAATTACAGACGCCTCTCATCTTTTTAAGTGGTGGAACTTGCACTATTGCTGACTGACTAAATACTTTTTTTCCCCACTGTATATGGTACTGTAAAACAAGGTACAAGGTGTATATAGTATTGGGGAGAATTTGGATCTCCCTAGAGATTTTAGGAGGCTGAACAATTATCTCAGGCCCACTATAGATTACACCTCAATTTAACAGGCTGAAATTGACTGGTGTATGACGAGGTGCAAGGTGTATATAGTATTGGGGAGAATTTGAATCTCCATAGAGATTTTAGGAGGCTGACAATGACGCTCTCTGTCCAAGTATGGCAGCAGGCAGCCTAATAAGCAGGACTGCTGCACACAAAAGTGTGGAAAAATGAACGCTTGGTAACTGTGCAGAAAAGAGGAAGAAAAGTATTTTTGCTTTTAAAAAAGCAGTTTGCACAGCAGTGTGCAAACAGCAATGCAGCTATCAGGGAGCCTTATAAGGCAGCCTAATAACTAACAGAGCTGATGCACACAAATATATCCTCCCCTGTCACTGCACACAAACTGTTGTGTTGTACAGTGAAAATCTCTACCAGCAGAAGCAGTTTTTTTTCTTCTTCCCTGCCTAACGCTCTCTCTTATTCAGAATCAGCAGCAGCAACCTCTCCCTCCCTATGCTAAGATCGGCAAAAGTAAGATGGCGATCGGCGTGCACGCCCTTTTATAGCCCCTGTGACGCCACACAAAGCAAGCTAATCACTTGCATGCCCTTCTCAAAGATGGTGGTGACCGCTGCCCATGTCATTGCATTGCCCACAGTGTGCGTCCTCCATTATTGGCTGAAAGAGGGCGCTGGAAGCATCATTTGAAATGCGACTTTGGCGCTCTGGTCGCCGACCTCATGGCCAACCTCACGCTATGGTAGGGTTTCGTTTCATGAAACCCGACTTTAGCGAAAGTCGACGACTTAAGAATTTGACCAACCCGTTTCGCTCAACTCTAGTGAACAGTCATGTTTGGTCTACATCTACTGGGTTAGCTGTAGTGGAAGATGTGTCAGTCCCAATTATACTATTTCTATTCTCGTTACAGTTATTCCACTTCGGTGGTGTCAGGCTATCATTTTTGAAAATGTGAACACCTGGTTGGGTGTCCATCTGCTGCATTGGGTGTAGTGGAAGACTTGTCGGTCCCTATTATACTATTGCTACTGTGGTGAAATTGATGCTACTTTGGGGGTGTCTGCTAATAATTTTTGGAAATGTGAACACTCCTGGATGGGTCTAATTCATGAATGTTGCCTGTAGCAGTAGGCCTCTGAGACCGATAGGCCTCCACTTCCTTGGACTCAACTACCCGTGTTACTATCCTTAATTTTTTCTGACAATGGTAGCCTACAAAATTTGTATATTTGTGCCACCTGAGTGTGGCTCAGCATGAAAGCAGTTAGAGGTGTTGCATGTGGAATCAGGGCTCCCAGCAAAGGGGCCCTACACTGATCCCTCACCCACCTTGTAATACTGTGACGTTCAATTGAAAGCTGTAAATGCTGTCCCTGTCTGGCTGATTGCTGCAGTAACATGCTAAAATCTGTACTGTGGGTGAATTGAGGCCACTTTCCTGGTATCTGTCCCTCATTTGATGTGTTTTGGCAGCATTTGGGGCCGTTATAAGGTGTGCATGCATTTTTGCTTTTGCCTCCCAATGACGTGAATGGCGTTTGGTTATGTTCGGCAAATATTCAATAAATTAATCAGCGAATATTGGAAATTCGTCGAACGTAATCCAAACAGAACATTGAAATATTCGCTCATCTCTGCCTATAACTGGAATTGAGTCTGTTGTACATTTACATTAAACATTCCTATCTTAAAGTAGTTGTCCACTACCAGGACAACCCCTTCTCTATCCGAATGCGTGGCTTAGATAAAAAAAAAACACCTATACTCACCTCCCATGTCGGCTCCATTCCAGCAGTGTCGACACTCGTATTCCCAGAGCGAGAAGCCAGGGCTGTGGCTGCCTTCTAACTTCTTCTTTATATTCGATTTGTCCGAAGGAGGGGACAGTGATGCCAGCGTTGATTGGGCATAGGGTTCACGTAAGACATTTGACCTCTATGCACCAATGTAGCTGATATCCTGGATCTTCCCTTTAGCTTACGAGTATACTTTACCTTTTATTTAAAAAATGTGTTAAGTCCAAAAGAATGTACTGTAAATTACCATATCAGTAATCAGTATTTTACTCTAGATATATTCTCACAGTTTAATTTTGTTTCACGGCTTCACATACAGTAAATGGGCCCACTTTTGGAAGAAACACTAGTATTCCACTCAACTCCAGATCACATTGTAAGAGGATAAACACTTCAAGTGACAATTCTTTGAAACTTGTAACAGGTTTGAAGGCTTGGCAAAGAAAACTGGTGTTGTGTAAGAAAAAGCAAGATGATTTTCGAAAACAGCAGGCTTTTTGGAACAAATAGGGAAAGAAATTCCATTTTCTCTATTTTATCCAAGTCATATGGCACTCTTTGTATTTTATCTCTACACAGACGGCAAAGATCAAGTCCATTTTCTGAATGTTTTGGTTGAAATTTCTTGTATTTATATATTCACTTTCTATAGATTTTTTATTTTATTTGCCAAGGCAAATCTTCAGCAATGTTAAATCATTAAAATATCTAACTTTAAAAGCCAGTTTATATAGCAAAATAACTTAAAATATTATCAATTGATATTTTAGATGAATTGCAATATGTCTCCTGCCTCTTCTATTGGAATAGGAAATAAACTAGAGTGCTCGACAGCAGCTAACAAACAATGTAAGGATCTGTGTTTTTATGCTTACATATAACAGCTATTTAAGCAGATATCAGCTGATTACGGTGGTGTCGGGCCTCGAAATAGGTCACCAATATGCTGATTACAGGGGTGGCGGGCCTTGGAATAGATCACCAATATGTTAGTCGTGGACGCCATGTTTAATACTGTATTCCATACTGTACAATATATAGATAATTGTGTTACTTCTATTTTTGTTTTATTGCAATGTTGAACTTATTAATCCATGTTTTTACCAAAAATGTCCTGAGCAGAGATGTCCTGCCAGATTCTCTGTTTTACATTTTATATTCTTTTCATATTGCTATTATTTGCCTGCCAGATGCAACTGTGCAACTATTTATTGACCTCTGAAGTCGTTCCCTGCACTGAGAAAATAGAAATAAATTATTCTATATGAAAACACATGTTTATAACACAGAAACACTTCTGTCTTTTTTAGTTCACACATTAAAATTCTCATTTTAGTCAAAAAAAATTTCTTGGAAAGATAAAATACAAGGCTATTTGCTGTTTTCCTAATATGCTAGATAATACAATCTCTAGGAAAAATTTTAACAGGACTAAATGGGCACCCCCCAAAAAAAAATATTCAGAGGAGTAAGCAGGATCACGCCGCAAACAATAGCTTCAGTAACAGGAAAGCATAACGCCAAGCTTTTAAAGACAGGGAGAGGAACAATGTATTACAGCATGAACACAGTTAACTGTGCCCCAATTGAACCCCCTTAGTGTTCTCACTCAGTAACTTACCCTATGTATGGCCCACATAGAATATGATGCCCCAAATATGTCCAGCAGTCTGATACCCTCACAGTGAAACCCCCTAGAAATCTGCCTTCACAATACCCCCACACAGTAAGATGAGCCTACAATTCCCGCAAAGTATAATGCCACAACAATGCCCCAACACAATGTGATACTGCTTTAGTGCCCCCAACATAGTATGATGTCCCCACAGCGGTCACCACACAATCTGATGCTGCTACAGTGTCATCAATACAGTATGATGTTCAACCAGTGCCCCTCAACATGGTATAATGCCCTCACATCCTGCCAAACACAGTATGATACACCTTAGTTTCACTACACATATTGTGGGGCCCCAAAACACAGTATGATACACCCATTGTGTTCCCACACAAAGTATAATACCCTCACAGCCCCAACATAGTATGATGTCCCCCAGCACAGTTTGATGCCCCAAACACAGTATGATGACTCTACAAATCCTTTAACCCACAGTATGACAATTCTGCAGCTTCAACACACTGTACGATGCCCTGACAGTATGATAGCCTCCAGAGTTCCTACACATAACAGTATAGCCCCCACACACAGTATAATGGCCCCAAACTCCTTACACAGTATGATCACACCCTCTGCTCACTCTACACACACAGTATGATGCCACTCAGTTTCCCTCAACAGTATAATGCTCACACAATAGATTCTCTCACATATGTATGATGCCTCACAGCCCAATCACATTATAATAACCAACACAGTTCAAACACACTATATGATGCTCACACTCTTCCTCCACACAATATGAAGGCTTTTACAACCCCCATACACAGTATGATGGACCCTACAGCTCCCACACAGTATGTGGGCCTTCTACAGTCCACACACATAGTATGATGCCCCAGCAGGTCCCCCACATATGATAGCCCCAACATTCCCCACATACAGTATGATGACTCCCACTGCCTCCACATACATTATAATGTACTCAACAGTATGATGCAGTCTGATGATCCCTATTGTCGAGAAAAAAACACTATAATGACCACAGTTGTCCCCACACAGCCCCTGACAAAATAAGATTACACCACAGCCCCTTCCACACAGTATGATGCCACAGTATGATGGCCCCACAGTCAACCCATCCACAGTATGATACCACCACAGCCCCATACACAAAATGATGGCCCACACAAGGTATGTTTGTTCCACACAGCCACATACACAGCATGATATCCCTCACTTCTCCTCATGCACAGTATGATGGTCCACACAGCTACCCACATATTATTATGGTCTCCACAGCCTTCCATACAGTACTTCAACAGCCCCTCACACACAGTATGATGCCCCACAATAGATTTTTTCACAGAGTATGATGTCACCACAACCCCAGCACATAGTATGATATCCCCACAGCCACATAAATAATAGACCGCACAGTCTACTGCATACAGTATGAAGACCCCCACAGCCTTACACACAGTACAAAAACCCCGACAGACTCCCACACAGTATTATGACTCTCACGTGTCCTCAACACAGTATGATGTCCCAAAACTTGTCTAATAGTTAGATGGCTCCAAAAGCCCTTCAAATACTATGATGCCCAAACACACCACAACAAGAAAACAGTGATTGCCCACAGCTCTCAACAGTATGATGCCACCATGGTACCCCCCCCACACATTATGATGATCTTCACAGTCCTCTCCACAAGTACTAATCAACAGAATAAAATAAAGTCACCTAGTTCCCTAATGCTCTGCTCTGATCTGAACAACATATTAACTGAGGCTCTGTCATTGAATTCAAATGAATCTGGAGCCTAAGGATGTAGGCACTGTTGAAACCAAGATGCCAGGTGGGGTGAGGTGCAACTTGGCATCCCCCACCCCCAAACTCACAAGACTAAGAAAAGCCAGGTGTTCTGCCACTGAGTTTTATACTTTGCTACTCTGCAAAGTCTAATTTTGTTCAAACTGCGTGTGCTAAATCAGATTTTGTTGCAAATATTGCTGCTGCTTTCACTAAAATAAATAACATGGCACTATATACAGTGAAAATCTGCAAAAGAATTAGCAACATGTGGGAAATTTCTCATATGTTATCTGCTACCTGTAAATAGGGTCTTAAAAAAACTTTTCTCAATTTTATTGCATGGTGAGCTGACATAATTATTGATACAATATTGTGGTACTTGTGATATTTTGTGCTCAATGACAAAAATGGCAATTCCAGGGTTTTCATTTAATTCTGCTATAAGCGTTTACTGTGCAAGTTAAATCATTTTATATCGGTAATGTGCATAATTTTAAAGGGGTGAAAAGAGACTGATTTAAGTTTTTGTTTTACCTCTTTGCATTTTTTAAAAAAATTTTATTTCTTGCATTTAATTTTTTTTAGTCCTTTAGGGCAGGGTCCTTTATATTGTACAGGTGATGCAATTATCACCTAAGCAATACTAAGGAAATCCTGAAAACATGATCTGTTGGTGGGCCTTGAGGACTGGAGTTGGGGAATCCTGCTTTAGGGGACTTGAACCTATAATTGTCCAAACACTGGTTCCATATAGTAGAAAAGAATCACATATTGGATATTGTGGTCTTCCAAGCAGCCCAGTCTCTTGGTAGACTTCACAGGAGCACCAACATGGCAATAATTGTGGCCTCTAACAGGGTCCCAACTGTCATGGCAATCCCTCAGCACTCTCTCTCCTCATGAGTGGAGTGGTTAAATGCCTATGACATCTCCTCCAGGACCTGATCCTTTGATGTTTGCTTTTCTCACAAGGTTTCACCATATTAATTCCAAAAGCAACATTAGTAATGGAGAGGATTGGGATGAGAAGCTCGCAGTACAGTATTTGTTCAACCACTAAGGCTTGGGTAGCTGGGAGCGGTGGAGCAATCTAGTCTTTTATTATGGGTGTGCTGTTCAGCTGTACTAATTAGTTCCCTGTTTTGGCTAATTAGACAGAACTGCCACCGCCCAGTCTAGTGATGAGAACTGCCAGATATATTTAGTCCTACTCTGGTTCTGTCCTCTGCTATCTGCATGGTTGTTATCTACCATTTGTCTGATCGCAGCCTGTTTTCTTACCATACTTTTGCCTTCCAATTTTGTTTCTTCACTGCCTTCCTTGTTCTGACCCAGCCAACTGACAATTCCTGCCAGCTTGCATGCATCACTGTCCAGCAGCTGACTCCATAGCCCCAACCCGGGGGCCCCTGTGTAAGTTGAGATCACTATACAAGTATTAAAGGGTGAAGAACAGGGCAACTCCTGGGATCTGGTAAATAGAGTAGCTTGCACTAAACTTTTCCATTGTAGCCAATTTAGAGCCGCCAGGCATCCACCGACATATAGGCGTTTTCATGACTATCACCAGTGATATCCATTCAATAATCCAGCGCCCAGCAAGTGACGTATTATATATGTACATCACAAATTGTAAAGGGGTTAAAACTACAGACTCTAAATTTGTATTAAAAATGCATTTGCATAATTTTACTGTTATACAAATATGTGCTGTAGCTACACAAAAACACAGTAAATGGCGGTTCATATTAAAGTCAGCTAAAAGGATATGAAGCATCCCTGCAGCTGGGAAAAAATATTTAACCAACAAAGGCCAAAAGACCTCTTTACACTAAGGGTGAATTCATCAAGATTGGCGTTTCAAATATCTTACATACATGCATACATCTTAATCAGTTTGGCACAACTTTAAGTTGTTTGTGTGCCAGAATAATCACTATGAGCTGTAGTCAATTTCTGCTGTAATTTACGTCACTTTCTGGAGTAAATTATAGTGAATCTGGCAGACTGCAATTAGCCATGCACCTGCTACTAACTCCTTCCACTTTTTGGAAAAGTGGCAGCGCCAGAATTAAACAATTGCAAAATTATTGCTACTTTTATAGGACACTTTTGGCTTTAAAATAATTTAAAATTTGTCCTAATGGTTTATTCATGTGTCATATGATTATTTTGATCTAGTTTTTTTTGAATAGTATCAAGACTTCTGTGTTATTCTTTGATTTCTGAAAAAATGGAATAATAAATCCATCACAACCTTAACCCTTTAACGACCACCGATACGCATTAAAACGATGACCGCTATGGGTATTTGCCCACGATCAGGTCCAATGCTTTGGACGCATTGTATTTTCGCTGTGTCCAAAATGCTGTGTTCAATCACGCAGCTAAATCCGCATATGTTCATTGAACTCATGCCTGTTGCAGAGATGCTGGAAAGTGACATGCTGCAGCTCATAAACCCGTGCTGCTGTGAGCTCATTTTCAGGTTTGCCTCTGGCTTCTGGTGAGGGTTATGGAGCTGGCTGTGCTGACAGAGGAGTAGTGAGTTCTCTATCTGGACTCCCTCTGTTGGTGAAGGGAGGTAATGAAGCTGATCTAAATGGCAGAGACCGGCCACTTGAGAAAGAGGACTGCGATTGGACATCAGGAGTTTCTGATTGGATTTAAGGCAGCCGACTCCCTAGTTTCTTGCTGGTGATTTTTCCTGACTGTGGCTCCTGGTTTCCAGTTTGGTTCCTGCCTTCCTAAAGCTAAGTTCTCTCTGTTATTGTTCATATGAGTTTTTGTCTGGTTTACTTAGTTTTTGTGTTCAGCCAGCCCTGGCTGGGACTGGGCTGAATCCCCATTTTGTCTCTGATCAGTTGATCTCTTTTGCTCTGTCTTCAGAATATACCTGAGTGCTGATATAGTGATTTGAAGTCTAGCGACTTCAGGGCCTTTTTCTATCAGACGTGTTGCACATTCTTTTTGGCAGGGTTTTTTGCGTGATTGCAGACAGCAGGTTTTCTTTCCTGTCCTTCCTAGTTAGCGAGGGCCCCATCGTTTGCTCAGCCTATCTTTCTACCTGTGTCTGTGTTTTCATCTTGTTTGACCGACAATACATGTTGGGGGCTGTCTATTGCTTTGGGGTCTGCTCTGGGGCAGTTTAGATTTTCCCTTTCTTTCTTTAGGCTTATTTAGTTCTCCGGCCGTGACGAGGCGTCTAGGACCACCGTAGGCACGCTCCACGGCTACTGCTAGTTGTTGTGGATAGGATCAGGGGTCTGCAATCCGCTAGTTACCAACCTTTCCGGTTTTCTGGGCTTAGCTTGCTTTTTGCTGTTTCCTCCTCGGTGACTCATTCATAACACCGTGCCCTGGGTGAGTTTACGCAATGTCAAATAGAAGCACAGTGGGTATGGGATTTCTATAAGTCCCATCTACTGTGCTTTGTGTCACAGAATTCAGCATTTTGGATGCAGCGCACGTGAGGTGCATCCAAAACACTGCTATTCCGTATCATGAGCACATGCCCTTTGGGGTTTTATTCCCTCATTGCCGTTTTAAAATGGCAAATGGGAATGAGTTATAGCACCCCCCAGAGTATTAAAATTTACAGGGTTTCAGCTACTGGGGTTAGCTCTGACCCTGTAGAATAGGATCAGGGCCAGATTTTCCAGTCCCTGATAACATGATAGCAGTAATTCAATGAATAACTGTGATCAAATTAAAAAAAAAGTGTTTCCCATACAAAAATTAATTTCTCTCTCTTCTGACATGATATACATGTCAGAGAAGAGAGAAATTATGTCACCAAGGACTACCCTCCCGGAAACCTCCGTTCCTCCTTCTCTATCCCTGAGCCCTCTGCCTCCTCTTCCTAAAAAAGGCGCTTGTGCACTGTGCCCACAGAGGTCTGCCAGCCAGCACCCAGCAACAGTAGGAAATTTTCCTATTGGTTCCTTTTAATAACTGTTCCCCCCATGCCATCCCCTTAGAGTAATTCTTTTTTATTTTATAATTTTTTTTTTTTTATTCTTTGCTGTTAGGGTTATACAGTGGGGCAAAAAAGTATTTAGTCAGTCAGCAATAGTGCAAGTTCCACCACTTAAAAAGATGAGAGGCGTCTGTAATTTACATCAGTGTCTCCTCTTTCCTCCACTCATTACCTGTAGTAATGGCACCTGTTTAAACTTGTTATCAGTATAAAAAGACACCTGTGCACACCCTCAAACAGTCTGACTCCAAACTCCACTATGGTGAAGACCAAAGAGCTGTCAAAGGACACCAGAAACAAAATTGTAGCCCTGCACCAGGCTGGGAAGACTGAATCTGCAATAGCCAACCAGCTTGGAGTGAAGAAATCAACTGTGGGAGCAATAATTAGAAAATGGAAGACATACAAGACCACTGATAATCTCCCTCGATCTGGTGCTCCACGCAAAATCCCACCCCGTGGGGTCAGAATGATCACAAGAACGGTGAGCAAAAATCCCAAAACCACGCGGGGGGACCTAGTGAATGAACTGCAGAGAGCTGGGACCAATGTAACAAGGCCTACCATAAGTAACACACTACGCCACCATGGACTCAGATCCTGCAGTGCCAGACGTGTCCCACTGCTTAAGCCTGTACATGTCCGGGCCCATCTGAAATTTGCTAGAGAGCATTTGGATGATCCAGAGGAGTTTTGGGAGAATGTCCTATGGTCTGATGAAACCAAACTGCAACTGTTTGGTAGAAACACAACTTGTCGTGTTTGGAGGAAAAAGAATACTGAGTTGCATCCATCAAACACCATACCTACTGTAAAGCATGGTGGTGGAAACATCATGCTTTGGGGCTGTTTCTCTGCAAAGGGGCCAGGACGACTGATCCGGGTACATGAAAGAATGAATGGGGCCATGTATCATGAGATTTTGAGTGCAAACCTCCTTCCATCAGCAAGGGCATTGAACATGAAACATGGCTGGGTCTTTCAACATTACAATGAACCAAAGCACACCGCCAGGGCAACGAAGGAGTGGCTTCGTAAGAAGCATTTCAAGGTCCTGGAGTGGCCTAGCCAGTCTCCAGATCTCAACCCTATAGAAAACCTTTGGAGGGAGTTGAAAGTCCGTGTTGCCAAGCGAAAAGCCAAAAACATCACTGCTCTAGAGGAGATCTGCATGGAGGAATGGGCCAACATACCAACAACAGTGTGTGGCAACCTTGTGAAGACTTACAGAAAACGTTTGACCTCTGTCATTGCCAACAAAGGATATATCACAAAGTATTGAGATGAAATTTTGTTTCTGACCAAATACTTATTTTCCACCATAATATGCAAATAAAAGGAAAAAAAAACAGACAATGTGATTCTCTGGATTTTTTTTTCTCAGTTTGTCTCCCATAGTTGAGGTCTACCTATGATGTAAATTACAGACGCCTCTCATCTTTTTAAGTGGTGGAACTTGCACTATTGCTGACTGACTAAATACTTTTTTGCCCCACTATAATTGGGATTAGGGTTGGGCTAAGGGTTAGCGTTGGGCTTAGGGTTGAGGTTTTTTTAAAAATAAAAAAATGATGACTATATGATGACTGGTGTTTGCATCATGTGCTTGTGTATGCAACGAGTATCACCTGCTATACATGTGCAATCCCCTCATGGTTTTTGGATGTCTATCAGCCTCAAAACATGCAGGGTGAGGACTTGAGCATGTCATTTGACCACCTGCGATTCTTGGCACATACCCAAAAAACCAATGCAAACTTGAGTAATGAGCACATGAGCTCAACACTAGACATGACCAAACTTGTTCGAAAAACATTTGCCAATCTCAAATTCGGCATGACCATAGCTCTTTTGGATTCGTGTTCAGCATTTTTCCTCAAAGTTGGCAAAATTCGGGCCCAGCTTGGTAAATGATCGAGTTTCCACTAATGCTTTTGTTAGGACTTTGTCTAGGATAGTAGAGTTATTTCATGAGCGTGTTTTATGAAGGGAGGGTGTGGGTAGAGGTCCGGAGAGCAGCGGAGTGTAATTATTTTTTTATTTTTAAGTTATTGTGTAGATAGCCTAACTTTCATGAAGATGAACAAATCATGGATGTCCAATGACCTTTGCACCCCAGTTGAAGTATGGGCAGTCTAGGCAATGGTTTTGTTTTTAGTGTGATGAATTGATCTTGTGTTATTGCAGTCTGTGACACATTTGATGAGAATTCTGTGCATGCTGTAGCTATTGCTTCAAGTTGGATCTCTATCTGGTGGGTTGTCTGTAGTGGAAGGGGTCTCAGAGCACCATTATACTATTTCTACTTTGGGGAAATTTATGCCACTTTTGACATGTGTGACAAATTTTTTTGGAAATGTTAAGACTCCAAGTTTGGTCTCCATACAGTGGGTTACCTGTATTGGAAGAGGATTCAGAGCGCCATTATACTATTTCTCCTCTGGGGAAATTGATGCCACTTTAGTGGTGTGTGAGAATACTTTTTGCAGATGTGAAGATTCCAAATTGGTTTTCTATCTGCTTGGTTTCTTGTAGTAAAAGGGGTGTCAGAGACCCATTTTATTATTTGTACTGTGTGGACATTGATGCTATATTAGTGGTGTATGTTAATTTTTTTTAAATGTTTGCACTCCACGTTGGTTCTCCTTCATGTGTGTTGCCTGTAGCAGTAGGGCTCCTGGACCAGCAAGCCTGTTCTTACTTTCAGTCAACTACCTGTGTTATTATCCTGAAGTCCTTAAGATTTTCTAACTGTCACGATCCATTTCTTGGATCTGTGTCAGATCTGGATTTCCTCACATTTAAACTTTTTTTTTCCTTTTCGGCCATCGGGAGTTAATATGAGTTTTTGTCCCCCGTGGCCGCTGGTGTTACTACAACTGTAGTTGCTCTGCTGATGGTTTTTCCCCCTGGTGGCTGCTGGTGTTACTGCATGGTTACTGCATGGTGATTAATTATCTATGCAGGTGGTTACTACTCCCCCTCCTTCCTATAAAAGGTCATCAGGTGCTCTAGATCACTGTTGGTTATACCCTTGCTCTGGTGAGACCAA